>NC_081833.1:58452394-58757394 GCF_030867095.1 Alligator mississippiensis | reverse complement strand
TCCGAGTTGGAATCCAAGATTTAGTATAATTGGGTACTGCAAAGACCTTTCATTGTAGGATGGTGCAGAGACACGGTCAGTGGGCGAGTCTGAGAAACCTTGGAGACAAAGACCAGTGGTTCATTTAAACTTACTTAAAAAATAGCCTGCATTCAGTGCATATAGATCAAATATTATTTGGATCTTTCATATATATATTATGTAATCATGTTGTTTTAAATGTTACGAGATGGATGTATCTACCTGATATAGACATAGATATTGCATCATTACTGCCATAGCACTGTAACAGGACTTTTTAAAGGATTGCTAATGGTAATAAAAATATTCTGATACAGCATTAAGGATTTTGCTACTGAAATGTGTTTAATGTAAATATGCTGTCAGATACCCTTCAAGTAATTGACAAGAGCAGATGATTAGCAGTGTTCTCAATAGTGTTTTTGCATAATCTTACATTTTGACAGAACTCTTCAGCGGCTTTTTATTGTCAGCGCTCTGCAATCAGTAATACTTTTTCCTTGACAACATTTACTTTGTCATTATAAATCTTGTAAGTGGTCATTTAACTTGTTCAGTATGCATGTAAGAGTATCATTACTAACACATTTGAAAAAATGTGTTCCTGTTGGGGAACTATTGTGAAAGTAAACTTAAAAAAAATCTAAATGTAGTAGGGTGAGTACAGCTTTTATGAAATAAATACTAACCTGAATCTACGGTAATCCTATTTTTTGCACATTGTAAGGATAATTTTATAATCTCCTACTTACTAGATACTTGCACATAACCTATCGGATCTGTTCTGGTGACTGGGATTTTAACCGTGTTTTAATTCTTTAATATTATTGCTCAATTAAAATCACTTACATCTAAATGACCAAAATTAAACTGTTGTGATCTATAAGCATTCATAATTACATACAATATGTAACATTAATAGTCAATATAATAAACCTTCATCTTTATTGAAGCATCTCTTGTTTCTACAGCAGTTCTTTAATCTATCTCAATAGATTTCTAGTGTACAGCTCATATAGATTTGGTCAGTGACAAGGGTTAGAGTAGTCTTGTAGAACATTTACTTGTAGCTGTGAAAAGCCCACATTCATCAGAGGATTAGGTCGATCAGATTTGTACCAGGATCAATGGAAGGACTGTGTGATCCCTCTTAGGCTGTAATGTGTTCACCTTCTTTGGAGAGAATTCACATACACACACATTTCTCTGTCTTAAAGCCATTTATCTCAGAATGTCAAATTGCAATAATTAACCATTATTGATCTTAAATTCAATTAACTTCATTAACACAGGTCATGATGAGGGTGCTTGTAAGGGAAAGGCACTTGACAAGTGTCTCTTCTTATGTGACATTAAATGTTCACAATTGTGGCTATAAACTATTCACACTGTACCATAAGAACAGCTTTTAAAAATGACAAGAGTTTTATTGGTAGCTGGAAGAGACATTTCAATCCCCTCCCCTTTTTACTTCTCAAGTTTTCCTGTTTAGGAATGGGTGAACCTTTTGTACTGAGCACATTATTTTAGTTTTGTTTTACAGGGAAACCCAGCTAGACCAATGCACTTCAATCATTACAGTTAAATACCTAATACCAGGCAGAGACCCATTTACATAAGAGTATATAGCATGATTAGCCCATCAGTGAAATGTTCAGCATATTTCTTTGCTGTATGATAGGAAACAAAATGGAACTCCCTTTTTTTAGAGGGAAATCCTGCAGTCTTCCCTCAGTTCTTAGTGCACTCCTATTACAGAGGAGGACTGAAGAAAGCTGTGAAGGGGCATAAGGCTTTGGCCTATGGTTGTGTTGTCTCTCTTTGAGGAGCATCATAGTAAATGAAGGCTTGCTTACAATGGGTGAAAATGCAGTAGTGCTTTGACACAATTTGAGCATTCTGGGTGCCTATACATGTGCTCAAGGGTAGGAAGGGAGGCATTTCAATTAGAGCAGTTCCTAGAGGGCTGCTGTAATTAAAACACTGCGGTGTCACGTGTATTTAGCCCCTGCATATTTAAAAATGGCCACAGGATGCTTTAACTAAATCTCAGTGGATGACCTTTAGTTAAAGTGTCCCAGCAGCCATTTTTAAATCCATGGGGGCTTACACATGATGCTATTAATTGATGATTCATCGAGTCTGCTACAATGTGTTCTCATTAGAACGTGTCAGAGCATGTGTATAGACATCCTTTAATTCTATTACAGAATTGCATACAGCTTATAAGTATATTCTGCACCAAAATTGCTACAGAAGCCACCATGTGAATGACTTTCACTGAAATTTTGAGTTTACAAGGGATGAAAGAATCAAGTTGAAGGTCTTTTAATATATGGAAAAAAATTAGCCAGTACGTTTCAATTACCTTGAGCAGCCATGACCACTTAAAATAATCTATTACCATGGCTCCTAGATTCCAACCATAATATTTTTAAGCATTTTAGATACAAAAATTATTGTATACTTGAGTATTTAAATTTAGCATGAAGGGTATACTACTTCTCCAGAGACCTATGCTAGCATTAGTCTGATTGTAAACAAACACAAGGGTCCTGTTCCGGTCGTTATAAAAGCAGAAAGATATGTACATATTAAATATAAGCAGAGATGCAGGAAGATCACTGTGTGTTAATGTGTTCGTTTTTTTTCATAATATTCTCAGAAAATCTAAATAATCATACTACAAGAATAGTCTTGAAGAGAAATTGGGGGAGCATCCTTTCAGTTCAGAAACAGATTTCCGCGACAATTAAAATGGTCATTTTGTCACTGCATTTGCTATTTCCACTCCACTATACAAAGCATTTGCCGAGAAGGGGGAGGGCAGAAGCAGAATGGTTTGATTACTGCATTTGAAGAAACTAAAGTTCCCTTACAACATCTGTTTGCTTAGTGAAGGATTATAATAATTAAGAGCTATTAGAGCCATATTGAGAACTTTTATGCTCATGCCTGCTTATCCTGGAGTTGGCTGTGAATCTCGTATTAGTTTGTTGAATGCCCTGTGTGCTTCTCAGTGATTAAGAGATGCCACCCAAATGCTGATACTGAGCAGGGAGTTGTGTCACTGTGTGGTTTAGCATCAGTTTGTCTAAAGAGCTTGGTGAAACATATACTTAACCGTGTGCTGTTAGCAAAACCTTTTTCCAGATGGATTTGTGTTTCCTGAGGATTGTGATGGATATTTTTGCCAGGTCAAAAGAAACAGGTAGCTTTTGCATCAGAAGAACCCAGAGATAAGTACTGGTATTCAGGTCCAACTTAAAATAGGGTTGAGGTGTAAAATTAAGTGGTCTGTTCTTGTTCCCTTATGTGGGCAAATGACTTCCGTTTGTGTTAAGCAGGTCATTCTTATGGAACTGGAATTGTGTCTTCCTCCGAGCTGGTTGCATCATTATAATTAATAATTTATACAAAAAAAAATCTTCTCTTCTGTTGTACAAATGTCTGCAAATAGACTCTGAATGCCACTAATTTATTTGTCAATCATCATTGTTCAGTTTATGTGAACATTATTTCAGACTGTGGGTTGTTTCTGAACTGTTGACTTCAGTGATTCATAATTTACCATTTTTAAATTCCCATGTAAAACACCTGGTTTTGTTTCTGCTTCATAATTGGTTGGCTGACCTGTAAAACATTACAAACAGGGGTAGAGATGATGATTAGCTATACTGAGCTGTGAATAACTATTTGCAAATAGGTGTACTTTCACAAAGTACCAACATTCCCCAGTAATGTGTCTGTTGGGAAGTATTTGTATGAATACTCATGACATGCGAACAAAAAGGGGTATAAATGTGCTCAAACTAAATAGCAATTCAGAATCTGGATACATGTTCACAAAAAAATGATTTTTATTTGCCTCACTAGCCCTGATCATAAAGGACCAGTTTGTGCATGTAGTAAAGGGATAACGTGGGGAACCTTAGTTCTCCCAACCCTTGCACAGACTGCGGAAAGGGGAGAAAGAACTTGTGTCCCTGTGCTCATAGGAACAGAGGGACTGCTGAGTCTCCACCGTGCAGTTTCTTCAGTGGGTCAAGGAGGAGGCATATGATGTACATGATGCTGAAGTTTCTTTGATTCTCCTGGTACTCAGGACAGTAGCAGCTTGTAGAAAAGGGCAAGAAAGGCTAAACTCTTTATGCAAGCATGTCCTAACAAACCGACACCTAGAAGAATAGGTTGAAATGCGAGGCACTGAGACACTGCTCACCTTGTAGGGCAGATGTGGAGTCAGATCTCATATGTGGCAATTTTAGGAGAGCCCAGGAAAACCCTGGTCAGGTTGACTGCAGAGAAACCAGGGCAAAGCTCTGCTTTGCGCAAGACGGAGGTGTGATCCATCGTGTGACCTTTCTTAGAAAAAATGCTTCACAGTTTACCTCAACTTCCTCTCTCTGCTGAGAGCAGAAAGCTATTTGTGGGTGAGTTCAGGTAATGCCTCTGTTTGTCTTGTTCCCACATTCCCTGCTGCCAAATGAAGATCGCTGGCAGTATGCAGATTCTGCTTTTGTGGAATCACAGCAGCTTGCCTCAGAGGAGATTTGTAGGCACAGATTCTGGGCTTTGCCCAATTTATGCACCTGTGGGTTCTACACTGGAGAATTTGATCCTTAATAATTATTTAAGCTTAAAACTGTCAATTATTTTCAATTATGCATGGCACACTAATGTATATAAACATAAACAGGGGAAGTTTAGGATCAAAACCTATGACTTCCAGCTCAAAAGCCTAGGATACTTGTGTATTTTGTCTGTCTCTCTTCATTATAGAAACTAATTTACTAACTAATTCAAGAGTTCTGGGTTCTATTCCTGGGTTTCCTATAGGAACCTAGATAAATCACTGATATTCTTTATGCCTCCATTTCCCCCATCTACTGAGTACCTATTCCATAGGGATACTGTGAAGAATAATATATTAATGCTTTCTTAAGCTCCTGAGCTCTTTGAAATGGGGGAGGGTGATATTTAAAAGGACCAAATTACTATTAAAATTCATCTCTCATGATGGCAGCATTTTTTTCTGGTGTGTATTAAATGTATTTAGTTTAATTTGCAATGAGGAAATAAATTGTAATTGAGGAAATTGTATGTATGAGAAATTTGCAAAGTCACCTGAAATTTACACAATATTTGGTTTCAGAAAGTTTAATGCCTGCCTTATCATCAGAACTAGTACCTGGGATTGGATACTAATCCAAATCCTGGTTTTGGATTGTTTTTCTTTGCCTCGTCACTTGTTGGACGGGTGATCCAAAAATGCATAGCTTCCAAGGAGGAGTTACGTGGCAGTTGTCAGGTGTAAGTTTATTGAACCTGAGCTGTCTCTCACTTAAACTACACCAGAAGCTGATAAGCGTGGAGTACCAGTGACCTAAGAATAAGGTGCGTAGTGTAGTTTTACTTTGCTTTCTGTTTAGGCTGTCCAAACTGCATTTCTCATTATTATCTATTGCCTGTGCATTTGGACCTATGTAAATCTATTCTTTAACACTTGCAGTTGATTTGAGCTCACTGAAGTTACTCCAAATTTAAAACCAGTACAGGATGCTGAGCTTCCTGTGGCCTATTTCTGAGCACTGTGTATTAGACAGCTGCCGTATTTTCAGCAAAGAAACAAAGACAAATACACTTCAAAGTTTCTGGTACCTAATGATAGCTACCCATTACATTGGCATGCTGTCGCATGCAGCCACAGTCTGATCCCCAATAACTTAATACCACACTATTATTGGCATGAAGAGGCTGTAGATGTATTAACACAAAAAAATCTCAAACTAAACAAGCATTAATCATGCACATTACATCAAATTAACATGTTCAAAATTAATATTCTTGACCTTGCCAGTGGGCAGAATAATCAATCTTGGAATAGAGTCTTATTCTACTGAAAGGGACCAGCGACTCCAGCCGACATGCAAGAAAAGCACTGACCTCTCCCCTTGGAAAAAACATTTTGCTCCAGCACCAGATAGTTCTGCCCCTATGAAGCAGCACCTCTGACCTCTCTAACCAAGAATAATGTCCTGCTCAAAGTGCTGGTTAATCAGTGTTGCCATGCTTGTATAAAGAGAGCATTGTCATTCTCCATTTATTTTGGCAGTGTTGTAAATAAGGCCGGCCACCCCAAATTTCAGTCTCGTAGATAGGATCACAGTGCGGAGTCAGTGTGATCCTATCTACGAGCAGCTTAATCCAGATTGGGGAGATAACACTTCCATGACACATTGCCCCTTATGAAATCTCAAATGCAAGCTGTTACATATGAATAATCAGCCTATCACTGTGTAAAAATTCCCCACATTGTGGGTAAATGTATGTAGCTTTTCTTCCAACAAACACAGTTGGCAGTTAGAGAGGAGATTATCTAGAAAGAGAATTGTAACTCTTATGTATTCTCATTTGCATTATGTTTCTAACTACCTCTATCCACTGAATCTGTTTTTTTCTTACCCCTGCTTTTAATATTGCAAGCAAAGTTCAGCAGCTTAATCCAAATCCAATCATCTTTGTATTTCACAATTTACTGTTGGCTATCTTGTTTCTTCCCCTTATCCATAAACTGTGTCATATCTTGCCTCAGAATAATCTAATTGTGGCCCTACACTTCTTAGGTGTTCTTTATAGATTACCTGAGAGTTAGCCTGTTTCTAAGGAGAGTGATGTTGTGGTTTAAGGGGAAAATGATTAATAAAAACACATTGCACTGGCAGACATGAGGGGGAAAATAAAAACATGCTTTACTGGAGGAAGCCCCTGTTAGCTTGACTCAGCTCTGCAGCGTCTATATAGATCAGGTGCTTCAGTGGGGCTTTTTGGTGCTTTTATCTAAAGCTGATTCAAACAAAAAGCCCCACTGAAGTGTCTGATCCTTATGGATGCTGGGTGAGGCAGGTGAGGCTAATGCAGTGCCTCTTCTGGGCATGTGCTGGGCTCAGTGTGGGGGGCACACAGTTTAAAATAAAGCATCATTTTGAGGGGGACGGGAGGGTGGTTATATCTGTAAGCAGTCATAGCACTTAGTAAATGGTGCTGCCTTGATGACAAATTTTGGGTCCTCTTTTTAATCCAAATAATTGGTATAGCATGGGCAGTGGCAATCTCCATGGCACCCCAAGAGTATTTCAACTCAGCTAGGAGGCATAAACTCTAGGCTGAAGGAAACATTTCAGTATCTCTTGCTTGTTTAGTGTTGAAAATAGCAGTTGTGATGGATTTTATTTTTTTGTGGTGGTAATACACAGTTGCAAGGAACTGGACTAAAGATGCCACCTCATTTCCTCAGTGTTGCCAAACATCCATCAGACATGATCATTTTCCAACCCAGACTAGATTTGGTCTGGTACTGTGCTCTGGAGGTGAAAGCTTCCCTTTCCCTAACCTCTGAATTATTGTTCCCTTTGCTCTTCACTTTTTCTTAGGTATGTACTAACAGAACAGCAGAAAATTATACCTTGCAATGAGCACTCATTGCATCTGCCTGATTTGGAATTTAGGTGCAAAATAACATTTTGCTGCTGTTACTCTTTAATTGGATCTCAGTTTGAAGAACCAACCACATCAGCTTAACTGGTGGATGTTGAAGAACTCCAAAGCGAAGCAATAGGAGGGCTGATCATGATTGTATCACTTCCCAACCCTTTCTTTTATTTTCTCTTTTTAATTGTAAAATGTAACCTGTTTGTTTCCATTTTTAAGTCCTTGGAAACTTCTGCAAGATGCATTTAAATACATTGGAAAATATAGTGCACATATAAGATGCATTAAGCTATATCTTGAATGGTGAATTATTAGAAATCATATGGGATTGTTCATTAACCTTAAAACCCATTTGTTGAAACAAAATATTTCATGGGAGGTGGTTGGTTTTGAAATATTCTCAAGTCATTAAAAACAAGGTTTGATATTTCAACTTTTTTTTTGAACAAAAAAATTCTGTTTATCAAGATAAGGAAGGCCTTTATCCTGAAATGTAAGCTTGCTTGAGTAAACAAAATCTAAGGGCATGTGTAGATGAAACAGGGGCCCTAAATTGAAGCGGTGGGGTTTAAAAAATACCATTTCAATCTAGGGCTGATTAAACCCCTGTGTCGTGCACACACCCCGCTGACTTACCTGCCTCTCTGGTGGGGAAGGGAGGGTGAGCTGCCAGCAGGCGGAGAGGTCCCTGGACTGTGGTGGTGGCTGGTGCTTCCCTCTGTGGCAGTGGCAGGTCCCGCCCCCCCCCCCCCCCCGGGTGGCACCTACCTGCTGGCACCCAGCTTGGGCAGTCCCAGGGGGTACCATAGCTGTGGAGGGAAGCACCGGGCCCATGCACGGCTCAGGCAGGCAGGCTCCAGGGGGGGAAAAAAGAAGATCAGAGGTTCACCGCTTTTCTTGGGCAGAGCTGCTTTCCCAGGCTGCTGCCAGGCTGCCTGCAGGGCTTCCTGCATTGCCGTGGAGCTGCACAGAGCCCGGTGCTTTGCTCCATGGCTGTAAGGGCAGCAAACTAAAACTCTTCAAAGGAGTTTTAGTTTGCTGCACCCCAAGTCACTTAAGGTGCATTACACTGCCAAATTTCCTACAGCAGCTGGAATTAATGCGCAATACACCACTGAGGCGTGCAAACACCGATGCCATTAAAGAGGTGCAAAAGCATTTAGCCTTTTAAAGTGTCTTGCACACATGCCTCTCGGTTCGTCTACACATAGCCTAAGATAAGAAACAGTTACAACATTGAAACAAGACATTGTAAAACTGCTGAAATGAAAAATGTCAATGATTTAAACCGAAATAGTATCATATGGCCTTTTGCAGTATAAAGAAATAAATATTGGAGTAAAGTGAAAACTAGATTGGTTTGTATTATGATCTTTTCATACAAACTAAATCAGGTGTTTCTGACCATGTTAGTGAAAGGGATGCAGGAAGTGTCACGTCAGTACTATATGGAAAGGATATTGGCATCAGTGGATTCAATCCCTTTGGCTCCAGCAGAGTTGTACCCATTTCGACCAGCACTGAATTTGACTCAGGACCTCAGGAAAAAAAATACTGATCATAAACACTTTGGTTTAGCTGCACAGTAACTTTCCATATTTGTAGGATATTTCTATTTGGTACATATGCAGTCTTTGTAATGGCATCTCTTGTGTACGTATGGAGAATGTATGAGACTATATCTGTGCATATACAATATGTGTTATGTACGGATCATTCTGGGAAGTGATGTAGCAGTTTATTTCCACTAGTAAAGAAATGATCCATAGCTTTGTTATGAAGGTAATTCCCCCTTGTATGGAAATGAATTACATTATACTACAGCTTACTGTTATGTATTTATATTAAAGGTATTAATTTCATTTTTACCTAGTGGTTTAGTTAATAATTCTAATAAATATTAATGAGGGAGCTGTATGTTTTTGACCTCTCTCTAACAGTACCCAGGATGATTTTTTGAATCCTTTCAGTGTCCTTATTTTCTATACAAACCCATTTTCTACTTTTTGGCAAGCAGCCTGTCACAGTCATTGCATTATTTGGGTTTGCAGACAGCCTCGAGTGAGTCCCCTACCCCCACAAGATGTAAATTGAAAACTTTTGTGCAGAGTTTTTCTTTTATTCATGTGGAAAATACCCCACAGAAACATGTAATTTGTTTCATTTCAGTTCCTATTAACTTTTTGGACTTTAAAGGTCCCCCCGCCCTTACACTCTGCTGTTGAGGCATTAGAGAACAGTTGAAACAGCTCTCCTGCTGTTTCAAACATTTATTTTATATTTTAAAAACAGCAAAATTGAGAGTTTTTCAATAAAAAGCAAGTGAGAAGATATAGTAGAGGAGGTAATACAGTTTAGAGAGGGTCTTTCACCTCCTGGAAGCCCCTGGGAAGGCAGAATTTTACCAACAGCTGCTGATCGTCCCTTTGCTCTTCTTGCAGATATTAATTTGCACAAATGATCTTTCCATTGCATCCTTTTGTTTGCTATTGCCATGTAGTGTAATCTTTGCTTATATTCTTGCAGTTTGCTACGCAAAGTGTTGTAGAGCTCAGTTGAACAGGCAAGGGACAGGCAGCTTCTTGCTTCCCGATGGGGCTTCCAACAGTAGCTTTTCAGCCTACTTCCACTCCCTTGTGAACATGGCCGGGGGGTTAGGAAAGGAGGGAAGTTCTGAGAAAGCTACAAGGCGATGGTTGGCCAATGTGAGGAGAGTCGCAGGTGGCAGTTGCCTCCTGTATCCTTTGGGGTTTACAAGCTGCCTCTAGGCATGCACAACTATCTGATCCACCACAGAGTTGTTTCTACCTTTCTGCATGTAGCTGCCTGGCTGGATCTCCGAGTATGCTGTGGGTTTTTCTAGGAGGCACTGAAGATTTTTTCATTGTCTGAGATGGCCCCTTTTTGGGTTCAGCTTATAACTTCCCCATAGCAGCCCAGTGGGGTATGATGGTTCGTTAGGACCATGTGTAACAGGGAAAAAACTCCTGATAAAGTTTGTTGTAACTCCCCTTTAGTACCCTGTGCAGATCAAGAGTAAGTAGGTGATTTGGGTCCTGTGTACAAACCAGAGTTAAGAGCCACAGAAAATTACTGCTGCAAACTCCAGTTGGTTTGGGATGATCATGGTTTAAAATCCACTTAAGTTTTGTCATTCTCATGGGCAACTTCACACTATGCATGAGGGAGGACTTGAGGGAACCGGGATGAAGTTTTTTCCAATTTTTCCTCTTTCCTAGGCAGTTGTATTGACTCACTGTATTGGATTCAAATAGATTCCTGGTAGGTGTAAAGGTGCAGGCTTCTCCCCCTCCATGCCCCTCTTCCCCACCCCTCATATTCCACATTATAGTGGAATTAGTTTATTAAAGTTGCAAGCTGCTGCGTTAAATCTGTTACTCTGGTCTGGGACGAATTACTTGTGTGTCTGGATCAAAGGCTGCAATGTCACAAACTTGGCTTGCTGACTTCTGTTTAGGAAGAAGAAGAGAGTTATGGAGGAGGCAGCTCCTGGTTAGCACGCAAATATGCTTGATAGCTGGTGGAAAGGGCAAAGAAAGCATGAAAGTTAAATAAATTTAAATTTAAATGAGCAGCATGCTGAAGGTTTTCCCCTAATGTAAAAATCACTCTCTTAAAAACTATGAATATGACAATACAAGTGTTTCAGCCCAAACAAAGATCATAAAGTTTCAATAGTAAGAGAAACAGAGATGCGGGGAACACCACTAATTACGGGCTACGTTCCATGGTTCTTGTTCACAGTAATGAGCACGAGATCCTACTCCCACAAGTAGCGTCACTGATTTCCAAGGGGTGACTCCTGCTTGTTGGCATGCACGGTTTTGAGAGTGAACGCACAGCTTTCAGTGAATACAGGGAAGAAAAGCTCAGTGTTTCCCTGGAATGGGCGAGTGTGAAAATGACTTCTTTCCGTGTGTCGTGGTAAATAGCCACCCATTTTCCTTATTCCAGAACGAGGCTGTAATTTCACAGTTTGGGAAGGTAAACAAGGGGGTGGAAATTTTAAAGGAAAACTTTTCACAAATGGATCCCACAGGAAAGGATTATGATGTTTCTGGAAAAGTTCCCTTTTATGACAGGAACTACGGAGCCTCTGTTCTTCAACAGTGAACATTGGTACCTGTTGCTCAAGCATTATCCATCATTATTTTCACTTTCTTATTTTAGACAATGGTTTGCACTCCTTTGTTCTTCTTGGATAAGTAATTATAGACAAGAAATACTGTGATGCAAATAATAAAATAAAAGACAGTTTGTACTATTCCATAAGGGAATGAAAGCGTTAAATAAAGTCTACCTTATTAGACTGGAAGTGCTTTGGAATTGCCCCTTTGCAAGTGGTTATGTAGTGCCGAAAAGAACGGTCCCAGATCTTGATTACAACCTGTTAGCCATGGCTGTAATATAAATGATGATGATTACAGAATCCTTGCCATTGATTATATTATTTCAAAATGGTGAAAACAATAGTAAAATAGAGAGGAATTATATTTTCTTTAGATCAGATGCTTGTATTTTAACATTTTAAAATACAAGTTTTCAGATAGGATATGCATTTTTAATCAGGCTTTGTTTTACTTTAATTTTATTTTTTCAATAAAACCATACTAGATGTAGGATCACCCACTGGTTGGGTTTGCACAGCTAGAAAATTAGTCTGCACTGTAATACATGGGCAAAATTTGTTGTTCTGGTTTGATATGTGTACTCTTCCAAAGGTTTAACTCATACTCTAAATGCCAGATGATACCTTTATACGCTTGGAAGAAAGTTTGCTAAAACTCATCCATGTTAAAGGGCAGTAGTGAATTTTTTATACTTCCCAACTGAATGAAGCATATTGCGTCCAAAACTAGAAGTCCAGTTTCATCATTACGTTAAGATTTAGCGGTTTTCTGTTAACATATGACACAAAAATCTTGAAAAGATGTGTGAAAAGTTATGAATGGTATCTTAATCATCTTGTAATTTTTTTTCAAATGCTCTGGTTTGCTTCCTCAATATATTTTGTATACTATAACCTGACTAGATTATTTAATATGCTGAGCTGCGGTGTGCTAAGCCAGATACCCGCACGTTGCAAATGTTGTAAAAGGTGAGGCCAAAAGCCAAGTGCCTTCCACCATTGATGCTTACTACAAATATTTTTTTTTATAGCTGTATATTGTTACGGTAGTACAGAGCTAGTAAGTTCTCAGGTACTTCTATTTTTTAAAAAAAATTCCTGTTAATGATATTTATATATTTCTGGCATCTCAGTTATCTTTAGCTTATTGCATTGTAAAGCGATAGGTCACTTTGATCAATGAATGATCTCTCTCTCTCTCAATGCTTTCATAGATTTATTTTTTAAAGAGGTGACTCTTATATGTAAAATGCATGCAGAGTACCATTGTGGAAAATTGAATATAAAGCTAGTCAGTTCCTAACTATCCTATTCAGGAAGAGTATGTTAGATTTACATCATCAGTTGCATTGCTTAAAAAATAAAATAAAAGGCAGGATCCCTGTTGGGTGCCGGTGTAGTTTATGCTGAGTAAATATTGACAAAGTAGTCTAAAGAGCAAACACTTTGACATTTGTAAGGTCCACTGGAAGGTCTTGTATATATTTATACAGCAAGAATGAGAACAGCATACCAATTTTCTTGAACTTGCTCCTGACATAATTCTGCACGGGCTTTCATGCCGAGGAGAGAAGTATGTTTAAATGTGAATGGGTCATTTGTACCTCTATAATGAATATCCTTGAATCACTGTTAGCAAGTTATTTCAGGATTTTGAGTCACCTGCTTTTCCACCCCCCTCAAAAAAAATAAATCTTGGTTTTAATTCGTTGTAATTGAAGTCATTTTTTTTTACTTTGTAGGAATTTTATTGATGTTTTTTGTACTTTATATTTATTAAAGATTGAGGCTCAAAAATGTAATGAGTAAAAAATGCTTGCTTAATTTAAATTGTGAATCTGTCTGTTAAGAAATGCATTAGGGGTAGGAGAAGCATAAGACATATTAATTGACAGACAGGAACTGCTGTCTCTGAGGTTGATACAAGTAATTTATTACTTTAGAAATGAATGCCACCTCCAGAATGTGCTTCATTAATTTCAAATTTAGTTTTAATTTCAAGCTGTTGCCCCTTGAGAAGAATAAGGTGGCAAATTATGTTTGAAGAGCAGATTTTTTTTCTTGCTCTGAAGAAACACTAAATTTTAACTGTTTAATTTTACAAATAAATGCAGTTCTTTGGCTGAAACATTTAAGCAGTTGATATAAAACATGGGCAACAGTCACTAACTCTTATATATTCTTTTTCCTATGATAGCCTATGTTTCAGACGAACTGAAGGCAGCAGCTCTGGTGGAGGAAGACGTGGAACCCGATGAAAATGCAGTGGATGGGGAGCCTTCAGCAAAGTATGCGTGCCCAGAAAAAGACTTTAGTAAGAACTGCCAGAGCTATCAAAATTCTCCAGCTGCTGAATTTTCTAGCCATGAAATGGACAGTGAATCTCACATCAGTGAGACAAGTGACCGAATGGCAGACTTTGAGAGTAGCTCTATCAAAAACGAGGAGGAGAGCAAGGAGGTTTCAATCCCACTTGAAGATTCGACTGTATCTGATAGCTTAGAACAAATGAAAGCGGTATATAACAACTTTCTCTCCAACTCCTACTGGTCCAATCTCAATTTGAATCTCCACCAGCCGACTTCAGAAAAAAACAATGGTAGTAGTAGCAGTAGCAGCAGCAGCAGCAGCAGCTGTGGGAGTGGCAGCTTTGATTGGCATCAGACTGCCATGGCAAAAACACTGCAGCAAGTTTCTCAGAGCAGAATTCTTCCTGAACCAAGTCTTTTTAGCACAGTTCAATTGTACAGACAAAGTAGTAAGCTTTATGGCTCGATATTTACAGGAGCCAGTAAATTTCGTTGTAAAGACTGCAGCGCTGCCTATGATACTTTAGTGGAATTAACAGTGCACATGAATGAGACAGGACATTATCGAGATGACAACCACGAAACTGATAACAATAACCCTAAAAGGTGGTCCAAACCTCGTAAACGTTCTTTGCTTGAAATGGAAGGGAAGGAAGATGCCCAGAAAGTATTAAAGTGTATGTACTGCGGCCATTCATTTGAATCTCTTCAGGACTTGAGTGTTCACATGATCAAAACAAAACACTACCAAAAAGTGCCTCTGAAAGAGCCTGTTACACCTGTAGCAGCAAAAATTATCCCAGCTACTAGAAAGAAAGCATCATTGGAGCTTGAGCTTCCAAGTTCTCCAGACTCCACAGGTGGAACTCCAAAAGCAACAATCTCGGACACCAACGATGCACTACAAAAAAATTCCAATCCTTACATCACACCAAATAATCGTTACGGTCACCAGAACGGTGCCAGCTATGCCTGGCATTTTGAAGCAAGAAAATCTCAAATTCTCAAATGCATGGAATGTGGAAGTTCGCACGATACTCTGCAAGAGCTCACTGCCCACATGATGGTGACAGGACATTTTATAAAAGTCACCAACTCTGCCATGAAGAAGGGGAAGCCAATTATAGAAGCCCCAGCAACGCCAACGATAACGTCCTTAGTAGATGAAAAGGTACAGTCTGTGCCACTAGCTGCCACCACTTTTACATCTCCTTCCAATACACCTTCTAGTGTCTCCCCCAAATTAAATGTTGAAGTTAAAAAAGAAGTAGATAAAGAGAGAGGCATCACTGATGACAAAATGAAAGATAAGGAGAAGTCAAGTGAAGAGGAGGAAAAGTATGATATCTCTTCCAAATACCACTACTTGACTGAAAATGATCTGGAAGAGAGTCCCAAAGGGGGTCTAGATATCTTAAAGTCTCTAGAAAACACGGTGACGTCAGCTATAAACAAAGCCCAGAATGGCACACCAAGCTGGGGTGGCTACCCAAGTATTCATGCTGCCTACCAGCTCCCTAACATGATGAAGCTGTCGCTGGGTTCATCTGGAAAAAGTACACCCTTAAAACCTGTGTTTGGAAACAATGAAATAGTGTCACCAACTAAAAACCAGCCTCTTGTGTCGCCACCAAGCAGTCAGACCTCACCTGTGCCAAAAACAAATTTTCATGCCATGGAAGAACTGGTCAAGAAAGTCACTGAGAAAGTGGCTAAAGTTGAAGAAAAAATGAAAGAGCCGGAAGGAAAGTTTTCTCCAATGAAACGTGCAACGCCTTCGCCGTGCAGCAGTGAAGTTAGTGAACCCCTCAAGATGGATGCCCCCAGTGACAGTGGTTTTAAAAGCCAACAGAGCAGTCCAGTCCCTCAGAGGGATAGTTGCAAGGATAGTCCAACTGTAGAACCAGTGGAAAATGGTAAAGAGCCTGTGAAGTCAATTGTAAGTACTTTAAGCAGCAGCACAGCTATTATCACTGATCACCCTCCTGAACAGCCATTTGTAAATCCGTTAAGTGCACTGCAGTCTGTCATGAACATTCATCTTGGAAAGGCAGCAAAGCCATCTTTACCTGCTTTGGATCCAATGAGCATGCTTTTTAAAATGAGCAACAGTTTGGCAGAAAAGGCTGCCGTGGCCACCCCACCTTTACAGTCCAAAAAAACAGACCACTTAGACCGTTATTTTTATCATGTCAACAATGACCAACCCATAGATTTGACGAAAGGCAAGAGTGACAAAAGCTGCTCTTTGGGTTCAGCGCTTTTGTCATCTACATCGACATCTTCTGCATCTTCTTCATCTACAGTGACAACAGCAAAGACATCTGCAGTCGTGTCATTCATGTCAAACTCACCGCTACGCGAGAATGCCTTGTCAGATATATCTGATATGCTGAAGAACCTGACAGAAAGTCACACATCAAAATCTTCCACACCTTCCAGCATATCTGAGAAATCTGACATTGATGGTACCACAATAGAAGAACCAGAAGAGAGCACACCAGCTCAGAAAAGGAAGGGACGTCAGTCTAACTGGAACCCTCAGCACTTGCTCATTCTGCAGGCCCAGTTTGCAGCCAGTTTACGGCAGACATCAGAGGGGAAATACATCATGTCAGACTTGAGCCCTCAAGAAAGAATGCACATTTCCAGGTTTACGGGACTCTCAATGACCACCATTAGCCACTGGCTAGCCAATGTGAAATACCAGCTCCGAAGGACCGGGGGAACTAAGTTCCTTAAAAATTTGGACACTGGGCATCCAGTGTTCTTTTGTAATGACTGTGCTTCACAGATCAGAACTCCTTCAACTTATATCAGTCACCTTGAATCACATCTAGGTTTCAGGTTAAGAGACTTGTCCAAACTGTCCAATGAACAGATTAACAATCAGATAGCACAAGCAAAGTCACCATCTGAAAAACTGGTGACATCATCTCCAGAGGAAGAAATTGGAACTTCCTATCAGTGTAAACTTTGTAACAGGACTTTTGCAAGCAAGCATGCTGTTAAACTTCATCTTAGTAAAACACATGGGAAGTCACCAGAGGATCATCTTCTGTATGTTTCGGAGTTAGAGAAGCAGTAGCATTTGCTTTTGATTAAAATAACTGTAATTTGCTTTGAGGAACACTGTCAAAGACGCCTTAAAGCTACTGTTTAGTTCTTGGCACATGTTCTTATTTTAACTCCAGAGAGTAACTCTGGGCTGAACTGTTTTGTATAACTGTACAGTGTTTAAATAGAGGTGCATAATCAGCTGTTGTTACTGGTAAAATATGAAGGTTAAAATGCAGTGGTAAGTGTTTGGAACTTTGTGTAAATTGGATTTAGTTGCTGTGCATCCCTCTGATGCATCAAGCTGCATGCATTAACAGACAGTTTAATTAAGCATTTATAACTAATTCTGGTGCACTTTTTTCATGTGACCTAAGTGTGCTGGTATTTCTCACCCTATAATCTTTAGCCCTCTGAGTACTTTGAAGCACTTTTGCATTAATTTGGTAAAAATGTATGCCTATGTTTTTTAAGACCCTTACCAGCTTAGTTCTAATTACTAATATGAACCTCCATTTATGCAGAGGTGTATCACACCTTGAAATTTAAAAATATTATTTTCACATTGAAACATAGATGTATATATTGTATAGATTTCAAAATCTCTTATGGAAAATGTGATTGTGGTTAATGCCATTTCTTTTTCTTCTGCATTTTTAGCAACAGTGTTTTTTATACCTGATATCCGCCAGGTATAAGCTGTACCTATATATAGTGTATATTTCTTTTCTAGATCAAAGGGTTTTCTTTCAACATTCAAACATTGTAAATTATATGAAAGATACCACAGATAGCATTTATAAAGTATTCAGAAACATTATTCTTAAAGCAAAGTATGTTTTGTTTTGTTTTGCTATACAGTACATCTATATTGATAGAGGTTCATGTTTAAATTATACATATTTATTAGTATCGCTGTCATTTGTTTTTAAACCGTCTGAAATAACAGAAGCCACGGACTGCATCCTTGGCATGCATTATAACTATTTTGCACAACATGACTTTTAAAGGTATTTATTAGTAAAAAAAAAAAAAAGTAATAAAATAAAATAAAAAAGAGAGAAATTCAACATAAACTCAGTGCTCAAAGGGTTAAATCTATTTGAAAAACTTGTACTGTATTTCCTAAACATTGATAAAGCCTTTAAAATGTTTGTACTGTAATACTTTGCTTAAAAGTTATGAGGCATTCTGTGATATAACCTCTTTTACTTATTTATAAGCGCTCTTGGTTGTTATTTCATATTGTAGAATGCCTTTTTATTTCAATTGGTAACTTTCTGTTTTGTTCTGCCTAATTATTCTCCCAAGATTCCATACTGCAGCTTTATCTTTAGGCATATGAAAGGTAACCCGTGGTTACCAGCACACTAAGTGATTCTGTTCGTCTCCATTTTTGGCAGTTAATTTGCAGAAGTAACTGACAGCTGACACCATATGAGAATCTATGTATAAAATATTGGCATGTAAACAGCACAGACACTGTAATGCACTCTGTGCCCTGTTTTGTTGTTGACAATGAAGCACCATTATATGACTCTTCATATAACCTTTTTTTCTACAGCAGCATTAAAATTGTCTTTTTGCTATAATTTTGTGTTGCGTTCACAATTATGTCTGAAATGTGCTACGACTAACGAGCACATTAAAATTAAATTGTATGCTATCTGTTTATGACTGAAGCTTGAGTAGGTTTCTTCATCTGCCAGGTGCTGGCAGTCAAAAGCTGCACATAAATCACTGGAGTTTTAGTGAACTTTAGCATTTAAAGAGCAGGGTAGCACTTATTCAAAGGCTGCATTAACAAAATTTTTCCCCAGAAAAGATAAATGAATGTTATAACTCCTCTTTAAACATCAGGTAAGATTGACTGTAAAGAAGGGAGTTTATATGCAACGTGTGTGGCAAAGCAAATAGATGCTTTGCTGTGCTGTATATTCAGACCCAGTCAGATACTGATACTTAACCACATTCCTCTTGAATATCCTGGGTAGAGTCTGCAAGTTGTACTAGTAGGTACTTCATGGACTAGACCATCCTCCTCCATCTACTGTGAATTTTCAGGTGACAGGAAGAGATGGGTGAGACTGATGGCTGAAACTTTGTGATTTCAAAGTGGTTCTACTTTTGGCCATATCTGCTATTGCTCAAAATTCAAAACAGAGAGCAAGAGAGAAAAGCAGAATGCATAAACACATGCGAAGCAAATGCACACAAACATAAGATTTTATAAGATAATAGCAGACTTTTACTGGCCTTGACAAATCACCCCAACAAAAATACTGAAAACAAAATTGTGATCTATAAAATAGTTTGATTAATAAAGTATTGCTTTCTTGGGTCCAATGGACTTACAGACTGGAAATGCATATGCAGAAAGCAAACCAGTATTATAAGAAATATATCCCAAGCACATGTAGTAATATATAGGTTTCTAAATATAAGAAGTGAATATATACAGTTTAAAAAAAAATCAGCTCTTTTTTTTTTTTAAGTGACTAGTTACATGCCCATGATTTCTTTTTCTTTTTTTTCCTTTTTCTTTTAAATTGAAAAGGTTGGTATAACTTCTTCTACGTTGTAGGCAACCCAGCTGTTTCTTTTAAGGGCACTTCTACCGGGTAAAAGACCCTGTGACTAACAATAATCATGTCCAGTACTACAGCTCTGGAATTTTTTCTCTTTTGGCTCACCATTTACATCCGATTTGAAAGTCATTTATGTTCTGAGGTCTCAGTTCAGATCCTAATGGTCTCAGTTCAAACCAGTGACAAAACTCCTCCACTTAATTCTGCTGCTTAGCCCTGTCACCTCAGTGGTATTCTCTCACCTATTTAGACAAAGTAACCCCTTCAGTCCAGAGCTCAGGTCTTTCCTGAAGCAGCACTTGAAGCTGTCTTCATTTTTGCGATTATTTTAGTTTAACTGCACCTGGAATCTTTACTTCTTGAGCATGGATTTCCTTCTTGAAAACTATACCAGTTAAATAGAACATGGGATTTAAAAAAAGCACTAGTTGTGAGATTGGCAGATCATTTGCATACATTGACAACCCTTTGAGTTTTCGAAGGCACTTTTGACTTTGTAATGGCATTAATAAATAGCACTTTATGCAAAATGTGCTCTCTATGATTTGGGTGGGAGTGTAAACAGGACTAATTAACTGCTCAGTCCCTTGTAATATTTGTTCTACTCATTTTCACAATTGAAATGGGAAATAGCAATTGTGAGCATTAAGTACTAAACATGCAACCTGTCCTAATTTGTGATGACCAGGGTGTGGAGCTGAGTAGTGGCGTGTCAATATGCAGTGGAAAGGAGTGACTTACAAAAATGCAGAGAGCAGCCATATATATTAGCGTGCAGTACCAATTACTACCTCATTTTTTTTTAAATGTCTGGAACCTTGCAATTGATTGGCTAGTCAATTTGGCATGTCCCATAGTTATTCAAATAAAGGTTAGTTTGTGCCTTCGAACCTTCAAGACCGGTCTGATTTCACATGGAAAAGCATTTAGAGAATTGGTGGCTCAGCTTGTGATCTCCTTTTTCTCCCCATTCACTGGTACATATATTGGCATAGCCACTACTAGCGCTAACCAAATCACCAAACTACCTGTGTTCACATATCTTTTTTTTCTATTAGAAATGATGGTAAATATACAGGATTTTAAACTTCTTTCGAGCCCCTAGCTTTGCTTAGCACTTGATGTTTTACCTAGTTTTAGAAATATGCAGATCAAGTGACAGAGAAAACACAATGCCCCAAGAAAGAGTTTTAAATGAAATTCTGATGGGGTGGGAAGGGCTTTAAATCACAGGTGTATAAAGGTGACCCTGGTCTAACCCCACCCAAGTAGTGGCTTGTTGCAGCAGACTGTATATCTTCCAGCCATCACATTTACGCAGTATCTTAAAATAACATTTGTGATAAATGTGCAATTTAACTAATTTATGGTGCTATGATGTGCTCAGGGCTACATGCAAGATGAAAATCTTAAATGGAGCTTGAACAGCTCACTTCACAACAAGAAATCAATATGCCAGATCTTTGAGAGCTGTTCAGTGGAGTCAACATTTAGCAAAAATATCAGTGCATGTATCTTTAAGTTTTAGGCAGCAAGAAATCTATAATTAACTGAAATATTACTTCTAAGTTAGTGTGAGGAACTATTACTAGAACCTAAATCTCTCTAGCATCTTCATTATATTTTCTTTTGGCATCAATTTCTAATTATAGAGTTGCTTTCACGGTGCAATTTCCTAACCAAAGCAAGACAGATTAGCATTATTTAAAAACTTCATATTCACAATATTGGGATTGCTGTCTATTGCATTTTAATATGGCTGTCCCTAAACTGTAAAATAATTGATGTTTTAAAAATAAGAAACAGATATGTCTGTACATGTCCTGGCAGCAAAGGTTTTGGGCTATTTGTATGTTGAGATTAAAAAAAAAAAATTATACACATGTACAATGAAAGAAAAAAACCTTTAATTCTGTAAGACTTTATTTCACTGCAACAGAAAATTAATAAAGTGACTCTATGTATTACAGGAGGAAATAACATGACTGGTAATAGAGCTAAATTTAATATATTTTGCATTTTAAACCATGGCTCCAGAAAGCTTTATAAGTTTCTCAGAAAAACATCAAAATATTACAATTATTCTTTTCTATATTCATCCAAGTAGTTTTCCATTGTAAGAACATGCTGGTATTTTATTACCTATTCTGTTACCTGCACTATTCAGTGAAACTGAAATTAGTCTATCTTTTTAATACAAGAAATGGTTGTAAAATCAAAAAAAGGAGGTTCCAAAGTTGTTCACCTTTTTGAAAGTTATTGTGGATAGCCTTTTTTGCAAGCAGCGAAATCACCATTTATACTTGACTGGACAGTTATTCTTTTCATAATAGAAACACTAACCTGTATTTCCTTAGGGTATTATTAGTAAACACATATAATCTTCCTTGGCTAAACAAAACTAGTACATTCTCCTCTCCTGGGACTTCATGCCAAGTTGTGCCTTCCAGCCCTTGGTTGACCTGCTGTAGGTAAATGAGTGTACAAGATGTAATTATCCTACTGTCATCTGAGCATAAAAGAAGTTCTGTGGTTCAGGGTGTGGTAACCTGGGAACAGTCAGTCAATACAGTTCAGTTTTCAGCAACTCTCCTACAGTAATGAAAATCTTATCTGTATCTTAACTTGATATTGCAGCCTTCTCTTGGGTAAAAACTTGTGCATGTTGAAGCCAATTTTATCAAAGGAGGAGTCTTGTATAAAGAATCAGGAATAGGAGCAGAATTCTTTATTAATGCATAAGGAATCTAGCTTCAAGATGTTGGGATATACAGTGAGGCTAACATATGTTTCCAGATCCTGGTATTAGGTAATAAGTTTACCCGTGTTTAGTATAAAAAGCCCCCCAACAAAAACAGTAGTATTTACTGATAATTAAATTGTTTTATTGATAGCCTAGTTAATGCATGCATAAATTAAACACTGTTGCTCACGTATTGTGGTGGTGACTGTAGTATTAAAACTTAGTTTCTGCACATATAAGGTAGCTTTCTGTATACTGAACCCACAGTTTAGGTAGTGGGATTATCTTTTCTTTCCTTTTTCCTTTTTTTTTTTTCTTTTTCCTTCCTCATCTTTTCTGAATAATTGCAACAGTTACCTGGGACATATTTAATGTTTTAAACAGCTGTTCCTTAGTTCACTGTATATCCTTTTCCTTATTTATAACTGGAAATGCACTTCTGGTTAAATAATCTTTTAAGAGAGTCAGATTTAGATGTGCATTTTGAGATAGATGATGGTGTGATTACACCATTAGCTCTGTACATACATACACCCTGGTGTGTAACCAAAATATGTAACTGAGATGCATATGATATATATTTAGCTGCATGCAAATCTGACTATCCTTCATTCTAGCATTTTAGGTTCATTTTTTTTATAAACATTGTGTACAAAGTCCTATTAAAAAAAATTAGCAACCTGAGCCCACCATAACAAACTGAGTTTTTTATAGTAACAATATAGCAGAACGTTCAGCAATCAAGCTTGGGACAGTTGCTTTAAGATAAACTGTTTTGGATTGAGGCAGATTAAAAAAAATAATTTTCATAAGAATTCTGTATTTTTAATACACAGTGGGCCAGCTCTTCAGATATAGAAAGTGAGTCTTCCATAACTGAGCTAAGATGATTATCTGCCACTCATCTCGCTACAGTCAGATAAGAATGAAGATGCACATTCCTGCTCTTGAAACATTGAAACTTTTTAAGTGGTGAGGGGATTTGGTAATACAATAGTAGGCTAATTTTCTGGGTTCTTATATTTTGATACCTGAAATTTAGGGCTTTTGTCACAGGAGAAATGAATTTCAAATGATTTGGCACTGTGGGAAGGCCTGTATTAGACCTGTCAGCCAGACACTGCTCCCTGGAGAGAGGATAGTGTCCGTCTTCTTCATCTGTCCAAAAAATAAATGGTGAGACGGTAACTTTTTAACTTGAGTATAAATTAACAATGGAAAATACTTCTTGATTAAGCTTTAGCATATCACATTCATTTTTGCATGGTAGGAATCGAGGGACATGTTTATAGCCTTCATCATTGTGAGTTAGTGACCTTTCTAGCCAAGTGAAATGAAATTACTTGAAAATGAACTTCTTTTTAATTGGAGCACTTCTTGGGGGCGGGGGGAAGCCAGAGGATTTTATAAAAAAAAATGAACCTAATTTAATTCTTGAATGGGAAGAGAAGCCTGAGGAATATCCCCCGATTGAAACCTGAGCAGCGAGGGAAAATGCGGTAGGTGTGTCAGGAAGCAGAGTCATAGTCTCAGCTTTTTTTTTTTTTTTTTTTTTTTTAACTGGAGGTACAGTCGCTGCAGTTACGCCTCAATGACCATGAAACCGAGTCGGCAAAAGCTGAAGGACTCAGCTCCTGAAAGCCTCATCAGGACTTGTCATCGCTCTAATGAATATCATTTAAATTGCTTTGTATATTGGTGGAGTTTGGATGTCGATTTAATTTGTGCATGTGTTTGAGTTCTTCTGCTTGGCTAGGCTAACAGAGAGCAACAGCCTAATGAAAAGTGAGTTGGTGACAGTGTGATGAGCCCCAACCCAATCAAATGTGTTTGAAGGGCTGTTTTGACAGGGATCTTAAAGTAGATCTAGGAAAGAGGGAGCAGTGATTTAGTTTAGTGCAATTGTTTCACGCTGACTCCTGCTTTTTTGTACCTATGACTGGCTGAAAATGTTCTATGCAAACTCTTGCTTGTGATAAAACATGAATTCATTGCTGTAATTATGTTTAGAAGAATCAGAAAAATGGACCCCCCCCCCTTATTAAGTGTCTGAAAGTCACTCTAGTTAAAACACAATGACATGTTTATAAAGTCATTATTGGGACACTCCCATTAACTGGGGAAAATGGAATTCCTCACAAGGGGCTTACAGTGTACATCTCTATCTCAATTCTGTGTCACGCAGGGAGTGTGATGAGAGGCCCTTGCAGGAGAGCCAGTAACATAAGAGGGCAGAGGTCATTTATTGAGGGCCTTGTCCTGAAAGTGTCATTCGTCCCATTCAGCATCATGATGCAAGTCTTGTGTGTGCAGTGACTAAGTGGAGATCAGAGAATGTGGAAAAACGTAAAAATATATTCCAGTGCCACTCCAAAAATCAGAAATACCTGTAAGGCCAGAGCCTGAGCTGCTGTAAATCAGCAATGTTGATTTACACCAGCTGAGAACCTGGTCCATACTGTTTGCCCTGATGGGGATTACAATTTACTTCCTTGACACCAATGAGACTGTAACTGTGTCATGTCTGTAACACCCACATGCTGTTCCAACCGAAGTAACAAGGAATAGCAACTTCCTATAAACTACACTAACTTCCTGATTTCTCCAAAATCCTCTTCCTGTGATTCCTCTAATGTGCACATTTGGAAAGTGCAGAAAGGACCATGCTCTTGATCTTGATTTGCCAAGATGAAGATAAATCAATTTCTAAAACACGAGCACTGTCAGAGAAAAGCAATAAATACAACTAGCGGTTCTCGATCACCCCAAGACCCCTTAGAAGGTGAGAACTGTACAAGCCCTTGGCCTCTGTTCTCCACCACTAAATAGCTCAAAAGTGGACACAGGGCAAATTAAACATTAAAACTGCAATTTTATGATTTTATTCAAATGAGCAAAATAAACGCAAGCACTGGCAATAAAACAAAGAGAAAACTCTGTAATTGAGATCCCAGTATCTAACAGATGATTAATAGATCAGATAAATTGTCCAACAATGGTTCATGGAAACAGGCTTCCTATAATTCTGCCAAAGTCAGTGAGATCAATGTGTTCTACTGAAAGATTGCTGCACTGGCCACTCAAAAGAAAGCACCTAAGGGCAGCTGTAACTTATGCTAATTCTCCCCCCACCTCTTAATTTCAAAACATTTTATATCCTGGCACTTCATTTGAACCAAATCCACGTGACCCTGAATGGAATCAACTGGAGATGCTTGCTTCTCATCTGGGGCAGGATGTAACTCTTCATCTTCCCTTTTTTGACCCTGATTTAGGAAATGTTTGGCAGCCTTTATGGGAATAAGTGTTTTAATACTTATATCAAATTCCCATCCATAATTTGAAAGATGGGCTTTCATTACTTCTTTGTTTCAACCTGATAGGAACTAAGATGAGTGAGGCATATATAAGGGGAGAATGCAGCCCTGATTCTAGGTAGGAAATATTTGTTATAGATTACATGCAAGTCTGCAGCATGAAGCTATTAGGTTTAACAAAATAGGTATAATCAAATTCAGAGTATGTGATGGGGTATTTAATGTTAAAGAATACTAAATTAGGTATTGAGAAAGCACAAAGCACCCACTTGTACTTTCTTAATAAGGCTTTTATTAAACACACAAGAAGAGATTCCAAAGAGGGAGAGATCAAAACAACAGTCTAATCAGCTTGGGTATATTATCGGCTTCTCAAGAAGCGTGGAACAGCAGACAAAACCACACCAACCCACAGGTGCAGGCAGATTACAGTGTAAACAGTTTTGATCCCATAGAAAAACACTAGACACATGTAATACTCCCTTTCAGTCCATGTTCACATGCTTTTCAAACTACTTTAACCCATCTGCTGCTGGATTGCAGGATTTTGCAAAGCGTGCACTTCACACGCTTCGGGAAGCAGTGTCTTCCTTCCATGTGTACAAAAATAACAGTCTTTCATTTCCTTCCTGTCAGACTCAGTGTCTCAAGCCATTTTCTGTTTCCTTTTTCAGAACACTTTGGGCTGTCTCTCTCAAGATGTTGACATTTGCTGAGTGCAAGCAGCTCTTCAGAGGCACTCAAGCCAAGATCCTTAAAGGTTTTTTGACAATATTTTCCTTCACTTTGCAAGGCCTGACTCCTCTGTGGCCTACCACCCAGTGGAACAAGTGCCAGACACCCAGGTCCCTCGTACAACGCACGAGGAAAGTTACATACCCAGGGGAGCGTTTTCAGAAGCTGGCAGTGTGAACCTATCTAACCTACTTGGGAGTGAAATGCTGAGGAGACAGCATTAAAAAACTTAACTGAGTGATGTGGCCTGAGTTGGGCACCTCCATCCACTCAGGATCTTCAGCTACAAATTGGGCCACATCTACATGTTCATTAATGCGCCGTAGGTACTAAGCATTAAGTTTCGTCCCTGTGATAATAGGTACTAACTGAATGCTCAGTAAGGCCACATCCAGATGAGCATGGATGTTTGGTTCCCAGGGGACAACCAGCAGTGGTGCACCTCTATGTGTGCGCAGTAGGTGATCCTGGGTGGGATAGGGGAGGCTGGGGCCTGCACTGGGCTGGCCACAGCAGCCTTACTTAGGGTCCTGGGGGCCTCCTGGGGCTGCAGGAGTGGCAATCCTGCTGCTCAGAGCCTAGCTGGCAGCTGCAGTGCCCCTGCTCTTTTTTTTGGCACAGGTTTTTTTGGACCCCTGGATATCCAGGGGTCAACCTCCCCTTCCCCCCGCCCCTCATGCTGCTCCCTTGCAGCGTAGAGAACGGCTGAATGTATGGTATGTGGTTGGTACTACTGCATAGTAGCACCAGCATATGCCTTTTTAGTGACACTAATGTGCAATAGATCAATTCTACCACGCAATAGCACGGTTTTGCTGTGATGTGCTAATGTACAGTAGAATTAGCCTACTGTGCATTTAGCTTCACGGGCAGATGCGCTTGCTGTCTACTTGAGTTAAATACCTACAGTTAGGACAGCAGTTTATGTAGCCAGCAAACTGGGAACTAAATCTTCCCTCTGTTTCCTGTTCAGGCTTGGTATCTTTCTCATGTTTACTCTATCTCTTGTGCTTCCCACGTCTTGTGTGTGGGCAGGGGGCTGGCAGGTAACAAGTCCCAGATGTACTCTGAGCACACCCAAGGGATCAGGTCCTGTTGATTAGACAAGTGTTGCCTGGTTTCAGAACCCCAGCCAGGGTGTCCTGGGACTTCAGCTTGAGCATCTTATTAAGTCTGGGCAATATCAGCGTTTAGGAGACTTTGCAAAAGCTGGCTGGCTGAATCTTAAGTACCTTAAGTACCTAGGGGACTTAGCTGCCTATGGGATTAGGTGGCAGCTGATTGTTGGCTTTGAAAATGTCCATGGTGCCTAAATATACTTAAGCATACCAGACAGATAGATACCTAAGTACGTATGAGAATTTAGGCTTTGGCATTTGAAAATTTTGGGACTATTAGAAGCAAAACTGTTTCTAATACTCTTCATCTGCTCAGGAACTTGAAGAAGGCCCAATGCCATGAGCAAGGCCACTGAAATTCTGCTTAGTCCAGTGAAAAAAGCGTGTCCTCTTAGTTGCAACTGCTTGACAAGTTTCTATCACAAAGCATTTTGCTGAAGTATCAGACTTCTTTGAACATTCAATCCTCCACAAACATCATCAGATTCTTGGACCGTGCCATCATTTACAATCAAAACACCGACACTTTCAATAAGTACGTTCTTAGATATGCCCGTTCTACTTACTCTTTTTGAATAACATCTACCAGAAATGAATACCTGGGCAATCTTTTTTCTTGTTTTGTTGTCTTGAAATTGCTTTTGGGAGTATTTTGAGATGAATCTTGGATAAACAATTTAGTTGGCTTTCCTGCACTGCACTGCACACACACGCACGCACGCACTCATACACACACACTGTACCTATAACTGTACATTCAGATGCCATTTTTGTTGCTTTTTTGGGATCAAGGGCAGGAGACTTCATCTGCTTGTTCAGATGCAGCAAAGACTTGACATCATTCTTCTCAAAAAATGCCTGTTTCCTATTCTTTGTTGAACTGAAGGCCAGTACTTCAGGCAACTTCTATGACAAAAAATGAATTCCTTCAAACAGCAGTAGTTTTTCTACAGCTGGTGGCATTAAGGGAGATATAGACAAACTAAAAAGAAGAATTATAAGTTTTGAATATATGACTGAGGAAAAGGTAAAATAATTAGATTTGTTTAGTGGAGGCTGAGTAGGGACATAATATCTTCACATACGTAAAAGGTTAGTTTAAAGATGATGCCAATGAGATTAACTTTTCAGCAAAATGAGGAAGAATGTGTTCTGACCTCATTTTGAAGGAGACAAGGCCCAACTGACTTGTGCATATACCAGATCTGTGCTCTGTTAACTGGAGGCTGAGACTGACTGACTGCATTCAAACTATTTTGATGTGGCTTCTGTGTAGCTTTTAGCCATACTTTGATTCATCAAGATTTTCCTATATCCAGAAGCCCCACTCTTTTTTGGCTTATGTATGGCTAAATATTATTGCTTTGTTTAATTATCTAAACCAAAAAAATATTTAGCATGCTTTGTTTGAATTACTACAGGCATAAGAAGTTTGCAGGTTAATAGTATTCGTTTTACAATCCATGTAGTTTTTTGCAGATTAGATTTATTGTTTGTTCCTGTGTTTGAAAAAAAAAAAAAATCCTTAAAAATATTTAATCTTGTGTGTCTTCCCCTCCTACTAGGGGTCTGATTTCATGGGTGCATACCTGTTTGCCTGAAATTTGGAACCCAGAAGAAGAATTTTTTTTTTCAACCATAAGGAGCAAAAGGTAATTTCAGATATGGTCTCTTTTTGGTCATTGATTCAGGGCCAGGAGGGATTAATAAAACCAAAGTATGACTTTAGGGGACTTAGAAAAGAAGCTTAGGCCTTGAAAATTATAACAGGGTTAGGTCCCTAATTTGTGGTAGATAAACTGCTTTTATAAAATAGGGATTTGCATCTAGAAAGCAGATTGCATAGAGCAGGAAAAAGAAAATAATACAATATTTATTTATTTTTTTAATCTGGAAAAATAAAGATACATCTAAAATGACCACAATTTACTATTTTACCAAATGTCACTCAAAGTTTAACTACTAGATATTTTGAAGGTAAATGGCTAAGGACTAACAAAGATGTATCTGAATGATTCCACTGGGTTTGGTGTTTCCCCACCATTTGCATTAAAATGCAGAATTCTGGCTTTTAATATTTTTAACATATCTGATATCAGAGAAACTGCAGCCACCAAGCTGACCTCCATTTTAACTGAACAATCCTCAGAAAATTAAGTTATTGCTCAGTATTAGCTACCCATGATTAACAAGCTTCTGGGGCTGTTCTTTCTGGATTCTCAGGTGGAGTGGTGAGGCACTTTGTTAATCAATCAATCACTCCCTGTTTCAAATTTCAAGTTGGGTTAGTCTTATCTTTTAAATGGGTCTTGTCATACCTTAATGCTTCAAGGAAGATATGAGGAATGATATATCCTAAAAAAGCTTTGCTCTTCCTTTATTGGAAAAGTTGTGAACTACTTGTTTCCATAGTGTAGCAAATGCGTTTTGAAAGGAAAAAGCCCTGATCTATTTTAACAGCCAAAGGTATTGTAAAATCTTACGTACCTGCTGAGTAGAGGATGTGACCCATAAGGTTGTCAGCAAATAAACCTATGTCACAAAGTGCTTCATTTAGAAATTGCTCAAACTTAAACATCCCTATCAGTTTCTTTACATTGACAATGTATGCATGAAGCATTTGCCTTCTAGCTGAATTTGCAAGTGTAGCTTGTAACGTCTCTAATAAAGTTTGTTCACAGAATGTAACATCCCTTTAAAATTTTAATTAAGACTTTAACCATTTTTCATTTATTTTTTATGGTGCATTATGTTTGCCAATGCTCTCATATTCACCACCAGTGTAAATGGGTAAAGCTCCATTCTGTTAGCACAGCTACACCTGCTATCCAGGCATTGAATCTGGTTTTTCATATTTCTTCTCTGCCTCTAGTATTGTAAAAAAACCCATCATTTGTCCTTCTTCATCAGCAATTTCATCAATAATGAAGCTCCATTGTAGCACTCAGCATAAACACCAGGACTCTCCACTTAGATAGAGTGAAAATTCTCAGTTACATGTAACACAGGTATTTTAAGAGTCCTTCCTCTGATACTTCCTGCTTCATCTTCAGCGGATCCTGTCTGGAGCAATTTTTTCTGGGAACCAATCAGAAATCACTTTAATCAGTAGTGATCAAGCTGGAGGGTACAACCCAGCTTCATTGCTAAATATTCCCTACTGGATTTTGAAGAATGACAAAATCATTCACGTTGATTTTTTTTAAACCAGGTTGCCATTTATGCGATTCAAAAAGAAAAGAAAGCGATCACCAATAAAGAACAAAACAGAGAAATAAAATTTCTCAGAATAGCCCTGATCAACAGGTGAAGGCAGACTGAAGTAAAACGTTTGACCTTTTAACTAAAAGGAACACAGCAGCTATGTAAAGTTAATCATGCAAATTTACTTTGAGACCCTTATTGATCTTTTAGTTGCTGGATTTCAATATTGGGCAGATTATTATATAATATACCTCTTACCATAATTTGAAAAACCAAAACAAAACAGAATACATCCAGAAAGACAGCTCAGACCAGCCTGGTCACCTCAAAGTTAGTTCCTTGCATGGTCGGTAAGAATTAAAATGAACTCCTGGTGTCCATTAAGTCAATGAAAAAACTTCCCTTCATTTCACTTAAGCTTGGTCTTTGATCCTTGTTCTTCTTGCTGGCTTGGGAAGGCCATCTTTCATCAGTTCTTCTGCCTGGTTCATATAATGTCCAATTCTAATTCACTCTGATTCAGTTTTTATAATATACCCCCACCATGGCATCTGAGTAGGGATGATGATGGCTGTAAACTGTAGGCTCTAGCAGTTAGAGTATGGAAGAACTATATTTTTCTTGTATATTTCTAAGAGATACTACACTTCTGTACATTACTGATCAAAAATTGAAGGCAGGATACTTATGTGGAATAAATCAGCATAACTCTATTGCAATCCATGGAACCATGCAGAATACATATTTGTATATGTATTTCAGTGTGTGAGTGTGTGTATGTGTATACGTGTGTGTGCGTGTATGTGTATATGTCCCTAAATTGGTGGTAGAGAATTTAGGTTAATATATATACAGTGTTTGTGTGCGCATGTGTGTGTGTGTGTGTGTGTGTGTGTGTATGTATTAACCCAGGTATCCAATGTTATATCTTTATATGTTGTTACTTATAGTTTCTAAAAGCACAAACAGTTAAAAAATGTTAAAGAAATATAATGCTTTTATCATTAGAATTGTGGCACAAATAATAGGGGTTACATGAAATTAATTTTACTTGGTAACACTCTCTTGGGTGTATTATATATCACGACCCTCCTGCCACCAACAAGCCTACTGTTCAATCCGTCAGAATTGATCTATGTTTAGCTATTCATTTTATGTATATTAATTTGAGCAGAACATTTATTTGGCTTAAATTTTACTTTCAGTGTTGGAATGTATGTTCCAAATGCAAGCACAGATGATTTGCTAGGATTTAGTTAGGAGGCATGCAGAATGTTAGTTTACAAAGATAATAACCGAGCTATTAAAGCCAACAACCCCTTTTAAAGCAAACATACCATTAAAATATAGGAACAGTTTATAGTGTAAATAAAATTGAGGATATGGATTATTTAAAGATAAAAATTTTAGGGGTAGCTATGAGAGAAAGTTGAATAAAAATGTATTTAATTGCACCACGTTTTTTCCAAAGTGAACTTCAAAAATGCAAATAAAGGAAGATAGTTTATTAAAAAGAGAGATGCACAGAAAGCAACATTAAAAATCCATTTTACTTGTAGCAACATATAATAGCGATTTTGACTTTTATTTTCCGATCTGAATCAGATTTCAGCAAAAAAGTGTGCTTGAACCTATAAATGGCAGAATTTATCTTGCTTGTGAATCCATACACTGGAAAGAGAAGCAAGACATTTGCTTCTAGATCATTCTCCTGTGCTGAATGACAGATACAATAATTCCCTCTATTAGCCAGATCCATTGTCTTTATTTTGCACAGAAGTACTGTATTGCTGAGGTAGACTTCCACTGCTATGCATATTTTAAGGGTTATTTGGCAACACGAGTAAAGCTAAAAGTAGCCTCTTAATCTAATTAATTGACATTTCTGAATCTTGCTTTCACAACAACACATGGTTTCATGTTCTGGGTTTTAGCACTTGTCAAGCTTTTTTGGAGAATGTTTTGGTCAGAATGACAAGATAATTTGTGACTGAGGCTCCAAGCTAGAGAAGTGTTTAAGGCTATAATGATTTATTATCATCACAGAATAACAAAATTTACAAAGCGTTTCATCAGAATTTTTGAAATAAGTTTGCCACCATGGTAGAAGCATGCGAAGGGAGGGGGGGTGTCTTCCTACACAAATGCCAGTGTGACTTATTTGTAATAATTACAATATTAAATTTATTTTAGAGCTTGACTTGACAGACTTGCAGCATGGTCGGAAACAGAAGAGGTGAGAGAATTGAAACAATTGAGAAGGTAAAACTCTGCCTTTTTTCCTTTAAACAAATCCTGCCTGCAACTAAAATAAGCAAAAAGATATATGCTCCATTCAATAGATAACATATACATGGCTGCATTAAATAACGAATGTTAACATTTTGGCAGGGGGGCATTGGGAAAGTAGCCGCAATGTCTGCAGAAACTTTAAAACACAGAATGTTCGAGCTTTTGCCACTCAAAAATGCAGACAAACTTATTTTTCCTAAAGCATAAAATAAGTGATATCACTGAGTGACAGTGCATTAGCATGTTGACACTGGTGAACTTTCAGTGAATTGCCATAAAAAGGAAGGCAACATCACTAATTTTGACTTCATTTTGATTCTTTCCTAAGCAAGTTAACAATGCCAGACACTCTGAGACAAAATGTCTGGCTCGGAATGCAAGACATTTCCACTTATTCTCCATGTTTCTCTAATTTACTTATGTAATTAAAAACCTAAAAACCTGAGGCATTGGTTAGTTTAGACAAAGTTATGACAGTTATTTGACTTCAGAGGCTGGGAAGAGATGCCACTTCTCCAATGCCCTAAAGTGATTTTGTTCTGTTGTTTTGTTTGACTATCAAATGCATACCTTTCCAGAGCACTTTTTATTTTTTTAAGATGCAGTCATGGCTCATCAAGAGATGAGATGAAGAGTAAACACTTTTGGCAACAGTAGTATAACCCGCATTGTTTAATAATAATCACGATGATAATATTGTGCATTCACAGAGGGCCTTTTGTCTCAAAGGATCACAAGGTTTTGTCAAACAAACTATCTGTAGTTATTGCACATATTTAAGCTGCAACCAGTGCTGTGATAGCTGGGTGCCCTGTCCACCGTCTAGCATGCAGTGGTCTAGTACTAGGTAACTTTCTCACTGGCACAGGAAGTGACCCCTTGTGTTCCAGACAGTTTTTTGAGAAGGAGTGTGCAGACTTGTATTTAGTCAGCTGGAATGTAAGAAGACGTGTCTTGCGTCTCCTACAAGAGCTTGCCAGGTCCAGGCTCTGATGGATTTCTGGCAAGAGTCAGTTCCGGAGCTGAGGACCCACCACAGAGAATATCTATTTATTTAAGCTATTTATAGCCATTTCAAAGCTCTCCTCACTGTATTATCTCAGCTTGTCATATGAATTAAAGGTACCTCGCAAATTAAAGGAATAAGACTGACCTCTTGCATGCTTGCCATGCTGCAGGGCTTTCTATGGAAACTCAGTACTTGAGGCAGAGTGCTCAGAATATGACTGGAGACAAAGAGGATGGTGCCAACCCTTGTAGCTAGGTCCAAAACTGATAGATTTTCCCTGGGGCTGGATCAGCCCTTGGTTGAGAGCATGGGCAAGGGAGATAGACAAGGCCATTCCACGCCAACTGAAGTTACTGTGAAACCAGTCAGCTCAAAATAAAGCTTATTATTGCCACTGAGTCTATTAGCTACACATCTGTCAATCATTGTGGCTAATTTTGGGTGTGAGCTGAATGGACACAATCTCCCTCTGAGCCAGCTGAAGATGGATAAGCAAAAATGAATCTTGCAAGGGCTTAAAAGTGCAAACTCCTTGACAGTCAGCACACAGACAGCCACCACTGAAGATGCCATATGCAGCTGCCCTGTAATTTTTGACCATGTGCTTCCCACTGTTAGGTAATATCAGTTTTTTTACTGGATTTTATTATGAGACCACTTGTTTTCATCCAATTTCAACTTCCACGAAATACTGGGAGAGTGGGTAATCTCTGATCAGGGTTATTGAAAAGGAAATACACTTCAGAGAGCCATTGACCATATAGATGATAGCACTGACTGTAGTATGTAATAATCTCTTCTGAAGGCTTCATATAGATGTTCAACAAAAGGAATTATAAGCTTGAGTTCTGTGATACTTCACAAGTGATAACCCTTGGAGAGAAAGAATAACTGACAACCTGGTTGTCAGAGTTCTCTTGGCACAGAACTTTGTTCTCATACAGCATTCCCATTTCTTTCTAGTCCCATTCAAGTCAGCTATACTTGATGATTAATGATGGGAAGGCACTGATGCATGCTATGACCAGAGCTTGAAGCTTGGGCTTCAGATACTGGAAGCAGTAATGTATCTGCTAGAGATGGCATTGAACTACCTTCTCGATGTTCTCTCTCAAAAAGGAGAGTTCACAGACTGGGCCGTAATTGGTAAGCTCATTAGTATTAAATCATATGTTTTTTAGTGGAGGTCAGACATTCACATGCTTAAATGTAACTGGCATTTTAATGTCTCTCACCAGGATTATAAACTCATAGGTGATGTATACTGACTTTAATTGGAATAGACCAAACCCAGGTGCATGCTGAGGCTTTCCTAAGTCATGTTGGGGCATCTACTTGTGCCAATCCAGAAGGAACGTGCAGTAGCTTGGCCATTGCAGGTAAGCTCTAGAACAGCACTTCTGAACCAGGGGTACATGTACCTCCAGGAGGCATGTGAAGCCTCATCAGGGGGTACGTGACAATGTATTTCATACATTGTGTAACACAGGTCGAAGGGCCTAAAAAATTAATTTCCCATTGAAACAGGGTATGCGAAGTCTCACTCTGAGACCAAGGGGTACGTTGACTGAAAAAGGTTCAGAACCGCTGCTCTAGAGAGAGCTGTCTCTGAATCTTTTTTCCTTTGGTCTGCAAAACAGGTTCAGAGTTTCTTTCAAGGAGTAGCTGTGTGTGCATGTATGCATACAGGTATGGACATGCGTCTTTCACTCTGATGACAACAGTAATAATATGCTACCTGTAGGGGGCATATTGTGGTGATGTGCAAAGGCTGAATTGTTTCTAGGACAAAATGTGGTGGCTGCCTACACTACACAATAGGCTTAGGGAAGGGAGGAAATCATTTGCATCCAAATGAAATTATGAGTGATATTTCCAGCAACTAGTACATACATTAACACATATGTTGTGTTTCCCATATCAAAAAAGTAACCACAAGCTTTTGAACCCTACATGTCCGTTACAAAATGTGTGTACTCTATTTATCTGTACTCAACATGAGCAAATTATCCAGAGTTATGTCTGCTGTTTGTATAACTGTTCACGAATAAATACAGCCTTCATATAGGACTGATTTATTTTTCCTACAGAGGTTTTATTGATGCCTTTTCTTGAAACTGTACATGTCCACTTGGTTTAACACTGTATCATATGATGAATGGAAACTCTTCCTTTGTTTAGGCAACTTATTTATCTGTTCAAAATCTTTGTGCATTTGACAATGTATGTTTAAATTCAACAAAAACACAAAGGTAGAAATAAACAGCCAGCTCCACAGGGGGTTCGTAGGAACTGAAAGATATGTTGCACACCTTAGACTGATCCAATCACACTTGGATTAGCTGGAGAATTGTGGTATGGTTAACTAACTTGCAGGTTGATATGGGGAAACAGTCTCTCAGAGCGTAATTAAATGATAAGTTCACATTCAAGGGACAATTGTAAGTTACTGAGACTGTCATATACAATGCCAAAAATAGGCCGTCTCATGATGAATACCCTTATTAACAGCTACACTGCTCTGTGTTCATAGGAGATGGCTGGGGAATTTGGCAGGACGTAGTCCTGTTTGTTGAAGATCTCCCTGTAGATTTTGTAAAGGATTCATTTAAAGGATGACTACGTCTGAAAAGCAAACAGACCAAACACTTGTAGGCGACTGTTAATAATAGTTAATGGTCCAATTTGATCTCCAGTTCACCCCTTCATTTGATATAATCAAAATCCTTTTTTTCTTGAAAATACCTTCATAAGGACTCGGCTGATATGAGGGAAACCTGTGCTGAGAAGGAATCATTTGCTTGTGTCAGACTCATCAGTTCCTTACTGTGGAGCGGATTAGTTTGTTTTGAACCTGGGTTATGGGTTTAGCTGTTTGGACGGTGGGCTTGGGTTGTCTTTCATTTTGATGTCATACCTGATAGCAGATAGAAATCTTCCTCAGTTTGTGCATGTTCCTTAACGTAGCTCATCTTTTGACAATTTAAAAATACATTTGTAACTACCTTCTCTCAGTTTAAGATCTCCCACTAGACTCCTCACAGTCTGTCAAAACCAGGGAAAATAAGCCTTCCAGTAGGCCGTGAAGATTAACAAGTATTAATTGCGACTAAGGGAAGTGAATACTTCTGCCAGCTCCCCGCTCTCTCCCATATCCAACTAAGTTTCCCACACTGATCAGACTGTGCTTGTAGTATAGTAGGGGAGGTGAAACACTCTTTCAGACAAGTACACCACAGACCATATAGCCTTTTATAGATCAAAACTAACATAGCAGTTCTAACATGGTACTTCATAATCAGTGCAAATCCAAAGCATCGGTGTAAAGCCAGATATACCAGGTAACAAGCTGACTGCTAAACACTGCACTAGCTTCAGTTTCTGGAAAGATTTATGTCACCCCATGTAGATTCTAATGTAGCCTTTTTTATTTAAATAAAATCAATGTAGACTTTTTTGAGCATTGTGAATGAAGCAGTTTTATAGGAAGAAAAATACCAGTATATGTTGCCAGAAAGTGTTTGGGAAAAAACAGTAATCTTATACATAGGCCTTCATCTACTGCCTGCTGGAGTCACTAGAAAGCCTCCTGTTCATTTCAGTGGCCTGTACATCAGACCTACAAGTAAATATACATGAAGGAAAGAATATCCTTTCTTCCTGTTAAGGAGATCCCAATAATTTATTCTGCCACCTGGATTTAGGCAGATACTTCTAAAAATACTTGACAATGTTGAAAAAAGAATAGAACAATCAGACACAGAGTATATTTTCAAAGACAATTAATTGAAGTCCCTCAATAGACACAAAGGGTAAAATTGGGCCAGATTATTTAAGCAAGCTGAAAGCAGGATGATTACCATTGACTTTGTGGTCATCACTGATGAGCAGCTCATGTGTATCTCCTTGACTGGTTTGCATTCCTATATATCTCAAGTCCTCCCTCTTTTTTCTCCAAAAGATTTTACATCAGTATCTCTTCTCTGACTCAGTGGGAAGATTCATGATGTACTCCAAGGGCACAGACAGAAGTGACAATTTTTGAGTACTCTGGCCCCTGAAAGCACTTTACAGCTGTGACTTAACACACGTGCATGGCTACAGAGTGCTTTAAGAATGGCTTATCAGTCCCGGGATCCTGGTCCTCTGTGATAAAAAAATCACAAATTCTCTGATTAAAAATTGCAAATTCTCTGATAAAAATCTCAAAATCCACGGTTAAAATTAAATGCCCCTCACTCACCCCTACAGCCCCCCATCCCTGCTTGTACCCTTTATCTCCCCCCCACAGCCCCTGCCCCCCAGCCCTGCTGGAGGGGACCCCTAGCTCCCAGGGCTATGGGGCTAGGGACCAGGTCTGCAGCCCCCTGCCCCCAAAGGAAGGTAATGGCTGCTACAGCAGGAGCACGAGCCAGCTCCCCTGCTGCTGCCTTCCTGCTGCAGGCTCAGGTGGGGCCGGCTCCCAGTGGCAGCATGCACTGCTGGGGGTTGGGGGGACCCATGCCCCCCAGATCTGTGGGGGGCGTGGGGGCAGGGCGGGTGTGCTCTGCCTCCATGCAGACAGAGGAAGTGTGGCCAGGGCAGCATGGAGCTTGCAGCAGCAGGCAGCTTTCATGAGTGGCCCCACTGTGCCCTGATGCACCAGTCTCACACACTATGCTCTGGAGGGCCTGGGGGAGAGTAGTGTTTGTGACCCAGGGGTTTTGCAGCTGACTGGGCACTCTGGCTGTGGGAGGTGGGGTTTACAGTCTCCCCACTCCCGGCTGGAGTGCCTAGCTGGCTGCAAACCCTCTCTCCCAGCCAGGGAGTGCCCAAGCTGGCTGAGGGCTGAGGGAGTAGGGTGGTTTGCAGCTGGACAGGCACTCCAGTTTGCAGCTGGCCAGGAGTGGCAGGGGTTTACAGCTGGCTGAGCACTCTGGCGGGGAGTGGGGAGGCTGCTTGACCTGGCTCAGTGTGCGGCAGTCCCAGGTCTGCATTGAAACAGTGCACCCGGGAGCAGTAAACTCTGGAGTTTATTGCTGTAGATTAATAGCATGTATAGACATGCTTATTGTCTCTCAACCAGCTTCTGCTGAGATTGGTGCCTACTTGAAGAGCCAGAAATAACATACACAGCTATACATTTAGTAGATATTTATTTCCTGGACTTATACTTAAGTGACCAAATGACCTGTTGCATTTGCCTAGAATAAAGGGGAGAACCATTTAAAAACAAGGTAAATACTAAGCTGACTGTGGCCTTAAGTCAAAAAAGGGGACTCCTTGGGCTAGTAATGCCTTGGTTTGGATGGAGAAGGGGGAATGGCAGGGTAGAGAATGACTGAACAAAATGTCTTTGAGAAGGAGATCACTATATTATTGTGTGACCAATCTGAACACAGTTCAAGGGAGGCCAAAAGGTACTAGACAGCGTAAGGGCACCAGACATGTCTCTGTTACATACTGTCCTGATGCCTTGATTAATTAAAACAAAGTTTTTGGCACGGTTGTAAGAACATTTCAAGATATCAAGTCATTCTGATGCTGCTGTTAAAGAGAATACCCCTCTTTATAGCTAGGCAGCTTCTCCCTCTGCAGGCTGCCTCTCATTTGTGAAATGGGAACAAATGGGACCTCTACATTTCTCTGCACAGTGTGCTGCATGTCTGTTCCTAAGTAGTAGTCTCAAATGTGCTGTAGAAAAACACTGGACTTCAAAAGTATTAGGGGCTCATTTGGTCCCCATTACAAGGAAGGTAGGGAAATATGGGAAGGGCTCATTAAGAGGAACACTACAGACTGGAAGGTCCTGCACTTACAGGGATATAAGGGAAAGCAGTACAGGGTAAAAGTGCTAGAGAGCAGAGCCTAGCAGAGCAGAGTAGACCTGAACTGAACTGAACTGAGCTCTTATAGGGAGAGGCTGGATCCCTGAGTAAAGGGGGCACTGGTGAGTGGTCACAGTTATGAGAAGAACCCACATTATGAAACCATTCTGTCCATGATGCCAGTGATATCCATGATTCTCAATTCACAATGCACAGTGTAACAGGGCAGGGTGGGATTCATGATTCTGGTTCCACTAAAAGTGGTAAAACTCCATTAACAGTAGTTGAGTTACTCCTGATGTATACTGGTGTTAATGCAGATCCTACCAGTATAAAGTAGAGCTGATTAATTAGTACATGTAAAACAAAACAAAATGCAACCCCTAAAGCTTGATTATTCACAGATCCTGAAATTGTTTGCTTTCCTAAAAATTGGCATTGAAAGCTTAATTTTATTGACTTCAATGACTGCAGCTCCAGAAGCCAACATATAATAGCCATTGCTTATGTTAAAGAAATGAGCATTCATACCACAGCAACTATCACCAATGAGCCTTTGTACAAGCCACAAAATTGGCCTTTAAACTAGCTTAAATGCCATTTTATACTGCTTTAACGGTGTTGCTGTTTGCACGCTCAGAGACGTATTCTGCTTTAATGGCATTGCTGTTTACACGTTCGGCAGTGTATTCTGCTTTAAATGACTTTGTAACATAGCAAGATAAAATACCTTGGAGGTGTTTTAGTTTGCTACCTAACAAAGTGCAACAGTGTATGGGGCACTGGAAGCCAATGTTCTTGGGGCCTGGCAAGCTTCCAGCACCTCATGCACTGTCTCTGCCACCTTCTGCTGCCACCAGCACACCCGTGCAGGTAGGCAGGCAGGCTTGATTGAAGAAAAAAGAAAAAATGTGGCAAGGAGCCTGATCTTCTTTTTTTTCCTGGTGGAGCCTGCCTGTTTGCCTGAGCTATGCAGGGGCCTGGTGCAGCTGTGGGGGGCTGGTGCTTCCCTCTGCAGCTGTAGTGCCCACCCCCCAGGACCGCCCGGGCTGAGTGCTGCCTGGGGGGCACCGCCATGGAGGGAGGCACCAGCCCCTCTGCAGCCACGGAGGGAAGCACCGGGCCCTTATGCAGCTCAGGGACTGCTCAGCTGGCTGGGAGCTCACCAACCCCAGGGACTGCTCAGTCCACTAGCAGCTTACCTCCCCTCCCAGCCACCAGAGAGGCAGGTAAGGTGGGTTTTTAAAAACCCACCATTTCAATTTAGGGAGATCTAAACAGAATTAAACCCCTGTGGCATGTGCAAGTACACAATGCAGCCCCATAGCACTAATGGAGAGAGGGATCAAGAGATATATCCTCTTGCCATTCACATTTGTTTGGGAAATAGCAAAAAACAAACTTCCAGTGGTAATTTGTGGATTAATAAACATATCCCATTGATTTCAGTGGGAACTGCCCAAATGGTTAAAGTTAGACATGTTCATAAATCTTTCCAGAATTAGGATGGCAGAAAGCAGTTTAAGAGGGAGCTCTACATTACTGTTGCCTTTGACTAAGCCATGTACTGGCTTTGGTCATTGTACATGACCAGCATGTTTGAGCCCTATACAGATGCCTCAGTGACTGAAGTGTACTTATTTATATTCCTTGTCTAGAGAGAGAGAGAGAGACTGAGTTTGGGGCTATGCCAGATAAGCTGTCACAACTTTGTTTTTCTTCACTCCAGGTAAGAGAAATTTTATTATTTTTTATACCATATAATATTTTGCTATATCTGTAAGATTCTAAGGGCTACTGTTGCTGCTTGTGTCCTGGCTTCCTGTTATAACACAGATCTTGTGTGGCTGGAGAAGAGTTGCAGTTAAGAGTCTTCTATTAGTGCATTAAGTGATGTGACCAGTGTTGATCATGCACCATGTCTTGGTTGGAATGTTCTTAAAGAGAGCTATATTTCTGTGGAATTCTGTTAAAGAAAGGATATCTAAGCATTGGACCCTAGTGCTTGGAGTGGAAAATGGTGGGATTATAAAGGTTTTTAGTCTCTTTGGGTGTTCATTTTAGTCTTGACCTAGGCTTGGAGTAAGCATGTCATGTCACAAGGTTTAACTAAAATCATACTAGAACTTAATCAAAATACTGTTCTTCATTTCCTATATATTGGGGTCTACTGAACTCAAGGATGTGGCTGGCTGGTTTTATGAGCATATCCTGGGGACTGCTGCCATTTTTGCAGGCCAAGCATGGCGGGGTCCTCCAAGACTCTGATTGGTGAAGGGACCCCAACAGTCCTGCCCCTTCCCACAGATTGCCAGATGGCCCAAAACCATGGCTTAATTACCCTGATTAAGCCCAGGGAAGCTATTAATCCATGCATTATTAAGCATGGATTAATGGTTTCACTGAGTTTAATCAGGGTAATTAAGCCACGGTTTGGGGCCATCCCCAAGCAGGATGCACTAGGGTCCCAGGTTGGCTGTGGCAGGCACCTGGGAGACTGTATCGGGGTCTGCAGAGCCCTGGCCCTGCTCATTGCAGGCAATGGGTGCACATGCAGAATGAGCCAGGCTGGGGCTTTGCACAGTGGTTGAGCTCCTGGGTCCCCTGCCAGCCTAGGCTGCTCCAACCAGGCTTCATGTACTTTGCACAAATAAAGTCCAGAGCAATATGCTCTGGAGTTGTTTGTTTCCAGGTGCACATTCTGATGGCATGCCTGGGAGCAAAAAACTGGAGCAATAAGCTCTGGAGTTTATTTGTATGCATTAATTGCATGTATAGAGATGCCCTATGTAAACTAACTCCCAGGTGCTGGGATTATATTTTTGCTGCAGTGCTGAAAAGTCATGTTAGATAAATAAATTAATTAGATAATTCCCTGAGTGGATAAATATTTCATATTATTATTATTATTATTATTATTATTAATTTTTTTAAACCTATTGTAACACAATTAGCATGCCTTGAGGTGAGCAAGGAATTGGTCACTATATTGGACAAGGAATTGAATATATAAGAACAAAACCCAAATGAATAAGTTTTTCCTCTACTATAGCCTGCTTATTTTGAGCATGCTCGGTAGCAATAAATTGGATTGCCAACTCTTACTGGGACATATAGTACATGTAGGCTTTGTAAGCAAGAAGGAAAATATGAAGTATTAGGATGACAGTGATTTTTAGATTCAGGACTCAGCTAGAATGTGCATCACAATTGGATGCTGCTAGATAACAATCCCAGAAGCTCCTCTTTGATATGTGATGGATCTATAAGACAATTGTTTCAGGGCACTTTTGTGTATATTGTTAATATGATGCATGATGACATGACCAATTATAGTAGGCTAATGTTCAAACAGCATGTCACAACCTGTGTATCAATGCATTAGATCTTTTCTCTCAACAAACAAGTGAAACTGAGAGCAAGATCAGCTAAAGAGAGTCACTGACTTCATGGAAGGTCAAGATATTTTTAATGGCCCCCACATTACTACAGCATTATCATAGCATTATTTAAACCTGTCAGAAAAATAAAGTATTAACCCTTTGGAATAAAGGTTGGCACAAGGGTAGAAAATATACCAAAGGAGGTAGTTGTGACACTATGAAGCCTCTGCAAGAGCCTTTACAGGTCAGATTGCTGTCAGCACAGGCTCATCTCTGTCCTGGCCCAGCGAGGAAGAGTCCATATCCTCACTGTCAGGCAAACGCACTGATTTAGTGCCTCTTCCTCCCCTGGTAGGGAATGCTAAGGGAGGTTTGCAACAGAAATGTTATCATCTCACTCTCAAAGTGCTTGTATAGGATTCTCTCTGGTGCAGGAAACTGTCATTTCTGCCTCCTTTCTTTAGTTTTAGTGGAGCAGGCCCAATGGTTGGTTTGGGATCTACATTTAGGATCGTAAGCCTCTGAACTTAGTGAGGATGGAATATGTTGAGCATGTTGAAGGAGGGGGCCTATTATGTGTGTGATTCTCATTCCTAGATATCAAGAACAGGTGGAGTTTTCTGTTTATGCACAAAGAATCCGTATCATATGTACGGGTTTATATTCAATTTATTTTCCACTGAAAGTGAATTGCCAATTTGGACTAGTTTTTCTTGCTTTTACATATTTGTTTAAAAATAGAAACTAGAAACTGCACTATGCTCCCAAGAATTAGGTTGCATGTAGCATGATTTTTTCTTTCGAGTTTCTGAGTCCACATCTGCCTGGACATATGAACAAATGCACGGTGCAGGACCAGGATGTCAGAATACGGCTATAATGAGACAAGCCGTCCACTTTAGAATACTTTTGGGTCACTGTGGTCATCGTGGGTACTTTATGGAGGATTTGCGAGCCTGTGGTTCTGTTGTGCGAGCAGAAGTGTTATGAGGTAACGTAAGTTGAGAGGTAACCTTTCAGTAGAATGGTTTGAGTTAAAATAAAGGGATTGAAAAAGAGTACAATGACCAAAAAAATCTATAAAAATGCAATTGCGCTAATATAATTTTATCACTTATTTAAAAATTTAGTCGACCCAAAAGACTACCAAGTGTGAAATTAAGGAACAGCTCCTCTACTTTTATGGAAATCACTCTTCTTCACTTGTCTAATAGCCTGATTTTGTCAGATCATTTATTTCCATGGTTTTAAAATGAGCTTGACAGACAGAATTTTATAACACCACTTTACTGCAAATAAGAACATCATTTTCGCTTATTAAAACTGAAGCTTAGAGAAAGCATTAAAATTAACAGTTCACTCTGCTTTAACCTTTTGAATACTACTGTGACTTTATACTCTAGACTATGTTTAAGGAAAGAACCCGTAACTGTAGGGAAGAGCAGTGAGAAGGTGGAGGGCTCTGAAAGGGGGGCTGAGCATGATCTGGAGCCATTTGCTGGACCTTGCTTGCATTTGCTTCTCAAAACTCTCTCTATATAAGCCCTTAAAGATACTTCACAATTCTTGCTCCAACTAGAGTGATGGCCATCCAGAGAACACTGTGGTACAATGAGGTTTGGCCTGTAGCGATTGTACTAAGAGAGATCTGAGACTATAGGAATGCTGCTGTACACAGCAAACAATACAAAATGGACGATAGTCTCCTAACAGATGTTTTACTTTTAGTGCTAGTTTCTTTTCTGGGCAGTAAAAAATCTTCCTGATTTTTGGAGTCACTGACAGATGATGAAGTCTCTTCCATATAGCTGACTAACACAAATATTGTGGTGATGGGGGGGGGGTGGGTGGGGGGGAATTCACGCCTTGGCTCCCATCCAAAGGGGAATGTCTTCTCCACAAGTACAGCTGGACCTTATCTGCACTGCCAGATTCAGCAGTGACAGTTGAGATCAGGTTTTCCCATGCATGCTCTTGCTGCCCTTCATTATTGTTTTGCTTTTAATAATATGCCAGGATTGCTCCATAGCATATGTTTTCTGTAAAGCTGTACTCTTATTTTCTAGATATTTTTTTAAGCCTATGTTCAACAAAGATTACACAATGTTTTAGTACTTTAGGACCTCTTCTAGCTATGTCTGCATACTGTTTTCCTGTTTTAATGCCTTTGTTTCTTACTGACAGTATCAACACTTCTTTTTGCAAATGTACACGATGGAATTGGTAAAGATAATGGGCTAAGTCTAGGCCAGGTCTTCACTGGCAGAAACTGGTACAGAATAAGACAAAGGACTATTATAGGGTACTCAATCAGGTGGAGAGGTCAAGCAACCCAATCTTTCCTCTGCCATTCAGGGCAACCACAAGATGGAAGGGTCAGCAAGTGAAGATGGGGGCTGCTAGCTGTGTGGGATGTGATGTGCATCCCCTCCTTGGTCTCAGTGTCCTGTCTTCACTTCTGCCGGGGTGAGATTTTCTCAACTTCACAACCTGATGTGCTGGCACAGGAACATGCAATTTACCCCTAACTTCATTGCCATCAACTCTTTCTGTCTGCCTGTGTCAATCTCTCCGTGTGTGTGCGCGCACATGTGTGTATATATATACACAAACACACATTAAAGAATATTCTTTTGTGCACAACATCCACAGACACACATACGTACATGTGCATGTATATATATTATATGTGTGTCTGTGGTGTTGCGCATAAAAGGATATTCTGTAATCAAGGAATAGGGCATGTAGAAGAGAGCTTTTGTTTTTGATTTTGACCACAAAGTTCATCTCACTCTAACCTAGGCCTTTCTTTCTCTTCCTCATCACTCTCTTGATACAGGATTGTGGTATTCTTTACTTCCTCCACTAAACTGCCCTGTAACGGTGAAAATTGTGTCTGTGAAGTTCGGTTGCTGTTCTTCACTCCTTGGCATGGCTGCATTTCAGCAGTGACTTGAAGTTCCCTATACATGTAGATAAAAATGTTTTGGAGTCCTTCTGAATGAAGGAGGCAACATATAGATCTGTGACAAGTCTTTATCAACATCACATTATTGTTGCTGTGGCCCTTTTGGCCATGTTTAAGTTCATAATAAAGAGAGAACTTCCTAGGTGAGGAACAAATAGCTCACAAGCTTGTTCACCAGCATTCACTGAAGGTTGACATTTAGTCTGAGTTCTAATTGCTGTATCCTTTTTGCTGTGATTAAACCATCATTCCTTGCCTTTAGGGATCAATCCTCTGGACTAAAGATTGAGAATCAAATTGCTACTGTGCCCTAAAGTCTGAGAATCAAATGAAGAAGTTTACTGTACTGAGCCTTCAGATTCTACTTGTACTGGAGTCTAAAAAATGGCCAGAGAACTTTTACTGTGATAGGGAATTAATCTCCCATTACTCCAGAAAGAAGGACTGTACACAAGAGGGTACACAAGACAGAGTAAGATGTGGCTGTAGTACTTGAAAAGATACAGGCATGTATCATCCTTACAAATAAAATAAAACAGAGCTAAGCCATCTTCAAACAACAGGACTGAAATCATATCACATTCCAAGGGTATAGAAATAGCTAGTATTCTAAACCTAAAGAGCATCTACAAACTTTAATACAAGATAAGGAAAACAAGTTTCTATTAACAATCCCTTGGCAGCAAGTATGGAAATGAATAAACTTTTAAATTACCATTTTCCAACACTGGGAATCATCTTAGAAAGACCTTCAGATAAGGTAAAAATATCTTATTGTGAACTACAGCTGTAATAGCCAATTAGACATCCAGTCGTCTGGTGTGCCAGAGAGATACCATCAATCCAGAATGAATATGTGCTGCAGCCTTTCAGTAACACACCAAAAGAAATATAACAGCTGTAGTAACAAGTGGCGATGAAGTGGTTATGGAATAGGTTAGTAAATGCAGGGAAGTTTTTCATCGTGTGACACCACTTTGCAAAAAAATCAGGGCAAGAATAACTAAAAATGAGAAATCTCATCTCATAATTCTTTCCTGGTCTGGAGCTAAGTGACAAGTTTTCAGTCTCCAGTGGAGGGTCCTCACATTTCTCCACTTTCCCCCCTAGTAGAACACACAGGTTTGTTGAGATTTTTAAGCTTAATGGGAGGAACTGCACTGGAAACAGGACCTAAAGGACTAAAATGTATTTAGACATTTTCCTGTCACCTCTGTGGGAAAGAAAAGCATTGGTGTGTGCAGATTGTGTACATTTGTTAAGATAAATATGTGCTTTTAAGTGCTCAGTGGATTGATGAAATTTTTAGAGGTACACTTGTTGCGTTTTGTTTTTTTTTCAAATACACCCCCACAATGCCTAGAAATTCACTTGCTGGTGAAAATTACTGGTATATCATAAAGCAAAGAGATGGGTTATTGGGTTCAGAGAACCAAAACATTATGTGGCATCTAATTAACAAAGAAGGAGATGCACTGCGGTGAATTAGATTGAGATTTTATGTAAATCCAGTCCAGCTAGTCCACTCCAGCGCTTGATTTACAACTCCAGTGGACGGCGAGGATGTGCTGAGTGCAGATGGCTAGTAAGCAGGAAAGCAGCTGCACTAGAGGACTGCTAACCAAAGCAAATGATAAACAGTCTACCGTCTCTCTTGTGGCTTTCTATCAGTTGCAGCAATATTTGGGGTTAAGGAACAGCAGAACCAAATTACCTAGTGCTCTAGATTTGTGAATTCATAGCAGCTATCATAGCACAGGGAGCAGTTCATTGGCTCCCTTAGACACTTCTTTCCTTACAGAACAAGAAGTCAAACAAAGAAAGCAAAAGGACAGGAAGTGTCCATTTACCCATATTTCAGCACCCAGCAGCTTATAGCACTTGATAGTAACAGTTCATTTAATAATAAAATAAAATAATAATGTAACACTAAAATAGAACAACAACAATAATATACGGTTTATTTAATTTCATTGGTTTGCTCCTGAAAAGCTAAATTAGCTCCATAAAGGCCAATTTAGCTTCTTTCTTCAATCAGTTGCGTAGTTTCATGGACAAACCCAATTCTGTATTTGGAGTTTGGCATTGAGCTCTTAGAATCCGCCCCCCTTTGTGCTTTTGCTCCCAAAGTTTTTCAAAATTCTAATTAACGAATTCCCATCTATGGTACCGCTCAACTAAAACACGAGAAATCCCATGAGCTGGGTTTCATGAAAAGGAGCTGGCCCTTAACTGTAAGATATATGAGCTTAGGAAGGGACAAGGTTAAAGGGCATATATACAAATAGGGTAGTTGGGAATTTCAGTCTACTAATTTCCTTCCAAAATGTCTCTTGAGTAGTCTGAAGAGTAACTCGGGCATTTTGGTTTTTGTAGAGTATTCTTCCACTCAGCTATTGAAAATTGTAGGAAAATTTGATGTAGATTGTAAAAAAAAAAAAAGTAGAAAAAAAATCAGGGCCCACTGACATCAGTGTCTGCTGGTTTACACCATCTAAGTATTTGTACCTACATCTCCACAAGTGGTGTGGGTAAATTTAAAATTTTTTGTCAGGCTTACAATGAGCTCTCTGTACATACCGTCTTCCTTATACTTCCTCCCCATAATTCAGCATTAACATTTTCCTTTTTCATGGTCTTTAAAATGTAAATAATCATCTGATTAAATATCTCTTGAGAAGATTATGCTATGGATACAGGACTGTCACTGCACCCCTCATAATCAATGTTTCACTTGTTTATTTGATATATGTACACCTGTGAGTTGTTGCCATTACCCTTGATTGCAGTGTGGGAGATTCCTAGCTTCAAACACAAGCAGGCAAAGTCTGTCTTTTTTAAATAGTGCATATTTGCAAATGTAAAAGCAAAGAAATGTACTTACTGTAGATAAACAAAGCACCACAGATATTGTAAAAAAAAAAAAAGCAACCAAAAAAAACAACAAACCCTTTAGCAGTTGCTGAGACAGCTTTAGTCCCTACGTTCCTGTTATTATGAGCAGTATGGTTTATAAAGAATACATCTCACCAGAAAAACTTGATTGCTTTTTAAAAATAGAATTGCAAAATTAGTTGATGATATGTATGTACTAGATGCAATATATCTAGATTTTAGTGAGGCGTTTGATACTGTCTCTCACAAAATCTTATTTGAAAAATTAATTCAAATCAGCTTCAGTAAAAACACTGCTGTGTGGATTGAATTCCTAGCTAGAAGATGGTACAAAGGGTAACAATACAAGGCAATGTATCAAGTAGAGGGGAGTTTTGTAGTAAGGTAATGTAGGGAAGAGTGTTAAGTCCAGTCTTATTTAACATCTTTGTTAATGATCTGGAAGAGGGGAGTAAACAACCAGTTAATGAAATTCACAGATGATACTAAATTTGGAGACATTATAAATACCACTGAGGACAGAGAAATAATAGAAAGGGAACTGAAATACTAGAAACATGTAAAAGAGATAACAAAAGAAATGTCAGCTTGGACAAATTTAAGGTAATACCCTGGTTAAAAAAAAAAAGCTGAAACACCTATATTTCTCAGAAAGGAGAAATCTGGCAAGATGGTGAAGAACATGAAATACAGGAGTCAAAAAAAACAAGCAAGGCAATTTTGAACAATAAATATAGAGACATCACTAACAGCCATATGCTCTAGGCAAGAGGTTGGGAGAAGAGTGATATAGAAACTGGTGACTAGGGGATTTCCATAGGGCAGAGAAATTGCTGCTGGGTTTTCACTCATTCTCGGTTTAGAAGGCTTACTTTAAGCAATCTAAATCTGAATGGGGAGTGGCTAATGCAGCCATTTCACTGGGAGTCACGTGGGGAGCTCAAGGCAATTAATTTGAGGTGCTGGGGAGAGGCTGGTGGGGTGAGTTGGCAGGTCTGGGGGGTACTGGCAGGTCTGGCAGGCAGGGGGAGAGGGGGTGGTCACAGGTCAGGGTTGGCCAGTAGTGAAGGGAGAGGTCAGGTGGGTAGCAATAGCACAGCTCTGGGACTGGTGTGAGAAGCTGGACTTTCCCAGCCCTGAGGCTATGCTGTGAAGCATACAGGCATTTGCAAGATGGAGTTAATCCTGTCCTAGTGCAGGTTAACCCTTTCTTGATCTAAGTTAGTGTACCTCCTGAGGTGAACTAACTTAGATTGGGTGTGCCATTCTTGGCTGAATTGAACCTTCCAAATGCCTGCATGAGAGGGAATTTAAATAAACCTTATGCTGGTTAGGTTTATCTAAATGTAATGGCTAAATGTAATACCCTTTCATAGGTGCTTGAGCTGTCTTTAAAACAGCCTCGTGTCATAGCAAAGTTGCAAAATTGCTCAAACAGACCAAGAATTGGCCAAAGGAACAGGGAAGGATGCAACTGTGTAATAAATAATAAAAAAACGAAAAATTTAGGCTGATGATTAGAGAAATAATCCTGAGGGTGAGATCTAATTAGGTTGCAAGCTAGTTTCCAAAGAGACCTTATGGAAAACCCAGCACTGGAAATATTTAAAAGTGATTTTAAAAAAAGGCCAGAATATGTGCTGTTAGAAACAACCCAGTATTAGCAAGGTACATTAGCAAGGTATAGTGGAGTCATTGAGGGACCATTGGTGAAGGTATTTGAAGACTCATGGTTCTCAGGAGTGGTCCTAGAAGACTGGAAAAGGTCCAATGTGGTGCTAATCTTTAAGAAGGGGAGGAGGTAGGATCCAGAAAACTATAGACCAGTCAGTTTGTCCTTGACACTGGGTAAAATTTGGGACAAAATTAACAAGAAGTCCATTTGTGAGAGACTGGCAGAAGGCATGATGCTGAAGGATGGCCAATATGGTTTCACTGCAGGCAGGTCACGTCTGACTGACCTTGTCTCCTTCTATGATCAGGTAATGAACCACTTAGATGTGGGAGACATGGTTGATGTTATATACTTTATTTTTAAAAAGGTCTTTGATATGGTCAGCCATGATGCTCTTATAAAAAAACTGAGGGATTGTGGCCTGGCAGAGTCCACAGTCAGGTGGGGTGGTAACTAGCTAAGGGGTTGAACCCAGAGAGTTAGTGGATGGGTCTGTATCATCTTGTCAGGAGGTGGCCAGTGGTGTCCTGAAGAGTTCAGTTCTTGGCCCCATACTGTTCAACTTTATCAACAATTTAGATGAGGATGTGGAAAGCACGCTGGCCAAGTTTGCAGATGATACTAAATTATGCTGAAAAGCAGTAATGCTAGGGAATAGGATGTGGATCCAAGCAGACCTCGACAAGCTGGAAAGGTGGGTGGAGTGAAACCGGATGCAGTTCAATAAGGATAAATGCAGATTGCTTCATTTGGGGAGAAGTAACCAGCAACATTAATATAGGTTAGGAGGAGATGTCCTGGCCAGCACAATGGCTGAAAAGGACCTCGGAGTTATGTTTGATCACAGGATGAATATGAGCCGCCAGTGCGATGCTGTAGTCAACAGAGCTAATAGCATACTGGGCTGCATTAACTGACATGAGCAGGGCTAAGGAAGTGATACTTCTGCTCTACTTGGTGCTGGAGAAACTCCAGCTGAAATACTGTGTCCAGTTCTGGGTGCTGCAGTTCAAAAAATACATGGAGAATCTTTAAAGGGTCCACAGAAGGGCCATAAGAATGATTAAGGGCCTGGAGAACAAACCTTATAAGTAGGTTCCTGAGAAAATTGTGGATTTCTTGTAGAAAATTCGTGGCACATGCATGGGTAAAGTATCATTTTAGACAGCATATTCACAGAACTCCCAATGATCTTGGCAAATGGATCCTGGTAGTTCCATGAATATTCTGTGAAAAACGATACTTTACCCGTGCACATGCGGCAAGCAGGCACACAGCCATAGGCGGTGGAAGGCCAGGGCTAACGGGGCTTAGTCCCCCAAATACAGAGCAGCGCTGTAGGCCACAGGGCAGTCTGGGTGCAGGATCTGGGAGGCTGCAGCAGCAGGGGGAGAGGCACACACAGACAAACATGGAGCCTGCAGACAGGTGGGATTGCAGTCAGATGGTGCATGGAGCAGTGCCCACCACAGCAGGTAAGTCGAGCAAAGAGGTGTGGGGGGGGGGGCAGCTCAAGGTCCCAACAGTGAGGGAGAGAGTGGGGCAGAAGTAGGGGCAAGGGTTGGGGTGAGTGGGGCCCTGGGGCGGGTCATGGGATGCTCAGAGCCTGGGCAGCTCATCCAGGGGCACGGGGGGTGGGGGTTCCCATCACTGCACATACCTCAGGAGATGCCCAGGGGGCACACGCCCCTGGATTTGTGTGCAGGGTGGAGGGAGGCTGCTGCTGCGGGCTGGGCCCCCCATGGACAGATCTGGGGAGCATGTGCCCCCCAGGCCTCTCCTGAGGCGCGTGTAGTGGCATGAGCTCCCCCTCCCCCCACTCCCCTGGATGAGCTGCCTGGGCTCTGAGCGTCCGAGAACCCATCCCAGGGCCCCATTCACCCCAACCCTTGCCCCTACCTCTGTCCCACTCTCTCCATCACCGTGGGAGACTTGATCCATCCCCCCATGCCTGTTCCCCTTCCCCTTCCCTGACTTACCTGCTGTGGTGGGCAGTGCTCCACATGCCATCTGGCTGCAATGCTGGCTGCCTGCAGGCTCCGTGTCTGTCTGTGCTCACCCTCACACCCTCTGCTGCAGCCTGTGCCCGAGCTGCCGTGTGGCTCAATGTGCTGCCCTATGTTTGGGGGAGCTAAACCCCATTAGCCCTGGCCTTCTGCTGCCTATGTTTGCAACCCTTAAAAATTGAGCGAATTTCACAGTTTCCGTGCAGTCACAAAATCGTGATTTTCTCAGGGCCCTACTTACAAGGAAATACTATGAGATTTGAGACTGTTCAGCCTGGGGAAGAGAAGACTGAGGGGGGACTTGGTGGCCATCTATAAGTATGTAAGGGGTGAATATTGGGAACTGGGAGAAAAACTGTTCACTAGGGCACCCCAGGGGAAAACAAAGAGCAATAGCTCCTTGTCCATGGTTAGAGGATGGTTTCAGATTGGGTGTAAAGAAGAACTTTTTTATGGTAAGGGTGACCAGAATCTGGATTAGACTTCCCAAGGAGGTGGTGCAATCCCTAACTTTGGAAGTCTTCCAGAGGAGACTGAATAGACACTTTGCTGGGCTCATTTGATCTCAGCAGTATTCCTGCCCAGAGCAGGGGGGTTGGACTTGATCTTTCCAAGTCCCTTACAGCCCTTATTTTTTATGATTCTATGATTCTATGACTACAGTGTGTCAATTCCAGCTCAACACTGAAAGTGAAGATTTTTGAGAGAGCCTATATCGTGCAGAATTTGACTGCAAAAAACCTTGTGCTCCAATACCTTTGCTGTCATGTACTGAGATAAACCATATAATTCAATAATTTTCAAAGTCTTACTTTTTAATTGTGGTTGAATGGGTAGCATTGTTGAATTTTAGGCTACCATAAAACATGGAGAAGTAATGATAACACACTTATTAAAGGAAAACCAGCTTTTACAGCTGCAGTTTGCAATGTATGCTTTAGTTTTCCAGTGCACGGGCCCATATTCTACATTCAGAACACTAAAAGCTTTGTTGCACTGGACATTTAATATGTATTAGGCCTGTGTGAAATGTTGCTGCCTGTTTCATTTCAACGCTGTTTTGACGTGTTTTGAGCTTGAAACAGCAAAATTGAAATGAAAGGAAAGGCTTCAAAACAGCCTGGAAATGAAATGAGGGCACTTGAAACATTTCAAAACTTTTTAAACATTTTGAATTTGAAAAGTGGGCTTGCTTGCAGCTAAAGAGAAACTAAGGAGACGGAGAGGGAATAGGGGGAAGGACTGCTCTCATATTGACTGTGTAGCTGGCCAGTGACCGTGATCCTTCCCTGAGGTCCCTTCCAATCCCAGTGCTCTGGCAGAGGGACAGAAAAACAGCATAAAAAGCATTGTTTGAACTGAGCTTTCTCTGTGCCTTCACACTTATAAGTTACAGGGATGTAGGTTGTAGCCATGTTGGTCTAAGGACATAGGCAGACAAGGTTCTTTGGGTGACTCTGATATCTTTTATTAGACCAACTTAAAGAGTAGGAAAACAATTATTAAGCAAGCTTTTGGGTTCAAAAACCCTTTGTCAGGCTAAGGAAGTTTCAGCAGTTGGCGTGTGCTCTTCCTGGATGGAATGAAAAGTAAATAAGCCAGGGGCTGGGCTGGTATGCATACAAGATGGGTAGTCAGTGAAAATGTAGATTGAGGAGTCAATGGGTGAGAGACAGGCTGGGGGGCAGGGAGAGAGAGAAGGGGGATGAAAGTGGAGAGGTACCTGGGGAGTCAGATGTCAGGCAGGTTAAAATGTGTCATAAATCCAATGTCTATATTTAGTCCATGATTTTTAGTATCCAGGAGGTTGATGAAATGGAGCTCATAGGCTTGTCTCTGGGAAGTGCTGTGTAAGTTTCCCTTGAGGACCAGGACTGAGAGATTGGAGAGAGAGTGGCCCTCCTGTGAGACATGTGCCCCCACTGGTAATTGGGTGTTTCTGTCTTTGATAGATTTCCAGTGCGCATTCATTCTGGTGCGCAGTTGTTGTTTGGTCTCTCCTACGTATTTTCCATCAGAGCATTTGGTGCATTGGATGAGATATATTACATTTCTGGAGGTGCAGCTATAAGATCCAGGGATGCTGATGGCTCTGTTGTGGGGTGTAGTAATAGCGGGGGTGGTGGAGATGTGTTGGCAGGTTTTGCATTTCTTGTCCTGGCACGGTCTGGATCCTTTTGGTGTGCTCTGGGCTTGAGGAAGTTTGCTTCTGGTCATGAAGTTTGTGAGGTTCGGTGCTTGTTTGAAGGCTAGGATGGGTGGCTCTGGGAAGATCTTTTTAAGACTCGGGTCTCTTTCTAGTATGGGTTGCAAATTTTTGAGGATTTTCCATACAGGTTCAAGGGAGGGGTGATTTGTCATAACCAGCAGTGTGCGATTTGTGGGGGGTTCTTCACGTGGTATCCAGGTGGCTCTTTCAAACGTGCGATCTATCTCTCTGGAGAAGTGTCCTTGTTGGGTGAAAGCCCTTTTAAGATTGGTGAGGTGACAATCCCGGGTGTTCTCTTCAGTACAGATGCGGTGGTATCTGAGGGCTTGGCTGTAAATCACAGCTTTTTTGGTGTGTTTCGGGTGATTGCTGGTTCTGTGCAGATATGTATGTTGGTCTGTGGGTTTCTTGTATAACGTGGTCTGTATTTTATCATTCTGGATACTGATCATCGTGTCTAAAAAGGAGGTGCTGGTGCTGGAGTATTCTAGAGAAAGTTGGATGGAGGGATGGTGACTGTTGAATTTCTGATGGAACTCAATCAGAGATTGTAGGTTTTCAGTCCAAATGATGAAGATGTCATCGATATAGCTTAAGTATAGCAAGGGTTTGATATCAGATTCACCCAAAGAACCTTGTTCACACTTTTAAGTGACACAAGTTTTGCTGTGAACAGTTTGAGGTGCAGTTTCCCAGAAACCCCTGCACCTATCTCCCTGAAACCTGGCAGTCTTCATGGCCTCAGCAGGAGCTACTATGCCTGCAGTTTTCATCCTTCTGCACCTTAACATACAGTCACACATGTCACGAGTTTTGCTTGTCAGCAGCCTGAGGTGCAGTTTTCCAGGAACCCCACACCTATCTTCTTGAAAGCTGGCAGGCTTTGTGGCGTCAGTAGGGGCTACCATCCCTGCAGTTTTTACCCCCGCTGTGCCTTAACACACACGTGACACAAATTTTGCTTTCAAGAATTTGAGGTAGAGTTTCCCAGAAACCCCTGCACCTATCTCCTTGAAATTTGGCCAGCTTCATGGCCTCAAAAGGGGTACCACTCTGGCAAGTTTCATCCAAATCAGGCAAGAAATAACAAAGTTATAGGCAGTTTCATTCTTCTCCTTTACAGCCTATGGGCAAAACATCGAAACAGTGTCGAAGCAGTGAAACAGTTTTGACGGAACTAAATGGAACAGTGTTTTCAAAATGAAATGAAACTCAAAATGAAACACTGTCCCATTGAAAAGGTGAAATGGAAGTCGAAACAAAACAGTGCTGTTTCACACAGCCCTAGTATGTGCAAAGCTTTGATCCCTGATTCAATTCAGCAGAGATTCGGCCCGATTCAGTGGCTGAATCTCTGAATCTGAATCAAATCAGAGGACCCCTTAATGTCTCTGAATTGAATCAGAACCCTCTGAATCAATTCAAAGAGATTCAGAAAGATTCAGAGATTTGGACATACAGAAAGCTTTAAATGTTTTTTCTACATACCTCTAGGTAGCAGGCAGCTCATGAGTGTGCTGGGGCACATGGAGCATCACACATAAGCACAGGTGGCTCCCCAGCATGCTCAGCAGCAGACCTGGAAGTGGACCAGAAGTACTTCAAGTCCACTTCCAATTCTGCCAGGGAGTGAGCTGGGGCACCCCGTGCCCCTCTAGCTCGGCAACTGGTTCCTCCTGTGTCTAGGGGGGCACTCAGGGTCCCCCCACGGCCGATCACCAAGCTAGGGTGGTGCAGGGGCCCCCAGTGCACTTCCCAGCAGACCCAGAAGTGGACCAGAAGTACTTCTGGTCCACTTCCAGGTTCGCTGCTGAGGACGTGGAGGGCCCCCCTGCACTCCTGTGGGATGCTCCATACACTCCAGCATTGCAGCAATCACAAGCCATGCTGGTACCTCAAGGTATGTAGAAAGAACTTTTAAAGCTGTGTCTATGTCTGAATCGCTGATTCGCCAAATCAGCATCGAATCTGCAGATTCGGATTCAGTTGAATCAAATCAGGGACAGTGATCTGAATCAATTAATTGAATCTCTGTCCCTGATTCGGGCTGAATCCGAATCGAATAGTGCCTGCTTCACACACCCCTACTAGTATGTGTTAAATCTGTTCAGTATTAAAGTTGGAACATGTTATCAGCAGTTACATGGTAATGCTTACTACAGTCTCTAGAGCTCATTGATTGCCAGCCTTGCCCTGCCTTGCCACTGCGCTAGAGTCTTGCACCTCCTCTAGTGTGGTACTGGGGCTGGTACTGACAATTAGCTGACTGTCAATCCCAGGCCCGGGACCCTCCAGGGCTGTGGGCACCTGGTTTTTTACTTGATTCTGACAAGGTTCCAGGATCCTTCTTCCTGACATGCGTGACATTCCTTGTCCCACCTGGGGCTATATACAGGAGAGGGGTCCCTAGCTAATGCCACAGCTCAGTGGGAACTGCAAATTGCTTACAGTTTCTCTGTGGAGCATCCTGACAGGAGCTGAACACGTAGTCCTTAACATAACTTTTCCTTGTGCAAAAAGTCATAATTTTTCTACAATATGAGTACACTTAGCATGTGATTTACTTCTTGAATGAATAGTCACTTGTGTTTTAAGTGTATTTAACACATGCTAAATGTAACGTGTGACTTGGTCCTAAGTAGAACCAACGTGGATTTTAGAAAAAAATAATTCAGTTTCTTCTTTTCAACTCTTTATGTCAATATTTAGACACAGCTTCTTGTCAGTCACAAAATGTATTGAGAGAAAATTAAAGCAACTAGCTATGGGCTTTACAATCTCTCCCTGGTTTCACCAATTTTATTAGTTGATGTCATTCCATTACACCAAATCAGGCAATAGAATTACTTTAAGATTTAGGCTGCCTTTCTAATTGCAATCACATTACTCCAGATATCAACCAGCATCAGTAGGCACGTCTACACGCTCATTAATGCACTGCAGTTACTGTGCATTAAGGTTATTACTTGTATAATCAAGTGCTAAATCAATGCGCAATAACTGGCATTACTGTGCTGTAGTGCTGGTGAATACTGTTTTAGTGATGCTACTGCATAGTAGTCTAGTAATACTGTACAGTAGCTTATTAGCACTGTTTGTGCTGTGACCCGCTACTGAGCAGTATTATTAGGCTACTGCACCATTAGCATCTTGCTTAGATGCACCCAGTGAGCAGAGATTTAGTTCTGAGGCTGTCAGAGATGTCCAAATGTCAAATATAGGACATTCAGTATTTTGGTGATCAACAATTAGTGGTGATCATTGTTAGTGTTAGCTGGTCAAAACCACATATCATGAGGATGTTTTCTTCATTCTCAAGTATTTACGGGAAGCAAACACCAGTGTTGGGGGGGGAGATGTATTAATTAACAAAAAAATATGCTGACTGTGAATGAAATTTTTTCTGATAATGAGATCTATCAGGCTCTGCTTTAATGTTCCAAGATGAAAGGATGAAACCTCACGAGTTGAGACATTAAGAACACACTTATCTTTCCAATGCAGTTTACAAAGACACGCTAATAACTTTTTAAAATCTTTAGCCAGCCAGTCAGGGAGGTAGGTACTGAAGTAGTACTACTATACTCATCGAACGTAAGAGAAACAGAGGCACAGGAAGAGGTCCATTCAGATTCTCATGTCACACCACATGTCAAACCAGGATTAGATATTAGTGGGTGCATCTATAGAAGATGCTAACTAACTGCACAGTAGCCTAATAACACTGATTAGTAGCATGCAGAGCAAAACCTGTGCTAATACATTACTGCCCAGTAGTATTAGGCTACTACAGTTACCATCACTAAAAAGCTGTGTTGGTGCTACTGTGCATTGATTTAGCACTTGGTTATGCAGAGCAACTACAGTGCATTAATGAACACGTAGAGGCACCCAGTAGACAATAGATGAGGATGGGTCAAATTCACCTGTAATGTACCTGCCCTGGCATTACTAGAGTTATACTCGAGATCTGAAGAGCAATGAAATAATTTCCCTGGGAGTCACTGTGGTGGCCTAATGGATTAAGCATTGCCTTTCACCCCTATGTGCTGAGGGCAAAGGTAATGAAGGGTCAGTGTACATGGCAGGGGTAACATTTTAGGTCATCTCATTTGGTTGCATACACAAATGGTAGATTGCAAGTATACTAACAAACATTTTTGAAGGGAATATCCTAATTTAGCATTACAGGTAAATTTCAGGCAGCCTGTGCTGGCTACAATGATAAAGCCAACTGCTACAGGATGACCAAGGGTGCCTTTGCATATTACAACTTGGCAAAGAAAGTCCTAGTCATTCTTAAGTAACAGTCAAATTAGCAAGGTGCCACTGAGCATATAATGGGTGTATCTACACATGCAATTAATGTTCATGAATACACTCTGGAGCTTATTGCTCTGGAGTTTTTGCTCCCAGGCATGCCGTTTGAATGTGCACCTGGGTGCAATTAACTCTGGAGCAATCAGCTCCAGAATTTATTAATGTGCAGAACGTGGAATAGTCCCAGTTGGCAGGGGGTTGCTGGCATCAGCCTACCAGCCTGGAGCTGCTCCTGCCTGGCTTAACATGCTGCAGAAGGACTGGCTGGGGTACAAGGGTGCTTTAGCATGGAGCTAGCTGGCAGATAGCCCCTGCACTGAAGCTCTCTTGTGCCCCAGCCAGCCGGGTCAGTGTCTACACGTGCGTTGCTGTGCATGAAAAAATTCTGCAGCAGGATAGTACTTGTATTTACAAGTACTGCTGTATTGTGAAGGGTATTAGTTTCCTACACCCTAATAGGAGCACATGTGTAGACACTGAAATATTTACTGTGGAGTTTATTAGTCAGAAGGCATCTTGTGTAGATATGTCCATGGTGTCCTATTTTACTCTTCATGTTACAGTACAGTACTATGTTTTCCAAATGATAAAATTACAAATATGGAGTAGGTATACAATATTTGCAGTTTCTTTAAATTATTCTTTATATTATCCTGTGTTGCCTTCTAGCTTATGCATATAGGACCCTAGTTACATCTCTGTAAACATTCAAGAATGCATGTCCAATTATATGACCTAATTTCATATGCATTTACCTGGACAGTGTAAACAATTAGGCCCCCTCTACATGTGCAGGTAAAGGCACAATGGGATCTAATGCGTGACTCACACAATCATGCCTCCTGCCATGCCTCACAAGCATGGGGGTTTCATGCATCCCTGGGACTGGGAGATCACAGCCACATGGCTGCTGAGACCCAGCACTGAGAGGCATACTGTGGGGACCCAGAGTCTGTAGCTGCTGGGGTGACAGACTCCAGCAGTTGCAGAACTGGCAGCCCTGGCTGGGCATGGTGCACCCCTGCGGCTGGGAGCCCTGTCAGCTAACAAGCGTCCCAGCCACAGGGGAAACCCTGTTACACATGCAAATTAAAGCTCGATAGCAACCAGCTATAAAGTTAGTATGCATTTTCAAATCTAACTTTATAGCTGGTTGGAATTTTTTTATAGAATGATTGGTACTTTGCATGTGTAGCTGGTCTCAGTTAATTGTTTAATTAACCTGTTAATTGCACAATACCTGTGACGTGTAGTGGGAACCTTAGTACAATTAAGCATTCAAATGTACAAAGATGACTATTTAGTCATCACTTCTACAGTTACCTTGTCAGGTACAGGAAATATAAATGTAAAGTAGGTGCATAAATTCACACTCATTTTTGCACATACATTCTTGCTGATAGAAAATCTTTACTGTCTAAGTGAATACAGGTTCACTGGAAACACTTCCATTGCTTTTCATGGATTTTGGAAAAGGACCTAATTTAATTTGTTACTTTTGTGGTTTTACTTAAATCTAGTAAAAAACCTTTAATGTATTTGTTGTATTAAAAAAACCTAACCATAAATTAAATATAGTAGTTTGAGAAAGCTGCATATCTGGCAATTTAACAATGATTTTAAAATATTAAAACCTCATTTTACACAGCATTTTTATGAAAAGTTTCCAAAGTTTTTTAAAAAGAAGAAAGTACATGCTTATCTTGCTGGGATGCTTATCTTGCTGGCTTATCTATCTGGATGCTTATCTTGCTGGGATCCTATGACCCCAGCTGACTTCCTGCCCTTTGGGCGGGGGGCTGGACTCGATGATCTTCCGAGGTCCCTTCCAGCCCTAATGTCTATGAAATCTATGAAGGTACTAATATTCACATCTTACGAACAGGAAAGTATTTTTTTTATTATTATATTTTTTTTTTAATCCTGTACAACCATTAAGAGAATACAGTACCTATTCTTTGTTTTCATGAAATATTTTAATAGTAAGAAGTAATCTTCAGGAGATAAAGAGAGATTCAAGACTGACAAAGATTTTCAGTCCATATATATCTTGTTTGCTTTTCTCCAAGAATGAAGTCAGATATCTTAGATATTTCCCTGAGTGCAGGGGAATCACCATCTATGCTGCCAACAAGCCCCTTGTCCTGGGATTTCAAAACACCCTTCTTAATGAAACCTCACAGTACAGTAGGTAAATATTATCACACTCACTTGTAGGTGGGAAATCGATATACAGGAAGGTTGTGACTTATCTAAAGCCACAATAATTAGGTTCCTAACTCACACTGGATGTTAGGTACCTAAATACCTTTTGGGATTTGGGCCATAGTGATTCAACTTTTAGAGCTGGGAATTACATCCAGGAATCATGGTTTCCAGTCCAGTGCCCTAACAGTCCTTTACTATGGTCCCACTTTAATCCAGTTACAAAGCCAATTTTCTCCCAAAGCTAGTGTTGCTGATATGCTTTAATAGAAGCTATCTGGATATAGAAAATCCCTTTCAGATCAACGGGACACTCAAAACTGTTCATATTTCCTAAAGATTTATGAAGTGGCCTTCAAATGGAGACTTCAACTCCTATAGGTGAATTCTGGCACAAGTACGTAGCTTTTCACAAAAGCCTTTTTTTAGACTTATTTCCAATCTTAATACTAAATCTTATCCTTCAAAATACATTTGATATTAGCAATGTCTGTTCTTTCACTGAATTACCCAAACACTTGAAAGAAACTTGGCTACCATTACAACTTAAGCCCAAGTACTATCCCTCTTTCTAATGTATTCTATGTTTATAGTATCCAACAACATTGTGTGCACCCAACATCAGTGCTGAATCCTTAAGAGTGACTCAGATCCTTAACATATTCAAACAGCTTATCTGATCATATGAAAAATGTTGGAGCCTTTTAAAGAAATACACATCCAGTCTTCCTTACTTTACTGTTTGCCATATTCTCCCTAGGCTGCAAACTACAGAAGATATGTGGGCAAATACATGATATTTGAGCAGAGTGTAAAAGCTGGAAATCTGTACTATTAGGTACACTTGGGAAGAAGAAATTTCCTCAAGGGTTAGATGGTAAGCCTCTTGATACCCAGTGTTAACTCCCAAAGTTATTGTAGGCTATCAATCAGCTTTCCTGAAATTATATTTTAGCCCAAGATATGAATCTGGCAAAGTGAAATGTTTACTTCTGAAGTCTTAGACATATTTGTAAAAATAAATTAAGTGTGTTATTTCTTGTCCTTTGAAACTTTCTCCTCTGTTTCCCCTGCTCCTGAACCTGGTCACCTATCACCTCTCAAAAATGCCTTGCCTTTTTTATTTGTAGCAGCTATTTGCAAGCAGCAATGCATCAAATACTTTTTTTGTGAACTATATTGCAGTAAACCTAATCAGCATTTATAAATCAGAACTTTGAGTTAAAGTAAAAGTAGGATTTTATAAAGCAGATCATTATTGTATAGCTTCAGTGTTATAAATCAGTCAGTTGTATCCTAAGTGCAAAGTGAGGATTAGTAAATCTAAGCATTTTATTTAGGAATTTCTCAGCATGATTTGTAAATCTGTTGTACAATTTGTAAATCCAGATTTCAGTATGTAAATCCATTCCGTGACTTATAAAGCAGTTGAATGTTTTAGCTAAATCTAATGTTTAAAATAATGATTTCTGAATCAAAACTTTCTGCTGAAGATTTACTGGCAAGTTTTATAAATCAGAGGCAAGATATATAACTCAGACTGTGAGAAGTACAGATTTATAAATCCAACTTGTAAATCAACAGAAAAAACATCATGTTTTACACTAAATAATATTTTACAAATGGCACCTCGTACATCATGCAATTGCCACAAATCTTCTGCATGGGAGTCAGGGTACATAATGTGTGACTGCATCCAAAAGAAAAATTGTGAGAAAAATTGTACAGTGGGTTAAATACTCAGTTTGATTGTCCCAGATTTGGCTTATGTTACCAAGGAACTGAGTCTGGCCATGTCAAACTACTCAATAGTGGACATTTGTCCAAACCCATACACAGTGGCATAATTCATAACCTTGGCAATCAGAGCTGAGGGGAGGCCCCTCATAGGAATAATGGGGTGATGTAGATCATGATTGCAAAGCATTGGCAGAGCTACGTAGGAAACCTTATGTAGCACCTGTCTGCAATGCACCTGCTATAGCAGGCTGTCCCTTTTAAAAGAGCCAAGATTCCTTGAAAAAACTAAACTTTATTTCTTGTATATACCTGAATAGGAGAAATTTTAAGCAAGAGCCCAATTACATACAGAAATCATTAAGGGCATTTGAGAGAGAATCTTCAGCTTTTACTTCCAAAAGAATTTGTCACATATCCGTGACAAGGGGCCTGTATCACAAAATAAAATTGGTGTCTATGATGGAGGCTCTCTGAACAGGTCTGTATTGTCGCAGTTGGCTGTTCTAATATTGATTTGGAGGACACAAGTTCATCATTTCTGCAGCCATTGAAAACTGTTTGTGTTTTCCTTTCACCTTTCCACTTGTGTGGAACCAACCATCTGCCTCTGATGATGGGTAATGACCAACATGGCTCAGTGCTTTCCCTGTCCTTCTACCTTTCACCTCCAACACTGATATGAAGCAAAAATCCCAATCAGATGAAGATTATGATGGCACTTCCTTTTCTGATTGTTTTCAGAATAAGTTTGTGGTTGCACAGGAATAAGTTTGTTAGTTCCCAAGCATCCAGTAACATGATTCCATAATGTTTCAGTGGGATTAACAAAAGATATCAGGCTTTGCTGTTCAGTTTGAGCCTAACATGCAAATGGCAGTGAGTTTGAAAAATTTTCCCAGTGAAGATGTTGTCCAAGGGACTTATTTGTCAGAGTCTGAGTCAGAAAATTACAACTTGGTGCAATGAAAAATGGCACGGAATAGGGCACAGGCATTCTTCCTTCCATCAAACTTCATATGTGGGAGCTATGTTTTCTCACCCAGTATGAGTGAGACACTGTTTTTAGGTCAAAAGATTTTAAGTGGTTCTAAATGCAGGAACTTGGAATTTGTAAATGCATGTGGCTAGTAAATATGTTCATAGATATATATCTTTTTAATTTTCAAAGAAATTAAAAGTGAAAATTTATTTAAATATGGCCTAATATTTTTCATTTCTTTGAGGCAAGAAGCTTTCTATATTCCAGACAAAAATGTTACAGGAATATTTGTAATTGTAATTATCTCTGAACCAAGCTTTAAAACCCTGGGATTTTTTGAGAGAGCATTAAGCTTAAAAGATATCCAAACTTGTGAAGGTGTAGGGCTCTGTAGTGGCACCATCTAGAGCCATACAAGCATACAAGCCACACAAGCACGATTGAGGATTTTTGTGGTCCACATTGGTTCGTTCATCTACCTTATAGTGCCTGTGTGACAGTGGGAAATGGCCAACTGTGAAGGGACAGACGAGGCAGAGAAATATAGGTGAAGCTGGAGAGTAGCAGGAGAAAGGCGGTATTAAACCAATGTGTCTGGGTAAGAGACTAGCACAAAGTGAAAGATAGGCTTCAGTAGGAAGCCCAGTCAAAAAATCCCCAGTGTGCCCCTGCTTTAAGGGGATTCCTCAGGAACATATGAAAGAAGGGTAGAAGGCACCTCCCAAGAGCATCTAGTCCAGCTCCTTGCTCAAGGCAGCCATATCCTCCAGCCTCATCTTAATTAACAATGGCACAGGGACTTTAAGGAGAACTTATGTCTGAGAGCAAGTGACCAACCAAGGAAAACTGCTGACACATGAATCAAATCTCTTTCCTGCCACTAAATCATTGCAGCCAATAGACCTGCAGCCTGCAGATAAGTATTGTTGTTTGCTTGATTTAGCTCTATTATAATAACAATTGGATAGAACAAGCATTACTGAACTTGCTCAGTTGCTACATAATTTCTTTAAAAGTATCCTAGGCACATGATTTTGGTGAGTTGGAACTATTCAGAAGTTTTGATGCATCTATTGTTCTGTTATTAAGATAATTGGGGCCAATGGAAGTCTACTATAGGGTGCTCAATTCCATAAACTGACTTCATTTACTGGTACATTCTGAGAAAATTCATTCTGTAATCAGAGTATGTGCTATAAGGTGTGGAGGGTGCAGTGCAATTTTCAATCATGACAAAAATTTTATGCAAAATTCAGCTTTACCTATGGAGCTTGCAACTGGAAACTCCATTACAGCAGGCGCATCTACCTGAGATGCTACGGCGCAGTAGCAATGAGCTACCAGGTAGTAGCTTGTTCCTAACACTCAGTAGTGTTGCCAGGCACTAATCATGCAGCAATGATCCTGTGCAGTATAATGAGATAGTGCGCAGTAGCTTTTTGCTACTGTGCAGTAGCAATCCTCCCCCCCACCCCCCACTGGTTACTGTGCAGTCACTTAAGACTTGCATAGACAAGTACTAAATGACTGCATGGTAACAACTGCATGGTCCGCCACTCATATAGACACAGCCAGCATTTCTGAACATGAGGTGTTCTAGCATTTAAGTCCACAGGAATTCACAGTTAAGTTTAAGTGTAACTTTGTTCCCTTCCTTTCTGGCATTTGTGGGATTTTTTCATGGAAAAAAATCTATGAAATTTTTCTTTTAACTTACAAATTTACAAATTCTAGCCAACACATTTTGTTATCTGCTCGTGCAATAATTCCACACAGGAATTTAGCGAGTTTCATTCAGTCCTTCAGTAAATATGATGATTAAAATGACTGATTAAATTTTGTCTTTTGATAAAAACACCTGGCTTTCTTATCCCAGTGTAATTCTCTAAACACAGTAAAACACATCTGAGAAAGTGGAAAAATTATGTCAGTTTTCTAAGACATGGTTGCAGTTCCACACAGACATTCCTCTCTGCATACCTAGCATACCAGAATAACCAGAACCAATGCTCATAAAATAATCAAGAATATATTTGAGAATGAGTAACAAAGACTCATATATTTAAGTGGTTGCGAATAAAGAAAGCCTATTCAAAGAAAGCTCAAATATTACTGTAATATTTGACATGTCTTCTTGGCTTATAAAATTTGGGTTCTTAATAGGAGATGTTGAATGGCAATGAAGTCACATCCCTTAAGCTATATGATAATATATTGGAAAGCCTGCAATGAAAGTGAAGCTATGTCTTATTTATTTTACAGAGTTGCCACTAACTTCATTATTTTGGGCTTAGCTCAAAAAGTTTTCCTTCCCCCTTTTAACTTTAAGATGGCCCCATCCTTAAACAGACATTGTGGTGGTGCTTTTCTACAGCAGAAGTAAGGCCGATGACTGTGCTGTGCTAGTCACACCATGGTCTTATCCCCTCCATGGAACTTGATGGATATTTCCCCCCTCATCCACAATTGTTATCAGTGGCACAATCCCAGTGGTGGTACCTGGAAAGGAAGAGTAAGCCCAATTCTAGAACCTACCACCGTTTGAACTACCGTGTAGTTTACCATTGCTTTGAATGCAGCCGATGTGATTGTTAAAATACTGGTATCTGCTCAGTGACTAATATATGTGAGTGATTCCTGCACTGCTAGTATCAGTAGAACCACATATGCGGAGGTGATAATAGAAAATGCGAAGAAAGAAAAGACTAGTAGAGCTATAGCTGACACTTGCACATTTTATACTTGTTGTCCACAATGCAAACAGCTGTATCTGTGTTGACAACATATCCACGTTAACATGGATAGACCTCAAATGTCCCAACTTGGAATGTTTTGATACAGCACTGAAAACATCTGAAATGCGCCTACACCAGCTAGCACAAAAACTGATTCTATAGTCATGCTCATTACTGAAAAATGGATCTAGAATATGCTAAGGTAGACAAGACTGATGATTGTCCTTGTCATGTTCGCAAAATAGAGAGAGGGGAAAAAAACACCTCAGCAGGCTAAATTTAAAAGACTTTGATCACTAGGTGAAACAAATGTTTTGTCTCACACCACTAGAAAACTTGCATGCAGTTCTATGCTTGTCTGACTTCCACTGGCACTAGCAGAGTCAATTATGGTTTTCGTGTACGGGGTGAGTGATTCGCATCAAAATCACGAAGCACTGTTTACTGTCTTTTTTCTCTTTTTTTTTTTGTTGATAAATTGGACTCTGGAAAATTCACCAGAAGAAAACAAACATAAGAAATAGGGAAGAAATAAGGAGTGGTTTAATAATTAATGCTATTTATACAACAGTAGCATTCACAGGCAGTAATCGTGTCAGGGCCATACTGGGTGCATCTACACGAGACACTATGTCATGAGCACTATGTAGCATCAGTGGGCACGAACTATAATGCTGATGCTACTGTGCAGAAGCAATGAGCTACTGTGTAGTAGCTCATTGGTACTGCTCAGTAGGGTAGGAAACAACCTGTGCGCTGCTGGGACTTGCAGTAACAGTGGTTGCTGAACAGTCATTTACTATTTGCTAAAACAGTATTTGCTGTTGCTGCAAATTCTGGTGGCACAGAGGTCTGTACAGTAGTGTCGGCATTACAGTTTGTGCCTGCTAATGCTACATCATAGCTCATTGCTACAGTGACATAGTGTCTCGTATAGACGAACCTAGTCATGTAGACGCACTAAAGAAAGTACTAAATGACTGCACAGTAGCAACTGCACAGTTGGGCGGATGTGTAGATGCACCCACAGAGTACAATTAATATAGAATGTGTTCTCAATAACACTGTTCTTTTGCATGTATTTAGTACTTTTCATCTGAGAATTTTAAGGATGTTTACAAAGCTCAGTAAGTATAATTATGTCAGGTTTGCAGATAGGGAAATCAACCTACAAGTCGCTTATCCAAGTTACAGGGAGAATGAGTACCAAAGCTGCGTAGAAGTCATATTTCTGGGCTTAGAGCATCTTTGTTTAACAACTTATATCATGCCTTTGTAGTCAATGAATTTAAATAAAATACTCCACTTTCTTAAAATTAAAATATACTTTGGATTTACCACATGATTGTCACTTCTATATTATGGTTAGTTACCATTAACAAAGCCAGTGGATTTACTGCTGTGGGAGCTGGACGACTTTTATCATCATCTGATATCCTGCTAAATAAAGCATAATTTGCCATAAGTGATTAGGGCTCCTATTTGCTCCTGTTGAATGTCAATCATATTTTCCATAAGTGAATGTGATACCCAATAGAATATCATACAAATTGCATGGTATAAACAAATGACAGCCTATGAAACTAGTATCTGTATTGTTCAAGAACAAATAGTGTCAGCATTGCAGAGATATAGTAGACTAGTATGGCTTAGATTCTTGCAAACAGGAACTATGGCTCTTCTACATTACAAGCTCAAATATGCTACATTAATCTACATGAGTCTTCCTGTTTGCTATTTCACATCCCACTATAACTAGCGGCATTAATACTTGAACTCATTTAAACTCTGAGCACAATAGATAGCACTCCAGCTAATTGTACACTCATAACATGCTTTCAACATGTCCACCTTTGCTAACAACTCTGGTCTTCTGCTGGCCTTTTCCCTTTTCCTTACATGTAATTTTCACCTAAAAAGGAATATATCATTACACAATCAGTGAAGTTGACTTTCCTTGTATTTGCCCTTTTTCACGCTCTAAGTGGGCAGACAGAATCTTTTCTCTTTTTCTGGCAGTAAGTGGATTTGCACACTTTCCATATCAAATACTTCATCAAAAATTATTCATCTACTTGAAGCTTTGTGTGTGAGGGTTTCCCATCAAGATTTACTTCATTTGTGATGAATGTATTTCATAAATTTTGACAAGGGAAAGTATATTATCTTCTGGTATTAATTCACATATTTCAATTTCAAAAAGGAAGAAAGCAAAGGAACAAACAAACAGTTGTGAACACCGCCATTCATTTTGCAAGCCTGCTGTGACTTCATCCGAATCTCAGCAATGATTTCTTCCATAATAGGTCTGCCTTCTGAAGTTCCCTCTGACTCAAGTGAAAGGAACATAGATAGCAACTTTATTGGGTATAACATAACTGGCAAGACTGTAAGACAACATGTGGGCTTCTATAGGCCCAAAAATCATTCTAAGAGCTTTTGTAGTGTGAGGCACAAGGAGGGCAAAAGGCTAATCTTCCCCTAAACCTTGCTGATGAAGGAAGGAGACTGAACAATCCCACCAGCCAATCCTGAGCTGTGGTTTCCTGGTATGGGCCCTTTGTCTTCTCCTGACAGCCTTGGCAAGTATCCCTGGCCCCCTACACAGAGTGGATTTAAACATAAATATGTTACGTGATCCATGTTGCAGACTATTGTTTTTATTTTTGTGTGCTTTGTGAGCCAGGAGAGAACCTGGACAGGGAGACAATGCCAGAGATATTCAAGCACAGGGGGCCTGTGATAGATTACAATTGAGAAAAAAATGCAAGATAGGATGAACGGATATGCTCTTTTATTAGCAGACGAAAAAAAAATTGTGTTGTGAGATTAGCATAAGAATGACACAAGGGGTCAGTTACCTCATAAAACCTCCAGCTAAAAGCTTTTAATAAAAGACATTCAAATATATGATGCCATTTTGGCTCAAAAGTCAACAGATGATGCCTTTTTAGTTGAAATAGCTGTCTTGTGTTTGTTCTGATATTCGGATGTGAGTTAGAGACCCCTTGACTATTTACACAAGGTAAACTGCTTAGGTGACAGGAGAGAATGTCACCTCCTCTCTCCATGGGAAACATAAATGGATGCCCAAGGACCTGTTGTTTTCCTGCCATTTGGACCCAGTCTTTCTTTCCCACTAGCATGTTTCTAAAGCAAAGAGCAATGTAAGGAGCCTGGACTTCTGTAGCTAGGGATGCTAAAACTCATCATCACTAAACTAAAGTAATAGAGGTTTTGCTTGTTGAGGGATTTGGGATGGGACTGACTGCCAATCAAATGTGGCTCTTTTCCAGTACTTTTCCCCCATTACGTCACAATCCATAGAAGAGTTACTAATGGGAGGTGATCCCCACAAGGGACCTACATGGAGTCATCTCTCGAACAAATGAAAAACACCGTCAAGACATTTATATGCTACAGTGCAGCATTAACTCTGCGCTACTTCATTTTGTACGTGGAATAACACGGAAGCAAAGATTCTAAAATATATTTTAGACCCAACTCTCATACACCAACCCGTTAGGCACATATTACATTTGGCTCCCTGTGCTTTAAATTACATAAACCTAGAAAACCATTTTGCATAAGCCAAGGAAAACAGCTCCCTGCTAAGTTTGGTTGTGCAGAGAAAAAGGATCATTTGTATGATATATTTGGTTACAAAGGAAAGTATTGGATCCAGATTGATAGCAGGGCCTAATTTCTCAGCCAAGTGGCTAATTTTGTTTGTGAATCTATATTACCGCTTTTCTCTAACAATAAGGGGTGACTGGTGCCTCCTGAGTCTGGGGGGACACAATTGCAGACCGGAAACTGTGGACTGTACGTGGCCGGCTCTGCAAACTGTGGACCACTGGCTGGAACATAGGTAAAGCTACCTCCACCCCCCAGGTGGGGGAATGGGCCCAAACTGTGGCTGCTGCAGGAGGTGCCACAGTCTCTCTGCCTGGCTCTGTGGAGCCGTGATTTGCCATCCTGAGCAATGCCAAATCGGGGGCCAATCTCAGGGCGGGTACGTGCCCCCCCATACCCCGTCCTACCAGTTGCCTGTGCTAACAATTGCTCATGCATTTGAAAGATTCAAGCATCTGCCCATGTCATAGAAGTTGCAAATGCAAACCTCCGTTATGCTTCTACATGTCTAGATTCTTAGCTGTATCTTTAGTTCTATTGTTAATAAAGACAACACAATGATCCATTTTTTACTCTTTTGGTAAAACTACCCATTGGAGTTTGTGTGCTGAAGATGCTAAAATTCTCTTTTTTTCACTGTATACAAATTTTCATCAGGAATGAAAAATACGCATATAAACATGCATTTAAGGTAACAAGGAAAATTGTAAGACTGTTTTAAACAGTAGTTCATCTGATGAAAAAAAAATCACTGTGTCTGTGATAAACTAAAATTTCTCTGTTAATCATCTGTTGTAATCTCAACATGTGTAAACCTTTGCATCTTATGAAACTGGCAACTTGTGTTTAAATGTTGGATGAAGGGTTGGCTGACCAGGGTGTAATGGCAATGCATGTTGCATGCAAACCACTTGAATCCACATGCTGAAGGACAAATGTTATAATTATCCTCTATATGAATATAGCAATAAGCTCACCTTATTGTTTGCTAGCAAAATGAGTTGTTTTATTCTAAAGGAGGATTAAGATTGGAGAAACTGCCATTGAATCAAATTTAAAATGCACTTGACACAAAAAGAGAGAGAGAGAGAAAGACAGAGAGAGAGAGTATCCCAAAGGGAAGCCATTTTAAATTTCACCAATAAAAGAAGCCTGGGTAGTGTCACCTGACTAAGTAAGATCTTTTCAGAGAGAAAGGGGATCATGTGAGTTTCAGGGAAGCCCTATGTAAATGCACATACAGCCAGAGCTGCCAGATGCTCTGACCTTTAGTGGCAGCTTTGAGATGAGATCCCAAACTGTAAGTTGCACCAAGTATCTCTTTACCTGTCCTTTGTGGCTAAGCTTCTCTGCAGTACCAAGTAAGTACTAAGTATTAATTAGTTCTCATAAAATTGGTAACCTGTATTGTTCACTTTTACATTTGCATGTTTCCTTTATTATGTTTGTCATTGTGCATAATATAGCTAAGTCCTGTTATCTCCTCAACTTGTTCTTTAACTGCACTATTTATGGCAGTTGACTCAGTAACCTCTGGATGATACTTTTCTAAAATGTTTTCATATGCTGACTCTTTCTTTCCTGGAACAAATGACCATGTACTTGGGTTGCAACCCTAGCATCTAAGGTTTTGCTTTGTTTTAAAGCTTTGACAAGTCTGGGTGCTTTCAATACTTTGATATAACCTTGGGTATCCATTAATTTTTTCTGCCTGTGATGAAAAGATGTGTATTAAATGGCTGTGAAATCAGACATATGGGAAAGAAGATTGTGACAGTGCAATACTTTGGTGTAACCTTGGGCATCTATTAAATGCCTCTGACAAAAGGGAAAGTATGAATAGATGTAGAAATTGGGCCTATACGAAAGATGCCTTTGACAATGACCTCCCTTTCTACCTAGATCTCTTTATATGGAAAACAGGGGTATCCAAGAAAAACAATAGCTTTTCCTTTCATCTGCTTTTTTTTCATTACCAACCTCTATTTTTTTCATGATGTTTGTTGTCCCAGTTGCATGTCCAGATGGTTGGTAGTGATTTAGGAAATATGCAGGATTGTGTTTAGCTCCCTGGATGAGGGATACCTCTTTATTACTCTGTTGTCTTTATCAGTCAGATAGACTTCTTCCTTTTGAAGCTGGAGACATTTGTGATTGATAATTAGGCAGTAAAGATGGACATTGCTCTATAAAAGAATGCAAATAAGCGGTGATGAGAAGAAGCCTTTTGATTCTTTAAAAACGTGAGAGATCTCCTGATATATTGTCTATGTTGTTTGTTTCTGTGCCTCTAAATCTTGGGCAGCTTCAGGACTTATGTCTCTTCTCCACTCTGAGACTTCTTCAAAATTGCAGGTGGGCCATCCTGTAAACCAAAAAACTCCTTCTGACAAAAGCTTTTACTGGTGGGGAATAGCATTGATTTTCAGAGGCAGTGAGCACTCAGAACAATATTCAGGGCTGTCATGGAGGTCAGCTGGTGCAGCTAGCTTCTTTGAAAAATCACAAGTAAGTATGGTAGAAGGAGACATGGGCAGAAATAAGCAGTTTATTGGGACAGAAGAGTGGCTGTTGTGGAAGAAGACTGCTGTGGTCTGGATGTGAATGGGGGGGAGGAAGTAAAAAAAAAAAATGACTTTGTATTTAAAGGCCTGGCAAAGGTGGGTGGCTGTATAGAAGTCTCCTTGGACAAAAAAAGCACCATAACTGTTAAAGACTTTTTCTCATCCATATTTAAGTCATGTCAGTTAATGTCTGTATCCCATTGCCAAGCATCTACAGCTTTATCTGTATAGTTTATTGTACCTGTCATAACTAGAAATGTGTATAAACTAATAATGGGGAGCCATATAAAGTCCAAGTTCAATTCAGTTTAGTTAAAATCTGGTTTCTAGTCTGAAAAGTTTTCCCCCAAATCACTCGTTATGCATCAATCTAGAAAAGTCACTTTTTTAACTTTGGACTGTGAAAACAAGGCCAGTTGTAGTGATGGTAACTGGACTTTGAAAATGGCAATAATTAGGTAATTAAGAACATGCTTCAGTTCTATTATACTATCCATAAAATTCCATCATCTAAAAACAATGTTTTAACATATTTTACTAAATATGATTCATGTAATTATGAATATTATATCCTATCCAGTTGTGCAATTAAATAGTACACGACTATTTCTTACAATTAAAGGTTGCAAAATCTTCCTGCATACAGTATGATATATTTAACAACTTTTATGCTAAACAGTTGACATAGTTAATGCTATAGTAATTTAATTTCATTTTAATTAGTTAAACAGTAGTTTGAAATTGTGAGCTTTTCATTAACTGGCATTGCTCATATTTTTGCTTGTTGTCTCTCCCATAGTTCTTTCAAATTATGTATGTATAATGTGTTAATGTTCATGAAGTGCATTATTATTGGATGTGATGCCAAAAATATTACAGACAATGAAGTCAAATATGTGTATGAGGTTCTGACAAGTGCAACTAGAGCCTGAGAGAAAAATCAAAGTAATAAATAAGCACCAATCCTGCAGAGAACTTCTGCCATTTCCATGAACCAGAGCCAAATAGCTTTTCCCTTCCTCTTTTATGGGTATATGGAAGGGCAGAGCAAGAGCCTGTAAGTAGACTCTTTCATAAAACAGCTGATGAGAGAGAGGAAAGACTATGGAGAAAAACACAGGAAGGGTCTGGCAGACAGCAGAAAGGAGACAGATTGGGAGTATCTAGTTACCCTGGCCCAGGTTGAAGGATTAGCACTGAATATTTGGGGGATTTAAGGAATCCAAGGCAAAACAAGTCCCCTGAAAATACTTTACACCTTAAATTAGAATCCAAAAATCATGCTGTCAAGCAACTTTAGGAAATAATCATTTGATTCTGAATTATAAAACTGGGAAAAAGTTATATTAATTGGAATTTGTTATAATACTTGATTTGCACTGTTAATCCTACTATCTATATAGCTGGGGAAAAGATACCAGCTGGTTATAGACTAGAAATTACCATATTAATGTTTTATTTGTGTGGGAATGTAGTTTTGTTAATTAATGTTTTGATGTACTTACCAGCATTTAGTGGTCTCTGAATGTGCATGCTGTGCTGACTTAGGGGAATTGGAATTCTCCAGGTGCAAATGCTACACCATGAACCCAACCATGAAATCGTTATTCAGGTTGGTCTCCCATGTAGTCCAATGAGAACCTGTCCTGAATAAGGACAGTGGGATTGAGATTTATGTCAGTAGAATTAAACTCTTCCATTTGGCAAACAGCACCCACTGAGATTCACCTCAGGGTGGGGAAGTTGGTCCAAGAGAGAGATTATAATCATGAAAAATGTTTTCAAAAGTTGTAATATTTTGTTGTCTGCATATACATTACACTAATAGTAATTTTTAATTGCAATGTTTTAAATACCTTCTATTCAAGGATGCTCGTTTATGTACTTTATTTAATACAGATATGCACTTGCTGTTCCTTGTTCAAAGTGTGAAACAGGGAATGCTCCTCTTTCACTGATCTCAGTCATCTCAGTTTGTTCCACCTTCTTTCATAAATTAAACTCTTGCAGCTTTTCATGTGACCTTTTGTGTTAGGTGAAAAAACAATGACACGTAGGGACATGAATGAATAAAATGGAATATTTAATTTTGAATTTGACTGTCACATTGCTTTTCCTTAATTTTCTCTCTCAGCTCTGTCTTTATTGTTGGCAAACGGTGATTTTTTTTTTTCAATGGCAGCCACTGTCTCTCTGCTTTTGAGTGCTCTGCTGTACCCAGCCTGTGGAACTGAAGTAGTTAAACCTAACAGCACTCCATAACCCAGAGAAAATGTGTGTGTGAATTTCTAATAAAAAAAATCCAGCAGGTATGAATAGCAATAAAATTGCTCAAAATGTTTAAATTGAAGGAAAACAATTGAAAATGGATTTGGAAATATAATGTTTAGTTAAGCAAGCTATAATATTCTGTTATTTTAATCAGAATTGTAAAGTAATTTGAACTATGTGGGAAGAGACTTTTTATGGTTTAATACATAATCCCCCCACAACATTCATCAAAACCTGTTTCATGCTAATGCTTCCGCAGTATGCTGTAGTCCCCTCGGTGCTAACATTCTCTTGTATGACTGGTTTTCATTTTTTTGATACTTATAGGTCTCTGTCCTGGTGAGTCTGACTGCAAACAGCCTGGTAGACCAAGTAGCAAAATGCACCTCCAGTAGTGCTCTATGACCTTTACCTTTTGAAATGTTTGTGCTCCTGCCAAATGCAAGATTCCAATGCTGCCAATGAAGTGAGAAACCTTTTGCTTCCTGGTCGCTGGTTTGAATCCAGGCAACCACTCGGTGTCACTACCATCTGGTGGTTGCGCATTAATCTGTGCAAAATGAATAGGTGTTTCTAGGGGACAGGTAGGTACAGAGAAAAACCAACAAGTCACTATAAAAATTAGCAATCATAGAAATCAAAGGCATGGATAGTTTTCCTACTAAGTTAGGGTTTGGGGCACTTATCTTGGCATTGCTTGTTGTTTGAATAAAAAGAGTGCCAACTTCATGGCTTTGCCTGGTATCTGCAACAGCCAGAGAATCCCAGGCACCTCAATGAGGAGTTAAAACCTATTGTGTTAAGTGAGTGCTTATGCAGGCACCAGATGTGGTTATGGTATACCTCAGTGCTTCCATTCTGCTCATACTGTAGGGGATTGCTAGCTACACAAGCTTGCTACACAAGGTCTACATGCATTTGCACTGGCTCAGATCATCCAAGTTCCACTTCAGATATCTGTCTGGAGGTGGTTCAGAAAAAAACATTGCATGTCAAGCCCTCCACCCCCCTTCTGCAACATTTTCTCCTTTCCTCTGTCTCTCTGAGGGGAAGCTGACTTCAGACACCTAGTGTCAGCAGGACCACTTTTGGGGTCAGTTGGTAGCCCTTCTCCTCCCTGACTCTTCCCAATCCCTGTAGCTTGTCTGAGGTGGCTCTGTAGGCATTGTTACTTTGGCTGCATTGGTTTGAGGAGTTCACATGACCCTTGCATGTCTGGCATCATGGAGTTCCATGCAATTCCAGTTGCCTTCCTTTTCTCACTGGGGCAGAGAAGTGAGGAGGGCTTTGTACATCACATCTGTGAAGCTACCTTCCCCAGAGTGAAAGGCTCCTCCTGCAGTCAACCCCTTGCGTACATCACACAAGATGCTTCTGCACAGGCTGTGGAGTCAGCCTGGAGTATGGTGTGGAGTCTATGGTGCTCTTCTGCAGCAGCAAGGGGCACAGTGGTGCCCCTTTCAAATATTTTGCCTCTGGCTTATTCTTGGCAGAGAAGTTGTACAATTTCCCTGAGACCCAGCTTGTTTGTATCTGCAACATAGCCCTTGCTATATCACATCTACAGTGTAGTCCAGGGGGGAGAGCAGGTATGGAACTTGGCTTTGGCTCTTGACTCTGCCACTCGCCTGCTGTGTTACTGCAGGCAGCCGTGTCCCCTTTGTGGGTGTCTTCTTCCACTCCATCATTACCTGACTGTGTGCAAAACACTTCCCCCGAGCGTGCCTCTCTTTAGCCTTCAACTATTTGTCTTGTTTGTTTAGATGCTTGAGCTAATTGGGGAAGGAGTCTCTCTCATGTATTTGTAGGGCACCAAGCCCAGTTGGGCCTCGATCTCTGTTGGTACCAATAGGTGCTACTGTAAATCTAGGAATAATTAGCATCAACACCAGTGAGCAATAACCAAATGTGCGGCTGCCAAAGACAGCAGGGAGAAAGAAGGGAAACGTTCTGCTGTCTCCTGATTCTCCCCAAATCGGCTTTGTTTTACTTGACAAAGGAGGAAAGATTTCTCCTCTGTGGCCATCCTGTCTTCCTTTTACTCAGCGCATGTAGCCCTTTAAAATGCCTTTACCCTTTGAGGGAGAGAGGGGCAGTATCCCTGCCATTTTTAGTATGTGTGTATCCAAGAAGATTTGAACTTTAAAATAGGTTCTAAATCTCTGAAATGTGCTGAATTCACTTTCTGTAAGACTCCGGTGCCAGTGCTGAACTGAGGGGAGGCGGGTGAACTTAAATTAACCCAGGAGAGGAGGGTGAATGCAGCTTTCAAGCAGCAGATGCTGCAGCACCAAATAAGCATATTGCACAATAAATAGCAGTCATGGCTTTAATTAGGAATTCAATTGAAGTTGGAAACCACTTGCCTACAGTAAAATTGTCCTATTTAACATTTCTATCAACATTTTTTATCATTGGCATTGTTGCTTTTAATTTAACTTTCAATTTTAACTTTCAGTGTTATAGATAAGATCTCTCTTTAACCACATCTGTAGTTCTTTCTTGCGAATCTGTCTCACCCTCCTATTTCAGATCCACGCACTGAATGAATTAGAAGGAATGCGGCCAAAATACACAATTTACCCAACTACCTTTCCAAAACCCCATACTCTTAACTACACCTACTTCATTCTCTAGTACAAGTATACCGTGTGTCCGTGTGTGTGCATGCAGACGTGCAGGAGTATGTTTACTAACTTAACAAAATGCCCACATGAGAGTTGGCGGATCAGAGAATACAGACGTAAAGCAGCAACCTACAGGTATGTGGTTTAGAGTAGCGATGTAGCAAGTTCACTTTCTGAGTAATGAACAGTGGCTATTTTTAGGTGTTGAGCAACACATACAAATGCTCAAATAAAAAAATCTTGCCAAGGCTCTTTAAGCAATGCAGATGTAGCTTGTGTATTTCATTTCTTAGCTATAGTGAATAGGGATAGGTTGTTTCAGATAAATTTGTCCCTGGTACAGAAAGCCTTTCACAGCAGTTTCATTCACTCATGAGGTTGGTATAGGTGCCCTTTGTTACTGCACGGGCTGCCCTGTGAATGGTGGACCACAGGAGAGTGGGTGTGGGTAGGTTTACATCATCTGCATTTACAAAGACTCAGCAGCTCCATCATTATGCAAGTAGTGTGGAGTGTGTGTTGTCACCAGTCAGACGTAAAGTAAGTTGAGAACCAGAACATCTGCTAGTGGGGATCCTTTGGATCCCAGTCCATAATCTTAAAGTGGTGGGGAGCCACCACTTGCCCTGCCCTGGAAGAAAGTGTGCGTTCAGGAGTTGCTGCGACAAGGAAGGAATTGCAAATAGCACCAGATGGGAATCCGATTCCACAACTGAATTCAAAACTACATGATACTACAGGTGCTATAAATAAAAACATTACTGGCATCCATTCATTACACCCTGATGAGGAAATATCTTCCCATATCCTACAGAACATGCAACTGATGTTTGTGGCTGAATGTAGTAACAGCTTATAAAGAGCTGAAACTCATCCAATTCAGAGCTGGATATAATCTGTTCAAAAGTACTCTGGAAAAATGATATATTAGCAAATATACCAAAAATAAAAAATTACCAAGAGCAGAGAACCTGACAATATGAGCTCAAACATATTGGTGAAAGAAAATATAGTAAGTTTAAAAATAGTTGAACAATTTTTCTTCCCACTTGTATCCTACAGAACTCTGAAATTTTGGAATATGTGCTAGGCATTTAAGGTTCAAGCAGCAGCCTGCGTGTCAGTAGTCTGACATGCTGTTTTCCTCAAGCTTTCTAAAAATATAAGGCAGCTTGAATTCATTGTCATCAGAGGTGGTGGTGGTGGTGGCTTTCCAAATGGGTGTGTAGTTTTGGGCAACGATGCAAAATCAATAAACTATTCCCTAAGCTACAGTTGGGAGGTGGAAAAAGCAGCTGGAAATTACACTGGAAGAAAGAAAATGAGTTCTAAATATATTTAGCCAATAAGGTGGCCGGCAATAATTTTTATTCACCATTTTTCCCTATAAAAATGGCTTTTCAACTAAAACTAGAAGTTTTGTAAAAAACTTGTTTTTTTGGTTGGAATTTTTCAATGTTTTACCCAAACATTGGATTTCTGGATTTCATTTGGGGCAGTTTTAATACTAAAAATGACTTTGAAAATCATCTATATCTTTCTGGTTTTTCTCAAAAAAAACTTGGCAAAAATATTTTTTTAAATTATGGTGAAAAGTAATCTGCTCCATAAGTTGTGATGCTGATTTCACTGAAGCGCATTGAGATCCTCAGAAGTGCAAAATACTATTATGTATTTACCAAGAAGAGACAAAGATTTCTGTGGCTGATATCTTTTACTGAGCCAACTGCATAGTTGGGTTACCTTTACATAAGCTTTTTAATTCAATGCTTTTTTTATAACTTGAGACTTGCCTGTGGGCAGAAACATGACCATGTTAAGGTGACAGAAAAAGGAAAAGCTGCCCAGGGACCAGTCTAACCAGAACCAAGTATAGGTCCTGCTGCCCTTAAAGCATGCACAAATCTGGTAACATGTGAGTGAAGCCTGGCTTTACAAAAAAACCAAAATAGGCCCTGCATCTGAACAACTTCTATAAAGTACAGGCCAGAGGCTGCAAATGTCGTCTTTCCTATATTGTTCCTTTTCTTCTCTAATTAATCAACTTCCTTCCCTTGAAATTTTTTTTCCTGGTAGCAAAGGCTGGGGTCCTATGGTATAAGTAGGCCAGAACACCCAAAGCAGCTGTCTTGAGCATTACCCTTGGAAAGTAAGGGTGTGTGGAAAATGGATGCATTTGGCCATTGGGCTACTGGCACAGTAGCAGCCATGAATCACCACTGTGTCCATGTTTGGTGGTTTCTGTGGGCACCTGGCTGCATTGTCATGCCTCTGCTACAATAGGTTCAATTGGGGCATGGGGTCATGTGAATGGTTTGGGATTTTGTTTGAAACTAAGATTCTTCCAATAGTGAGAATGGTTCAGATATGAGTTTTCTATTGCCTTTATTCCATTCCAAGTAGTGCCAAGATTAATTCAATTAAAACAAACCATATCTAGGCTATTACAATTGCTAACTGTGAGCTCCTTATTAGAAAACAAAATTACTTTTAATCATTTTTAAATTTGTATTTTTTTTTGCTGGCAGATTTCAGTGAAAAAATATTTGTTAGAAAAATAAAGGTATCAGTTAAATATATGTGAGAATTTCTTTTGAATAGTGATTATTTGTTGCCTGACACTAAAGCAGTTACTTTCTGCAAAGTGCTAATCTCCTGATAGTAGCCAGCACTTTTGAAAATTCTGTTTTGGTGCAAAAAAATATTTTGCAAGCCCAATCCAGAAAAGTCTGAAATACAGTAACAAATTCCATCTTCTGTCCTTGACTCCCGACTAAAACATTCTTCCCTGTCTGTGTTAAAAGGTGCCTGCGCTATTCTAGGTTACTGCCGAGTTCCTCTGGGACTTTTATCTCTCAGATTCTTTATGCCTCTGTCTTCCCAGCTGTAAAATGGTTACCTTGATATTGGGAAAGCATTTTGAGACAATCAGGCAGGAGGTGTCATATAAGTAAATGTCAAGCATTGTGATGATTTGTGACTTTTAAAAATAACATTTTAAGAACCACACTTGGAAATGGCTAGCAGAATTGTTATTTTAATTGTCATAGGAAGTCTTTTGATGCCCTCTTCTATTGTTTCTAAGAACTAGTTCTCAGTGCATCTAGCTTGAAATGCATTTGTTTTATTTAAAAACACTCTTTTGTTAATCATTTAGCAATTTCCTTGAGTTAATTAAAGAAAACTCTAATATTTTGAAATTGAACTCTTTGTACATAAAGAAGGAGCTGCAAAGTTTTCTACTTTTCTTCTACCAGTGCTATAATTTTGGGCTAGTGCTGAGTTTTAAGTGCATCCTTAGCTGTGTGCCAGGGAGTGGTGCTGGTTAACCCAAAGCAGGGGAAAACTTAGAATCTAAGAAAAAGAAAAATCCCCCATTCTGCTCTACTGACCTTTTGCTTGGATGTTTGCTAATGTCACTTTCACTCTTGGTTGGGCTTCCTGGACAGTTAGGATGGTTTCTTTATGAAGATACTGAGATAAGCTAGGGTTGTGCATTCATTCACATTGCTAAAACCACTTCATCAGTTGCTGCTTCTGTATAAAAATACTCATGATCTAATCAAGAAAACATCAAAATCCTGCAAAGTGCCCTTGTTAATACTGTCACTTATGATCTCACCAGATTTTTAAAAATGTAATTTAATTAACAAAATAAAAGAACTTAATCCTCTTTCAGAATTATGCACACAAGTTAAAATGTACACTTTGGCTGAAGATATAAATAATTTGCATACATTCAGAAAAAGTAATGCACGCGTTTAAGAACTACATCACCACCTCCATTATTTTATTGCATGACAAAACCAATACAAGTCCAAATTTTTATTTGTGTTACCAAACACTTCAAAATCAGTCCAACCGTCTCCATTCTTCCCCTAAAACCGACCTTTCATAAATTATCGGTACAGGATAGGGAAAGAGAAATTCTAAACTAAAATCCAATACATGTGGAAAAATCGAATTTCTCTATTCTGGCTTTTGGTTTTTACAATTCCAATATGGTGCACAGAATGTAAATGCAATAAAAACCTGCCATAGACCAGATGAGCAATTCCAAACAATGAAGGTGGGGGGGGACCCCACAGAATCCATTTAAAAAAAATACTTGCAGGGGAAAACAAAAATAGCAGAGTAAAAATACCCTTATCTTATTTCAACCCTAGTAACATTGACCCCTTTTGCAATAAAATATGAATTGATTGTAGCAAATTTTGAATGTGTTCTTTATTACTATATCATACTTATAATATCACAGTGCTCCGTAGGTATAATTAAAGATTTGCCTAGATTTATGAGACTTTATCATTATCAATAGGGTTAAAGAATGCCAGGGAGACCCATTGTTAAGGATTTTGCTCAGCAATTTCTACAGTAGTAAGGGCATTACAGAATTACTTCAGTGCTTCAGGAGAACCTGACTGTTAGCCAGTAATATAAGGAGCATTATTAGACAGGGGAAACTACAGACATGTTGATCAAGTAGGTCCCATATGGGTAGCTCCCTACTGCCCTGAAAAGGGCGGGGGGAGAAATGGGAAGTGAAAAGGAAAGGGGGCACCTCTCAAGATGTGTGATCAAATCGTTCTTAGGGGGAGTGAAATTAAATAACAAATTAATAATAATAAAATTATCCTGCCAACAAGAAGTCTTCAGAAGGATCCTGGCAGTTGAGTTCTATGTGTTTCCTAAATTCAGTTACCATCTCTGGTAATGGATCAGTGCCCTGCAGCTGGAATGCTACATACCAGAAAGTCCTAAATATTAACTGGGCCATGCTGGACGTTGCAGGTTGCCAGAAATTCTCTGTATTTGTTTTTATACTGCTAAATGCTTTCTGTTAAATAACTTATACGTTAAGCATCTGATGCAACTTACACTTAATTGAAGACTGAGAGAAGGAACAGCCATTTCCAGTGGCACTTCAAGCAATCATTTCTTACCTCCTGGTTTAGTTTTACACATTTAAGTTGTGCTACTCTAAACTTACCTGAATAGCACACTATATCACAAACAATCCCACTAACATCAATGTGGCAACACAGACTACAAGATACAAGTCTTTGTTAAGGGTTTCCAATTTAGCTTTCACCAAACCAACCTATCGCATCCTCTTATGCGTTTTTGAAATTATGATATGGTAGGATTGGAAATATAACTCCTGTACAAATTATATATTTAAACACCATCCAGTATCAGGGAATTTATCTCCTCTATTGTAGGAAATGTTTCAGCTCTCTTACATGCCGGGTCTGCATTGCTATAGCAGTTTATGGAGGGCAATAGATGAAATTAGTACCTGAGTTAAATATAATACTGGATTCTGTACATGGACTACAAGAACTTAGTTATCTTGCCCTCTAATATTAGTCTTTTTCAGTGTGAAACTTTGATCCTCTAGGCAAACATTTCAGCTTCTATTTGCTAAGGAAATGTTTCATTCTCTGCATACAGTATATGGATGCCTGCTTTTTATAATTCTCCGTAAGAGAGGGTAGAATATCTAATATTTGTTGCACATAAATGGCTACTTTGTTATTGCAACTTTCACATCCTGTCCTCGTTTTTGAGGATGTAGAATTTGGATTGCAATAGAAATTTTGGGCTCGGAAAAAGAAAGTATTTCTTCTTTCTTTTGATTTGACATTTTTGTTTTGAAATTGGTTGAAACGTGACAAGCAATAACACTTCTATTCCCTGGGGTGGCTCTTTTATAAGCAACTTATTCCTAGAATTGCTTTAAAGTATGTATGTTCGTGTGCATGTTCACATACACGGAGCTGTTTACATGAGCATTAAGGCCACAGTCAAGCTCTTGAAAGTTATGGAATAGCAGAATTGTAAATGCAACTTTAATTCTTCCCCTCACGCATATGTCGTATTGTACAGTCTGCTTACGCATTAGCTTTTACCACGTACCCTGCCTTTCACTCAGTGCACAGACTGTCTTCCCTGAAAAAAAAACTGAGCCTATAATGAACGAAAGTATTGGTGAAAATTTTCCCTGGTCTGTCCTAGAAGTTGAAAGCTGGGTAGGTGTGCAATCACAGTATGAGAAAAGAGGTGGTTAAACAAATGAATGCTACCCAAGGGAATTAATTTCTATACTTGTTTCTGACACAGACTAGCATTGTTTAATCCAAAATGTTAGTGTGTGGCCATTAATTGCATATTCTTTATTTTCTGATTGAACAATTTAAGCCACCTGGGGCTTGATTTATAGAAGTACATGGCATTCACAGTGAAGATTAAAGTCAATTGGAGCAGTAGAGATCCAGCAGTAGCACTGGGGTCTGGAAGCCTAAGCTCATGTTTGGCTATGTCTAGATAGCAAGTCTGCTCTGTGATGTGTGGCTCTGCGCAGCCTACCCACCCAATTAGAAGCCACATAGCTACAAGCACGCAATGTCAGGGATGTGCTAATTGGCATGGTCACCCAGCAGTGTGATTAGCCTATCCTCAGTGGCATGCAGATGTGGCTATGGTGTTTCTGGTTAGTGCATAGTGAGTATACATTTTTGAGGGTAGTGCTGCTGGGAGTGGTCATCTTACAGCTTACACATTGCTATTAAAGGGCGGTAGGCCCTGACTGATGACTGTAGCTCCATCAGTGGCTCACTGTAGAGCCATAGGCAAGTCTTTCTGTCCCAATTCCCGTCTTTGTAAAATGGGGGTAATCTCTTATCTCACTAGAGAGGCGTAGCAATAAACCCATTAGCTTCTGTAAAGTCTGCAAAAAAAACCCAATGCAAAGACGCATGGAAAAATCAGTTTAAAATGAACTAAGAAACATGTCTGTCTTTACAAACTGGTGAGGTGGGGTCCACTTGAAAAAAAACAAGTGTTGTCTTTTAATTAAAATCTGTTTTGCAGGCTAAAGAGGACAGAACTGAAGTTGAGGCATCCTGAATTTTGGCATTTCTTCATTTAAACAATGGCCTCTCAAATACTTTGTAACGTAACATCTTAGGGCTTCTTTTCAAATGAAGAAGTTGAATGATTTTTTTTTTTTGTGTAGGTCTAACGGCTTCTATCAGGAACTGAATCTGGGCCCCACAGTATAGACTTTATGCAGTGAACTATGCAACCAGATAAGTTAACTGGCAACAGGAGAATGCACTTGTCCTGGAGCAGGTGGACAGTGCTGCCATTGCCAGGTTTGCTAGGACCTTGTGCTGGGTCTGGGGGTTGTGAGGAGGAACCTAAGCCCCACTTTCTCTCTCTCTCTAAGGGATGGAAGGGGTGGGTTTTGTGGTGGGAAATGGGTGGCTTCTGGGATGTGTTGGGCCCAGAGACATGTCAGGTATTTTGCAAAAAACCCCAATGCTGGAGGTATTCTGAGCTGCGTCTCTTCCTCCTCACTACTGCCAGAATTGTAGAGCTGCGCATGTTGCTTTGGCAGTGGTGTGGCCCTGGCTGTTTGGAAAATTCATTTTCAGTTACTATTTTGGTACACACAACATTTCACTGATGAGACAAGCAACAGAAAGGAAACTGTTTCTTTCTTCTTAAAACTGCATAATTTGGGCCGATCTGATAATTTAACAAGATAAATATTAACTTGCCAAAGTAAATATTTGCTTTGCTCCAAACTATATATTGGTAAAACCTTCTAAAATATTACTTTATGGCAGTCTATGTGTAGGAGATGATTCAGAGTGGTCCCATAGGTATTTATGTGGAACTAAACACTGCCCAAGTTCCAAAGAGTGACTCTAATTCCAGCAGCTACTACACTCATTCCTCTAAATTCATTATGGACTTTTACATCTTGAATTGCAGTGCCCCAGCATCCATGTGAAGGTGCACAGCATGCTCAGAAATTATTAAGGTAGTTCACCTATATGTCTCTTGGCTTCTAACTTCCTTTATGATTTCAAGTATTTTCAGGAAGCAACTAAGGCAGGGATTGTCAACCGGTGGGTATACCCTAGGGGGTATACATGGGTGGGTGGGGATCGAGTGCCACCACCCACCACCCTGTGCTGCCATCCTTGCCCCCCCCGCCCCTCCTGGGAGAGGGCAATGGAGCCCCTCTGTGGGCCGCACAAGCATCACGCAGCCAGCTGGAAATGGAGGGAGAAGCTAACATGTCACTCACCACCCCACGTTGCCACTGCTCTGCATGCATCCTCTGCCGCCCCCCCCCCACTGCTCCACGTCCAGCCACCGGGGGTACACTTATTAAAAGAGGTTGAAAACCCCTGATAGGCTCTGGGTAGTCTCCACCAATTGGTGGGAAAGAAATCATACCTATGTTGCATTTGAAGTCAGGTCAACAGTGGTGATGAGATGTACCTTTTGTCCCATGGAGTGGTTAGAGCACTGTTCCAAGAAGTGGGAGACCTGGTTCCAGGTCTTTCTTTCCCAAAGGTGTTTTGCACCTGGTTTCCCAGGCTATATGTTGGGTTGTGTGGGATCACTCTCCACCCCATCTGGTGAAGCTGAGCTGCTGGTCAGCCAAGAGTGCAAGAGTCCTAGAGCCAGAAGAACAAGTAGGAAGAAGTCTGTCTCTGTGGTTATGGTATCCCTGTGGTGCTACTTCAACAAATAATGTGTTCTGTAAGAAAGAAACTCTTCTTACCCTGATCAAAAACTAGTATATAAAAACTGTGGCCACGGGAAAATCTTACAGTGTTACCCCTCTCTCTCTCTCTCTCTGTGAAACAACTGTTGTCCTTGACTTCTGAACTGGGGATAGACTTGGTGCGAGCAGGAGAAAAAAGGCAGCACTATTGGTATAGCCATGTGCCTCAGCTGCCTTTTGGTGGAAACAAAGACCAGTGGCATCTGGATATCCAGGACATAGTTTTAGGACTGCCTTAGCCTGCCACACAGCAGCACACACAAGCAGTTTTCTCTGGGTCTCTGCATTAGTTTTAGTCCTCGCACAGGGATGAAATCTGCTTCCCAGAGCAAATCAGTTTCCTCAATCTGATGACTGAAATCTGTCAAATACCTGTGAAGGATTCAGGTTGTTTTAAAATGGCCCCAAAAGGGTGAGAGTGTTATGCAGGATCTGTAAAATGAGGCTGAGAAACTGGGACATAATGATGAGGTAAGGAGAGGCCAGTGAGGCAATTCAAAGAGGAGCACAGCCTGGGAAGAGGAGAAAGACCATTTTAGAAGCACCATTTTGTGTTAATGCCAATTGCAGTAAAAATGAATGCATCTACAGCAGTTCATAATAGTAATGGCAAACTGTGAAAACTTCTGCAAGCAAGACTAACCTACTGCTGTACTACTCAGTTCCTTAAATGCTGATAAGTGTTTTTAATTCCATTCCAGCCAGGTTAGTTATAAGCTCCATGATATCAGGCTCTAGAGAGTCACGTGGCCTGTGCTGTCATCTTTCACCTTAATGAGCACTGAAAGCGAATAACTAGAAATTCTACTCAGTGCTCTGCATAGCAGTTCATTATATAAGTTCTACATATAGTTAAATTAGTAGCTTAGTTGACAAGAAGGTGACATAGCTCAACTTATTTTTAAAATTGCTTAACTTTATCACTCTATTGAACAGATTGTTCAAGTATTTATAGAATAATGTGCTACATCCAGTGTGATCTGTAATTAGGGTAAAAATGGTCAAATAAAGTGACATGATCAAGCAGTTTAAAAATGAGTTGACCTATGATTGCCATCAAACAAACGAAAGGTTCAGGTATGAGCCACTAAATCTCATTTTTAATCTTACGTATCTTTAAAAAAATTGGAGGCAAGGCTAAAGTGGTTTTAGTGAAGCTTTTAAAGGGTGAAGATTCCATGTTAAAAGTCAGGGATTTTGTTACTATCCCTTCTGGTTTATGAGGAGGCAGCCTTTTAAGACTTGTAAATATAAGAGGGACCAGAAGATTCTAGGCAAGGATACTTGCCTTCCTGAATGTTTCTTACATCTGGAATATTTGGAATCTACATTTTAATAGAGCTAAGGAGTTTAACGTTGCAATCAGAGCCACATGAAGGCAATGAAAAGGCTTCCACTGTTTTTGCATCAGATTACAAATGGGGAATCTATATCTTTATTTGTAACACCTCTTTCTCCCCAGACATTAGAATGCAGTGGGGTTAACAATGTAATATTGCCATCCAAATAAACAGAATTTTCCCTCCGACTCAATACATTTTTATGGTAAAATAAAATGGAAATAGGAAAATATGAATTGTTAGAACCTGATTCTCATATTTGCTAAGCTGTACTCAGAAAAAAAACATATATAGTGATAGGCAGTAGGGGTGTGTAAAGCGGGCCGTATACTATTTGGATTCAGATTCAGCCTGGATTGGGGACAGTGATTCAATTAGTTGATTTGGATTACTGTCCCCACTTCGATTAGGCTGAATCTGAAGATTCAATGCTGATTTGGAGAATCAGTAATTCGGCCACAGATAGAACTTTAAACATTTTTTCTACATACCTTGAGGTACTAGGCATGGCTCATGAATGCTGAGATGGTGGGGTGGATGGTGCATCCCACAGGAGTGCAGGGGGGCCCCCCACATGCTCGGCGGAGAACCCAAGAGTGGACCAGAAGTACTTCTGATCCACTTCCGTGTCTGCTGGGGAGCATGCTGGGACCTGCCCTATGCCTCCCTAGTTCAGCAGTCAGGCACAGGGGGACCCCAGGTGCCCCCTCAGACCCAGGTGACACGAGTCGCTGAGCTGGGGAGGAGCAGCAGGGCCCTTTCCCCCCCTCCCCCCCTCCGTGGGCATGGAAGTGGACTGGACGTGCTTCTGGTCCACTTCCAGGTCTGCTGCTGAGCACGCTGGGGAGCCCCCCACACTCCTATGGGACGCTCCATCTGCCCCACCATTGCAGCATTCACGAGCCGCCTGGTATCTTGAGGTATGTAGAAAAAAAACAATTAAATCTGTGTCTATGTCCAAATCGTTGAATCTCTCTGAATCTATTCATAAGGTTCCACTTCAATTCAGAGATATTAAAGGGTCTCCTGATTCAATTTGGTTTTAGAGATTTAGCCACCAAATCGGGCCAAATCTCCACCAAACTGAATCAGGGGCTGAAGCTTTGTAGAGCCCTGATAAGCAGTAAAGGTTAATAAAGGCCCAGAGACTTCTGACTGATAAATTCAAGAAAATATTGTAGTGATGTCTCATACACTACTGAACACTATTGTCCCTTTTGAAATGAGGGCCATACTCAAACTCTTCTATGCTTGCATCTTTATCTAAAACCTAACCCAAGCTTTTATAATATTGGTGCTGAGTGGTATGCTAAGGCCTGCAGCTGTGACAAAGAGTATATCTCTATCAACCATTTTTGTGATATTTCACTGTGTTTTTCTAGAGGGGGTAGGGTTTCACTTCTGTTTCTAGCCTGTCACTATATTAAGCACAGTAGGTTTACCATCCAAATGAGTTTTAGATTTCCCTGCCAGGATATATCTGTATCACTAGGGATTTTTCTTTATATGAGGTTCACTGGTTTTAAGTAGAGCTGGTTTAGACACTGGTGGATCAATGTACTGCTAACCTGAATGCCAGTTGAACATTTATATAATTGAGGCTGCAAGAGGAGTTGTTTCATTATGAAGAGTGATTTAGCAGAACATTAATATCACAATATTTGGACTCAAATGGTTTAGCAGCACTGACTGGCATACTGAAACACTTGGTTCTGGTGACTCTATTGAAACAAAAGGCAAATTGGAAACAGACCTGTAAAAGAAGAAGTTACCTTCTCCCCTCTGCTCTCCACAGCACTGGCCAAATGTTTAGTAAAATAATTTTAGCTTCTAATAAGGAACTTTTTTTTTCTAAGTTCTGTAAGGAAAAGTCTTATAAACTCATCTTTCTAACACCAAAAGCCTGTTAGTAAAAGCTGCCCTTTGCAAAGAGTCACTCAAAAGAACAAGGTATCCTCTAGCACCAGTTGCCTCTGCTTGCCCAGCATCCAGGTAACGTTTAGATGACCAGTATGATAAGAAGAGCAATACTTGACTGCTTGGCTTGGCAACATTTTCCAGTTCAGCAACGGAACAGGTAATAATGGATAAAGGACCTGAGTATAAACCCAAAGGGTAAAGAGGCATCCAGATTGCTTGTGTAAGGGAACCTTTTGGCACATTTGAATCCGTGTAAACCCTGGAGCCTAGGAAATACCTCTGGGCTTTAAGCGGCTTCCCTCTTGCAAGATTTTGAACTAGTGAAGCAAGTAACCATTGAATTATCTCTTGCAGGATTCTCCTGACCAGTTAGCTTTTCTGAATCTTTCTCCAGTATCGCTTCCAAATCCTGCCTTCACTGAAATGAAAGGCAGAATTTCCACTGCTTTCAGTAGTAGTAATACTTCATTTTTTTGTTGCTATGCTGGTCTTACATTCTAATAGAGTCCCTTATGTTGGTGAAGAAAGGCACCAAGATATGGTTATCTGATAACCAGTAGAAAACAGCTTGAAATACCAGTAATAATGGCTGCTTCGCATGTTGAACTTGTTACAGAAAAATTGGTCCCACAAGCTAAATTGATTTAAGTAACTGAGAGGATCTGTAGTCTCTTGGAGAAAGCTATCTACAGTATTTTTGGGCAAGCTTGGAAGAGAGATTTGTGAAGGGTTGTAGTAGTGATTAGAGGGAATCCTTGATTACTTGATTAAATCATTGCTTACAAATTCAGGGGACTAGACTCAGTAGCCCAGGCAGCCCTTTTCCATCCTTATGTCCCCTCCAATGCAATGGACCGTGTCTTATTTCCCAATTCCTTACAGGTCCTCTTGCATCTGAGAGAGCCGTTTAGATGACTAGAAGGAGACAACTAAAAAGACAGAAAACAGAGTGATAGGAGATTCCTGATGCAAATATTCATTGTTGTGTCCAATGGTTTTTTCACTTAAATGGGCCTCTGAATAAGATTCATCAAGGAAAGGCAGCACATCATACAATGGCTGCACAGAACTGCTCATCAGAACAGGAGGTACCTGTGTTCATGGCTACTGTAAGTCAGAAACACACAGTAATATAGAAACTTATGGCCCATTAACCATTGTCTCCATGCTCAAACCAGGGAGTTGGCTTGCTCTTCTTTCTAGTTCCCTCTTAAGAACTATTGGTATGGAGTATTCCTTCCTAGCTACTCTTTAGGATTCAGGTTGGGGGAGGAGAGAAGAGCTTCATACACTCTCCTCCATGAGTGTACATCATTATTATAACAGCTTTTAACCAAAGCATATTTTGGCTACCATTACAATTAATAATAATGCAGTAAACCTCTGCAGTGATTACTATAGCCTGGCATGCAAAGGTCTTTGAAAGAGTCTTTGGGCTGCTTTTGAGAAGGGGGTAATTTGTGCGGGGGAGAGCTTTCCACTGCCGTGAGGTGGCATGGCAAATTTAACTTAACAGCTCACCTTAATTGAGTCAGCTGGTGCCTGCCATGCACTAAAACTTCAAATTTGATCTGGTCAGCACGGCTATGCACTGCATAGGTGGTTTGAAGTTGGATTTATCCTGCCATGGGAACTGTCTTCATCAATGAAACAAACAGTCTGTGAGTCTAGTGGTCTGTGACAGCCTGGAACTCCACATCCGAACGGGTAAGCTGGCAAGAGGAGAGAAGCTGCATTCTAGTAGTTAGCTAACGTTACTCTTCCTTCTTCCCCTACCTCCTTGCTTGAAAATATTTATTTGGGTGGTTACGAACAATTCCACATAGGGGCAGAAAAGCAAATACAGCCTCCTAGTTGGTAGACAGGGAGAGTGAACTTTCCCCCACTCATTTATTCTTGTGTTTGACATGGCAAGGCCCCTTTTATGGCAAGTCAACTTTGTAAAGTCAGCCTTCCCTGTACAAGCATGATAAAAATTTTAAAAGTAGAAGTTCAATGCTGCAGTCTGATTTAACTGTACCTGTCTAAACGTCCTAAGCTTGACATGTCAGCATCAGAATGTGACATGTCCTCATCAGAATGATGTGTGAAGCCTGGGGCATTTCAGGAGTGCTGTTTAACCATGCTAGAACATTTAGCTTTAAATGCTGTTTTAATTTTTTAGTTTTCAGTACCCACAGGTCCATTTTGAGAACATCATGCATATAGTGGCTTCACTCATATGGGTGACAGCAGAGAATCCATTTAAAGTAGGGATGTGGTGATACTATGTGCCTTTAATACTAGGCAGGAACTGGACAGATAATAGGACAGAAAGAAAAGGGTGGTTTCTTATGTATAATCCATTCTCTACATGTGCCAAGCTAATGTGTTAGGGTATTAGTACACTACAAATGTGTATGCACACTTGGCTTGGTACAAACCCCAGCCAAAAAGCCCTGAAATTCTGAGCCCCCCAAACCCTGTGCCTTCCTGCTTCCAACTGATTTAAAAAATGGATCTCACTATTCATTACTTGAAGCAAAGCCTAAGAGAGTTTCAGAATGTCCCACTGTTTCTGCTTTTGTACATAGGAATTATTAAACTCTATGTAAGTCAGTATCCAAGAGACTCTAGGCAGAATAACAAGTGCCAATATCTCAAGAGAAGGCCTTTTCCCACACAGTTGGTCCCTCTCCTGTGATTTTTTTTTTTTTTTTTAAAGATGTTCAATCTAGTTTCATTGATGAAAGACAATGTGGGTAATTCATTTCAGGGTTGGTTTCATCTTCACTTTACCCCAGATTTTTTTTTTTTTCTTTTTAAAGGAGTCTTACAAAATGTTGCGTGCCTCCTCTCCCGGTACAAAGAACAAGGTTTTTATTTGTTTGTGTGTACCATTTGGGTTCTGCATTATCATGACACAGGATGGATGAGTCGTTTTTGTGTGGGGGCTAGTAAATGATGATTTCCCCCAGGCTGTTTTTAAACATCAGAAAGGAACAGAAGTTCACAAAAAAGTATTTCTGCTTTTCTTTAACAAACTGTTTGATAGCATATGCACCACTTAATATGGCATATGTTAACTTCAGTGTTCTTAATTGATTAGCAGAGTAAATAGACATATATAATGGGAATGATCTGTCATCAAATAAGCTACTGGTGTCCTGAGGCTGGAGCAAGGTACACACTGCTTGCACTTTTTTTCATGGTTGCCTTAGCTGTTATTTCTAGTTTTTGAGTGTGGGGTGTTTTTGGTTAAAAAAGGAGGGGGAAAAAAAAAAGGAAAAAAAAATCTCTAGTGTTTTATGTTGCGTTTTTACCCTAACAAGCTGTACAGTCCAATGGTGTCTATATGTGGAATGATATTATGAACACAAACAGTAAAAAGATTTGAACACAATACATAGCACAGTGTCCCTAGAACTTGGATCCTGACTGAGAAAATAATACCTGACTAAGCTTAATATCTCAAGAAGTCTGCAGCTGAGTAAGTTCAGTTGAACTTGGATGCTGCAGCATTGACTTCAGGAGCTGGGTTCCTGGAGGGTTGTATGAGTGACAGATCAGATCCTCTATGTGCTGGACTCTGTTGCAAATCCCTGGGATCCAAGCAGGTCCAAATGGAGCCCAAATAGAAAGACAAGCAGGCAAGAGAAGCAAAGCTTACCTTCCTCATGGAAGAAGTTGAAGAAAACTCCATAAGAAGACTATGGCACGTTCCAGATTCCTCTCTACAGACAGGTCAGTTGCCACAACTGTCTTGTTAGTGTTAGAGCAGGGGTGTCCAACCTTTTTGAATGTGGGGCCGGATCATGAACTTTTTATCACCTAGTGGGCCTGCGAGCCATATTCAAAGACCTCACAGGAAGCGGTATCACATCAGGAAGTGATGTCATGTGACCTTTGACACCAATGAAGTTGCAAGAAGTGACAATGAAACTGGTCTAACCAGTTCAAAACTCTCCCTCTATAGCATCCACCTCTGCCACTGTTTGGGACAGGATACTGAGCTAGATGGACCATTGGGCTGACCAAGCATGGCACTTTTTATGCTCTTATGTTCTTTGGCTGAGCTTCCAAACTATGGCTGAGATTTGCAAAAAGGGGTAGATAGGCATGTTACAAAGTTGTCATAAAAGATTTGGAGCCCTCTAAACCCCATTCATTTTAATGGAAGTTGGCCTTTTGATTCAGCTTTGAAAATCTGAGCCCAAGGTGCCAACCTAATAAGTCAAAATATATTTTGCATTTCTCTGCAGTGCATCTATGTCAGGCTCTCCAAGCATTTTACAAACATTAAATGAACCTCAGGATATCCCCGCTTTTCAGAAGAAATGTGCTGGTGAGGACATTCTGGGAACATTTCTCACTTTCTGTGTGTGATCTGCTTCTACTGTCCTTGGACCACCCTAGAAGGGCCCTCACTGCCTCATTTCCAGTTCAGAACAGGTAAAAGTGTAAGTGGGTAGGAAGGGCTTATTTTTTGCAGCTGGCTTGAAGCTAGTGAAGATGTACCCACAATTAGTCACTGACCAGAGTGGGAACACAGTTGTCCTCACTTATTAACATGGCTCCAAGGCCCTGCACTGTCTCTGCTTACATGTTGCTCTCATGTCCTCTTGCTTTCCTAAATCTCATGAGAGTAGAGGATTCCCATCATGCCTACTGGACTGCCGTCACTGGATAGCTGTCCTGGTTCTAAGGTTGTGCTTCTGACTCTCTCATGGCCTCTTTTAGGGTGCACACTTAGAACTCCGGCTTTTTCTTCCCACTCATTTTGCTGAATTGTGATTATTCCCACGGGGCATGAATTTAGTTCAGTGGCTATGATTCTGCTTTCTCATACAGCGGCAATGACGCTCACAAAGTATGGCATATTTTAGTAGGATAAAAACATTTTGAAGGCCACACAGAAAGCAATAAGCAGTTTTTACTCACATGAGCTTACCAGGTATCAACCACCTGCTACTTGGGTTCCTGGCAGGTACAGACACAAGTTTATTAGCACGTTGTTCCAGAGTGAGTCTCTGTGCCATAGCCTACATCAGGTCTCAGATCTAGGGAGCCTGACCCCTCCCCAGCCATAGGCTGGTCATGTCATACTAATCTGCTGGCCGGTGCAGACCTGGCCGGGCTCCTCCTGTCCCCAGCAGCTTGTGGGAAGCTAACTTCAGCTGCATGCCACTTTTCCTGGCCGGTGCTGGGTCTGTCCCATCTGGAGCAGCATGCAGCTGAAGCCAGCTTCCCACAGGCTGCTGGGGACAGGAGGAGCCTGGCCAGGTCTGCACCGGCCAGCAGAAGTGGCAGCGGAGCCGTGTGTTGCTCAGGATGGGACGAGCCCAGCCAGAGTGGTAGGGGCTCAGCTGCATTTTCCCCCTGCCTGCACCAGTCGGTTCCAAGCAGCACATGGCTCCACCGCTGCTTCTGCTGGCTGGTGCCAACCTGGCCTGCCTCCTCCTGTCCCCAGCAGCACGTGGGAATCGGGCTTCAGCTGCATGCTGCTCTGGATGGCACAGACCCGCCTGGGTCGGCACCAGCCAGCAGGGGCGGCGGCAGAGCCATGTGCTGCTTGGGACTGACAGGCACAGGTAGGGGAAAGTGCAGCTGAGTCTCCTGCTGCTCCAGCTGGGCTCATCCTGTCCCGAGAGGCACATGGCTACTCCTCTTCCTACACGCACTGCGTCAGCAACGTGTGGGAACCTTGTCCTTTCCCCAGCCCTTCAGCAGCCTTTAGGAATCTGCTGAGGGGCTGGGCGAGGGACAAGGGGTGGGAACGAAAGTTAGCAGTGTTTACTTTCGTTTCCCATCACAGCACCGCAGGTCACAGAAAACGGCTTGGCGGGCCACATGGCAGCCCGCAGGCTGTATGTTGGACAAGCCTGTGTTAGAGTTTTGGGGCTCATATTGTGTTGTCCTGGATCTTGGGAAGAGGCAGGGAGACTCCTTGCTCTTATTAAGCCTTTATTGCAACAACCAACCCCTGACCCAAAATGATTGACTGACCACTTCCTGTGGATGGCATCACTCTTTAGTAAGGGAGTTAACCCTTCCTACTACATGCCCCTTTCTCAGGAGAAAACTTGATACACACTTAGTTACAACAGGAACCTAAACAATGTGGAAACATTGGTAAGTCTATTCATTTAGACCAGACTGAATCACAAGTCTAATCTCCTTGGTAGAACTGAGGCATGTCCAGACCTAGTGTGGTAAACAGGTGGAATATGATGGAGATGTTCTCGACTCCTATGGAGAAGACCACTAGGCATCTCCACCCAGTATGAATGAGAGGTATCTGTCCTAGACTGGACAGTGCCTTGGACCCCTGGATCTGGGATGCAAACTTCCTGCTGCAGGGAAAGAGCAGGTACATGTCTTGAAGCATGCCTGGTGTTATAGTTCCATCTCTGATGGTCCTTTATTTGTTTGTCTTTCTCACAAAATTCCTATGTATTGACGAGTTTTGGAAGCAAGTCATTGATAATACTTGGGAGGGTTGTACAGAGTTGACAGCTCATAAGCAACTCAGCTGGACTCCACTATGCTCCAGTGGCATTGAACAGTAAATCAAGAGTGCCTTCTAGAGGTCTTCATTCTTCTGGTGCAAATTCTTCACAGTCCACACCAAACGTTCTGCTTCTCCTACTACTATGGGGGAAATGTGGACTGCTGGTGAAATGCTGGAAGTCATACTGGGCAGCAAACTGCTTAAACATGGCTCCAGAAAATTGTGGGCCATTATCAGTTTTTAAAACTGAAGGTATGCCATGGTGTGTATATATATTCTTCAATGCCATTATAATTCTCTCCATTGTGGTGCTTCATAATTGCACATCTCCAAGTAATGGGAATAATAATCAATAGCAAGGAGGTAAACAGAAGCCTTCCAGGTGAATAAATAAGTTCTCAACATCTGCCATGGATGATTTGGTAAATCAGTGATGAGTCATGGCTCCACATGGACTGGTTGGTGTTGAGCGCAAACCTTACAACTGGTCACCCAGTTTTGTATGTCATCACAGATGGAGAGCCACCAAACTGTCTGGTGAGCCCTGGATTGACATTTTCTAATACCCTGGTGAGAATCATGAATCTTCTCTAGGGTTTCCTGGTGTAGTGCTGAAGGTATCAGTACTCTGTTGTGGAACATGACTAAGTCTCTGACAGCATGGAGATTGAGTCTCTTGTTGATATTTTGCCAATTCACAGTCCTTGAATTTTACTTGAGCCCATCCTTCCAAGCAGTATTTCTTTATCTTTTGACAAGAGGAATCAGCTTCTTGAGCTTCCTGAATTCTCATTTGTAGTGAAGCAGATATGGGTATCCCATCCACAGTAACATCCATGAAAACAACAATATCTTGCTCCTGGCAGAGTTCCTCTGGAGACAGTGGAGTCTGTAATGGTGCCATAGAAAGGAGTATCCACTGTTTGTAACTCTTTTCCCAGGATGTGTACTATATTGTAGGTGAATTTCAGCATTCTGAGGTGAAATCTCTGGATTCTTGTGGGCATTCCTTGAGAGGTGTGTCTACTAACAGAGATACAAGTGACTTGTGATCAGTTTGTAAAGTAAAAGTCAGGTCAGGCCCAATGGGAAGTTCTGAGTTACTCACCTGTCCATGTAACTGCTTCTTTTTCTATTTGTGCATATTAAGTTTCAGGTGGAGCAGCAATATATTGGATCATATTGGATCAGTTTCAGGGAGGAACTGAGTATACATTTGATCTTGTTGAAGGCTGACTGATTCTATGACTGTTGTAGCAGTCTCCAGAGCCATATGTTCTTGTCACTTAAAGAGGTCTCTTAAAGGCTTTGTCATTGTTGTCAAGTTTGACATGAAATGGCCCAAGTATGTGGCTATGCCTAAAAATCTGCGTCATTCAGGGACATTTGCCTGGTATTGGCAATGGGGGATGACTTAATCAGCAACCTAACGATCGAAGGGAAGCTGGGAGACAGCGACCACAAGCTGATCACCTTCAGCATCCACCGTAATGCTGGCAAGTCAGTCAGCAGTCCTCAACTTCAGGAAAGCTGACTTTGACAAGCTCATGAGGCTTGTTGGCAAGGCCCTAAGGGACCACGACCTGAAGGGGAGGTGAGTTCAGGATGAGTAGTTGCTCCTCAAGGAAGCGATCCTGGAAGCACAAGCAATGTCTATCCCATCTTGGAGGAAAGGCAGCAAAAGGGCACAGCAGCCCCGGTGGCTCTGCAGGGAACTAGTGGACCTCCTGTGTTTAAAAAGAAAGACCTATAAAGGATGGAAGGCTGGATCCACCTCAAAGGAGGAGTATTCTGCACTGGTCCAGACCTGTAGGGAGCAAACCAGGCAAGCTGAGGCTGAGACTGAACTCAAACTGGCAACACGTGTCAAGGATAATAAAAAGTCCTTTTTTAGATATGTGGGGAGCCAGACGAAAAGCAAGGATAACAGTGAACCCCTGCTAAACTGTATAGGACAACTGACAAGCAACACCCAGGAAAAAGCCAACTTGCTTAATGGGTATTTTGCATTGGTTTTTCACCAGCTCCAAGGGACAGTGCTGCTCAATACAGTACGGGACAGCCAGAGCAAGGGATAATTGTTACCCTCCATCAATGCTGACCATGTGAAAGAACACCTTGAGAGGCTGGACACCTTCAAGTCAGTCGGCCCAGACACTTTATGCCCCAGGTTACTTAAGAAGCTGGCAAGTATCATAGCTCAGCCACTGGCACGGATCTTCAAGAACTTGTGGTGCTCAGGCAAAGTGCCTGAAGATTGGAAGAAGGCCAATGTGGTGCCTATCTTCAAGAAAGGGGAGAAAGTAGATCCGGAGAACTACAGGCCCATCAGCCTGACCTCTGTCCCGGGGAAGATCTTGGAAAAAATTATCAAAGAGACCAATCTTGACAAACTGGCTGATGGCAACATCCTGAGGGATACCCAGCATGGGTTTGCTGTGGGTAGGTCTTGCCTGACCAACCTCATCTCCTTCTACAACCAGGTGACATATCACCTGGATGAGGGAGAGGAGATTGAAGTCATATATCTTGATTTTAAAAAAAGATTTTGATCTGGTATCCCATGATCATTTCATAGAAAAACTGGCCAACTGTGGATTCGGCTATATCACAGTCCACTGGCTGGGGATTTGGCTCTGAGGTCGGACCTAGAGAGTGGTAGTTGATGGAAGTCAATCATCATGGTATGCATTGACTAGTAGGGTCCCCAGAGGTTCTGTCCTTGGGCCTATACTCTTTAACATCTTCATTAATGATGTTGACATTGGTGTCAGCAGTGGACTGGCCAAGTTCGCCGATGATGCCAAACTTTGGGGTAAAGTGTCTTCACCTGAGGAAAGGATGGTGATCTAGGCCGACCTTGACAGGCTCAGAAAATGGTTGGATGAAAACTTGATGGTGTTCAACACCAAAAAATGCAAGGTACTCCACCTTGGGAAGAAAAACCCACAGCATGCTTATAGGCTCGGTAGTGCTACACTTGCTGGCACCATGGCCGAAATGGACTTGGGGGTCGTGATTGACCACAAGATGAATATGATGGATCTGATAAAGACACTGTAACTTGATCTAAAAGTACTGTGCAGTCCTCTGCAACCTGTTCTATGACTTCACAGACTCCAGTGGTGAAGCAACAAATGGAAGCATAGTGATATACCTCTTCTGAGGCTGGACACTGAGCAAGACTGTTCTGGAGTTTGCCCATACCTGTGGTGTTGGCCTCCTTTCCCACTTATTTGTGGCTGGGGGCACTGATGTGACCACTCCCTGTATTCGTTGTGGCTGTCAATTCTATGTATTTGTTTGTAGTTTCTTTACAGTGTATATTTCATCCATATTAACTAACACCTGACAAGACTGAGAATCATACCAGACCTCTCTTTGTTGCTATTTAACTAGCTCTGGTTGGTGAGCCTGTGTGATGGCCTCCTGGACCATTGAATCACGGTCCAACTGTAATATTTGTGAGAGCTCTGTATTACGAAGCCCAACAACTAAGCGATCCCTGATTAGCTCCTCCTTAAGCTCCCCCTATTGGCAGGATTCGGCCATTGTATACAAAGATGTCATGAATCTGTCCACAGATTCTGAAGGCTCCTGTTTATGACGATTGAATCTAACTTGTTCATGAATCACATTTCTTTTGCCCAGAAAATGATCAGTTAATGCTTCTATCACTACAGCATATTGCTTTTTCTCTGCATTTGTAAGAGGCAGTGAAAGCAGAATTTCATCCGCCTAATGTCCCATAGAGTAGATAAGAGTACTCACTTAATAAGCTTCTGGCTCTTTGTCCAGACCCGACACTCCCCTGAAGCGATTTGAACACCTGATCCATTGAAGCCACACTCCAGGGGACTGGAAATCAGACTGTTCTGGTGGTGCAACTTTGAGTTCCTGCATGGTCTCTGCAGCCAGCCTCAGCGCTGTACTGGCCTCTGCTGCAGGTAGAGGCATCCCCCATCTCTGCTCTGCTCTGAATTCAGCTGCTGCTAGAGTCCGATCCATCAGTTGGGAATCGCCTGTTCGACACCATGTTATCCTGGATCTTAGGAAGAGGCAGAGAGACTCCTTGTTCTTATTAAGCCTTTATTGTAACAATTAACCCCTGACCCAAAATGGTTGACTGATCTCTTCCTGTGGATGACATCACTCTTTAGTAAGGGAGTTAACCCTTACTACTACAATATAGACTGCTGGGGTGAGAATAACTGAAGTGCTAACGTTGCTCTAGACATGGAGAGCTCTTAGTAGTAAAAAATTATATTCTGTATGAAGAATGTACATAAAAGAATCAATTTTTGGAAACTAATGGTTGTGAACCCTATAGAAACCATACAAAAACAGGCTACACTTAAGGAAAATATTCCTTTCCCAAAGCTTGTTTTGCTCTTTATTAATGGGAATTATGCACCTGCACTTGAGTCCATACGGTGCTTTTGAAAGGCTACGTTGTCAAGGATTTGGCTGTAGTTTTCATTAGAAGAATTCAGCTCAGACAGCAATGTCCAGCCCTCCTTTCCACCCCTGAAGAATTCCATTTCTGAAGATGTGTTTGCAGACTGAGAGACATTTTGCAGGTGGACCTCTGAAATCTTGGGTATAACTCTTGGTATAACAGCTGTTATTCTTAGTTCCTGCTTTATGGACAGCTTTCCTGAGAGAGGTAATCTAAACAGTTTCCCTTAAACCAATCATTCTATCTAAAATAGTGCAAAAATACCCCTGATAGATTATTTTACAAATAGTAGGTAAGCTTTGTTGTCTTAAACTCATACACAGGACATATTTTTTTCACAGTTTTGATAACCTTTATGCACATAGCAGTTAACAGCTGAAAAACATTTTTTTCATTAAAGGGCACCAGCAAAATACAAAACCCTACATGCAGTTGGACAAAGGCTTTGGGGACTGAGACTTCGTGTTGTTACTCTCTGCATGAAGCTGACCTTGTCTGTATTCTATAATAGAAGTTTTCTACATCATTCCAGCCTAGGGCCTCTCCTGAGCAAATACTGCCAATCACAATGAATTGTGCCAAATGGTATACTAGCTTTGTTATGTAGACAAATGTCCACTATGGACAAAAATGAGGCCACCAATCATAACCCTAACAGGATTTAAGATTTTTGTTTCATGTGGAAGGCAAGTATTTTGGCCCACAGGGTGCTCTTGTGCTCATAATAGCTGCTGGTGGAGTTAATAAGGAATCTTCACCCCCCCCCCCCCCGAAAAAAAATGAGAATCCACTGTCTTTTGAGTTCTTGTGAGTTTTGCAAACAGTGGATTCTGTGACTATTGTACCCATAGGCCATACCTTACTAAAACCCTCAAAATATGATCCATTGGTTTTGCTCAGTCATAATTCGATCAGTATATCCTTTTTTTGGCTATATTTTATGTGGAAAAATATGAGTGAACTGGATGACTTAAGGGATTGGTTATAACTTACATGGCCTTCAACAATTTTAGGCCTCAAATTTAAATCCAGAGTTACAGGTGGGAGTTTGCAATGGTATTGCTGAGATTAGGAAACCTTAATTTACTTCATGCATGGCCACAACATAATTTCAATAGTTATGTTTCCAGCAATTGATCTGACTCAGAATGCTGTTCTGTACTACCACTCTAGTTTTCTTCCTTGTAACTTGAACAGCTACATAATATCAGAGTAGTATGATGATCCACAATAAGCCAGGGAAAATGTTGTAGGTAGTGGCAAATTTGAGGACCCCACAGGGCCATTGATATTTGTCTTTGTTCAGGGGAAGATGGTATTCTTCTTCATTCAGGGCCCCCTGAAACCCAATGGGTTCCATTAGCAGGCAATGGTTCCTCTATGCAGGAGGTAATGTTTGATCCATGACTTTCAATCCTACCTACAAAGTGCACCTGGATTTTAATTAATGGTATTAGTTGAGACCAGAAGCCCACAACACAGTCCCCTGATTGTCATGGGAGCCTAGTATAACAGGAGTAATCATCCACCTGAACATTTCCTGTTCTATTCAGGGTCTTCTGCCATGTCCATCGCTGTGCTATTTTAGTTCTCACACTACCCAAGAGAGTCTAAGTGTCTAAAAATGGTCAGACCACTTCCTTAAAAATTTGAAGGAAGAGAAACATAAAACAAATCCCTAACTGTTTCAGGCCAAAGGCCAGTTTCCACTCTTAGATGGAGGATGAAGGGCTCTTACTGATCTTGAGCACAGCTTGGCAATTACACACAGGCTGGCTGACTGACCTTGAGAGAAACCTCAGTCACACATCTAAGGGCAGGGTTTTGATGGATTGATTTTTCGTTATTGAGGCTAGGTTAATCAAAGAACAAGCATTTCTAAATATATAAGTAATGGTTATAAATAAAGTTTTATAATGGAAATGTTGACACAAACTTAACTAATATACAGGTGCTGTGAAGACTAGACCAGTCTAGACTAGACTAGAAGAGTTCCTCATCTGATCTATAGGCTCCTGTATAAATGTAGGAGAGATACTATAGAGCACACCAGAGAAAAAGAAGTACTTATGAGAATGGAAAGTTGAAAGCATTGTGCAGGACCAAGTATATGCACACTACCACTGTTGGATAGTGCAGATGTGTCTTGACATTGATATCCCATCACCTCATAAACCGTGCATATGTTCATGTTTTGAAAAAACTATCACCATTTTCTAATTTTGATGTTACACCTAAGCTTCTCTTGTAAAAGATTTTGCTGTGTGAAACTACTTGATTTCTCTATTGAAGGGTTTCAGTGTAATTAAACTGATTGCTGAAAAAGACATCATTCTTCTTTTAATAAGGCAATTTGCATATTCAATAACTTTCAACTCAGTTCCTGAAAGACAGTTTGAAAGTTTATTTGTATGTTCTTTCACTCAAATGTTTTCAGATTTTCTCACCATGTTTCCATTAACACAGTGATAAATTAAATCAAAATATAAGGCAGTGATACTTTCGTAAGTATATTTTTGTTGATTAGCAAAGCAGGTAATAATAAGGGCAAAAACATGCACTCAGGGATGTCAATAGGAATTTTTCCCTTGATTCCAATGGAAACAGATTCTGGCCCTAATAGAACAGCAAATTATTTTAGAGGGCCTCAGTGAGACTGAAGTATTATGCAGCTTATGTGAATGCATGCCCGAATGAATGCACAGCCTAAGCTTTCAGTTTTTAAAATTTGTCTTTATCTTTCCAGTTTGTGCTTGTACATTCAGTTTCTGAAAGGATTTTTATCAGTGAGAAATGAGTATATTTCCTATCACCCTTAAGTGTAAACTTTTAGTTTGTAGACAAGTTGGTGCAGTAGAACGTCTTTAACTGGGACACTCCCATTACCCTATATTCCCAGGTATGCAGCTGTTCTGATCAGAGGTTTTTTGTGCTGACTAGCTTATTCCATACATTTTAGTTCTTTTTTTAGCACACAAAGGAACCACAAACACAGAGACTTTTACAGATTTGTTTGCTATTCAGTATCAGTTGATACACGTCTTCTGTTACTCTTAACCTACATGTTAAAACTCTGTTTTATGACAGTGTCCTGCAACTCTTGGTTTGATCTTTTGCTATTGGTAGCTTGTGTTTTGATTAATGAGGTCACATGCCTTTGTTTTTTCTTCCTTGATTGTCAACCAAAAAGCTTATGAGCAGGAGGAGCGCTTGTCTGAGTTATATTAACTTTCTCCTGGGTTTAGACATTAACACAAATACACATTCCTATGTGTATGGATAACACTTCAAGTATGAAAATTCATCTGTATATATTTTAGACATTCAAGGTGAAATTCACCTTTCTGCAAAGACCCTAACCACCACTTGAATTCAATTTGGAATCAAATGGGATTTAAGTGAAGTAAAGTTTTTTTTTTTCTTGGGCATCTGTTATGCCCAGTGAGTTCCACACAATGGAGGAATTCTTCATTCTCATGAAATTCCCTCTCGGCAAATGAATTTTAGGTTAAAAATCACATCTTCACAAGCGTTCGCAGAATGTGAATTAATGAGGTCATGCATTTTGTCAAAGTGACTGGCTTATGTCATTGAATGACTAATGAACGAACAGCCATTTTCAAAGAAGTTCTTTACAAAGAAACAAAAGAGCAAAAATAACATTTACTGAATTGCATTTTAGTTTAATCTCTAATGTTCTTATTTTAACCCCTATGTGACAACTTCCTTATTGAAGAAACAGAGCATAGGATTTCACACACATTCTGCAGCAGGTTAAACACCCTTTAACCTCTTGGTATTGGCCAAATGCCTCCCCATTCAGCAGAATTTTTGTTAATACTATCCCAGTTAAACAGCAGTCACTGCCATTCACTAACATTAGGCTAAATTAGTTTCTTGGGAAGGTCTTAATAAAGCAGCCATCCCAATTAAGCCTGTCCTCATTAAATGGATACAATATTACTATTTTATTATAATTGAAGAAAGGCTCATGGTCCCACTTCACACAGTTTAGCTTCAGAATTATTAATAAACAGAAGTCCTAACTAATATATTACTGCTGACTCAGTATATAACAACAATGACCTATTAACTATGGCACTTGTATGTAATCAGAGGCATCCTGCTTTTCTGAGCTATTGGAAAATAGTGGAATTTTTCCTGCTTGTGATGTCCTTGTTCTTCTCTGTTGACATCATCACATTTAGTCTGTACAAAAGAAGTGTTGAAAAACATTGAAATTGCTGACTTAGGCTCCTTGGAGCTTTTGGAGGTGATGACTATGATAAGCTGGAATCTTTTGAGCTTATGGTGTTTGCAGTTTTCCAAATGTAATTCAGATGCTTTGCTAGCTCTAATTTTTTAGCTTTAGCTCCAGTTGTTTTCTAATACAATCCTGAAAGGGTGAATTTGGACAATCTCATCTTGGCCATTTTGAGCACATATGCTAGAACTAAGTCTTTTTGGCTCAGCTGTAGCTTGAATCTAATGAAAATGACAGATAATGCAGAGCGCTGTGTGCCTGCCAAAAAAGAGGATATTTCCCATGAGATAGCACCTGGTGATGCAGAAATAGACACTATAGATTTGTGATTGGCTGGTACTTACCAGTATTCATATCTAGTCAGTATTATCAACCACACAAGATCACATCTTGGATAATAACAGCAACAATGGCATGCATAAAAAATTACTGCAGCAAAAAAGGGAAAAAAATAGATCAATTATGTCAATTATATGGTAGCACTTTTTTTCCTCTCAGTTTCAACACTGAGAAAAGGTGGCATCTATCTCTGATCTAATTATTCACATGCTTATTCTTTTTTTTTCCTTTCACTTTTCTTTTTTTACAAATACATAAAGGATCTTCCTTTTAAAATACACTATCGAATCAAATGTGCATACATTCTCTATGTGACTTACATTTTAGCAGCTGAATAGTTGGCTACTTGAAAATAAAGCATAAAAAAAGGTTCTTGTTGTTGGCTTTCTCTAAAGGGATATATATTGAGATGACCTTACCTGAGAGCAAAAATGCCATCAGCCTAGAAAAGTGTCATAAATTAAACTGCTATTTAAGCCCTGATTCTAGTAAAAGGGTCCAAATTTCCAAGGTGCCTCTAATGGGTATCTGTTCAATGATAATGGAGTTTTTTTCTGAAGGAGTGCAGTCACAAAAACATTACAAATACTATGTCAAAGGAAAAAGCAGCCTCCTTTCATTGCAACCTCTCTATAATAACTCCAGCAGGTTCAGAGAACAACTTTTTTAAGCTGGATTTAGCTTACCTAAAATAAGATAATGACCAAGGTGATTTTGACAAAGAAATACAAAATCATTAAGCAGGTCTGTAAATTTTATAATGAATCATTTCAATTAGATTCAAGCAGCAGCAGATGTTAACTCATTTTGGCACGCCCAAGCTTTGAGGTTCTTAGGCTGAATTACGTTGTTTTTTTTTAAGGAAACTTGATGAATCTCACGTATCGAATTTTGCATGGGAAAAAATGTGGTGTGTAAAAACAGAGCAAATGGGGCCTTCATTTGCTGATTAATGGGTCAGGCCTTGGTTTTTATACCACAAGGGGGTTTTAATATGAGAAAGTGATAATAGGATCACACGGACAACAAGCTGGGGCTTAATGCCGCTGGTGAACTCAGTGGTGTTTCTATGGATTTGCTTGATAGTTCCTCACTGTAGTCCAGCTGTACCATGTCAGAACTTACGTCGCTGTACATGAAACATCCTTCTTACATTTTAATGTAGGGTAAAACACTAACCATTCCCAGTAGACTTAGTGGGCAGGTTTGCTAATGCAATATTACTGTTACTAGGGCCTATCACAGGGGGGGCCAGGAGGGCCATTTGACCTGGGTCTCTCATTCACAGAGGGCCTGAAATTTAGACTTTTGACGTTATCTCCAAATGAGGTTATACATACAGAGACAGAGATACACTGACAGGATTGAAAGAAGAAGAAAAAAGCTAGAAAAGCACTTGTTAAATAAAAAAGGAACATTTATTACAAATTATTGCATTGTATTTTGAGCCTCAAAAAATGGAAGTGGCCTGGGCTTCTCTCAACCTCTGAGAGGGCCTGACTGTTACTCCTAATATAAAGAAGGAGTCACATGAAACACAAGCACATGTGGGCGCACACACATACTCATTTTTTCTTGCATTCACATTTTAGTAAGTCCTGCATTTACCAAGAGGGAGATCGTGTCACTATGTAGGCTTTAAGATCCTCCCATTGTTTGGGTTTCCATCCAAAACAGTTGAATGGGTATTAATCTCTCTGGATCCAATCTTGCTCATTCCCTCCAACCTCATCTGCCATCATGAAGAGGATAGTACTTATTGGGCAGCTAAACAGATGCCTCCATTATGACACTGTCTGCTTTTGTACTGGAAAGGAATTTTTGCTGGCTCCTAACATTTCCTGAAAGAGCTGTCTCTTTAAGGAGTTATCTCATATTTTCAGAAATTGACTGTGAAAATTCTAAGTAATGGTGTGACATGATCACACTCACTTTCCGTAGTTAATCCTTCACTAGGGGTCAGGCGCTTTCCCTGCTCAATGAGTCATTTGATTGTCATCTACCTTGCACAAAAAACTACGAAGCCCCAAGCACTGTCTGGTAAGGATGACAGGCAGTCACAGTGCTGAGCTCTGTGCAGGAATAACTGAGTTAGAAAAAAGCTGCTGGCACTGTAATAAAGCGTTTAATGGACAGACAGCCTCTTTTACCTTCCTTGGGGTAACACTAAATCCCTTTTTATTGTAGTTTGCACAGATGTTAGTGAGTTATCCATTTCTCTAATCATACTAGAAGTTGGCACATCCATCTTAAGTAAGAAGACCAGCCCACTCTGTTTTAGAGAGTCCTTTTTCTAATAAACTTGTGTCAGTTTCAGGTCAGTTTTACCAATACAAATAAAATTCAAACAAATAAAAAGTATATTGTCTCATGATGAGATGTATGTAATTATGTCCCTTAGGTCAGTTTAAATTTACAGGGGGGGGACTTACACTGTGTATAACCCTTTCTGCAATCTGGGTTTTCCCCTTGCTTTGAAAAAGAAAGCAAAGCTACTACAATATTTAGACAATATATTGCAGTTATATGGTATTCTCTGTGTTGGAGTTGAACATTGAGGTATGATTCATTTTACTTCGCAATTATTTGTGTCTAAATGCATTGTCTTGTTCTGTGCACAATATCTCCCCTCCTCCCCTCCATAAATCTTCATGAATGGAATCCACTCGTTTTGTTTATTTCCTTTACAAAGTGACGCTAACTGGTTCAATAAATGCAGAATATTTACATTTGTTTGTATCCTTCTGCATGGAGTTAAAGCGATTGTATCCTTTTGTTGAAGACTTTATTTACCTTTGAGTGTTTATTCCTAAACACAACATTTTCATTAATGAAATGAAATAAAAGCATCAGTTTGGGAAAAAAAAAACAGGCAGATTGTACACAACAAGGTGCTACATGCTTCAACTTCTTGCATGCTTGCAAAGGTCAGCTAAAGTTCAGGGAGGGATAAATGATTGCTACTTTGAGGGGGTCCATAGTAAGCCTTGTTCTTTTTTTGCACTGAGTTGATGGGTTCACAGCGGTAGCTGAATTTTGATAGATTGGCAGACACTGAAAGGAAATGCTAAATCTGCCACAGGGACTCTAACTAACTTCATTTTCTCGGGGCAAAGGGGAAAAGACAAGGGGGACTGTTCAAGGGCAGGACATCATATGACCTGGTCAACAAAGCTACCAGTGTTGTTTGTTTGGATCATTGCCTTGTTGTACCTGGCTTCTTAACAAAAGGCCTTACCAGCAGGGTGGGCTATCAAAATAAACATTAAAGGTTCAGGGGTTGATGTTAGTCCTTTGTGTATGTAAAATTACTGCTCTCTGGGGTCTCACTGTAAATGAGAAGGCCTGTCTCTGTTGTGTTTCCTGGTAAAATACTTTTAATAAATAAATCAAAGACTATGGAACATTAACTACTTCTCACCAAAATGGAAAGGAAAGAGCAGGAAGTTATTTTTTTAAACTGTTCCCAGACTCAGCTCTGAAAAGAAGAACCAGGGGAAAAATTTTTTTTAGCTTCCAAGTGCACAGACCAAGTTATATTGATAGTCTTGCAAAACTAAAATGCAAAACTTCCCACTTTGGCTATGAAGTTTTATGCTAAGTCAGTGCATTGAATATAATATCTTGGGGTTGGTCTTATACACGCCTTATCATACCTACAACAATTAATCACGCTAAAGGCTGCATTTCAGAAAGGTTAATTGTACCACTGTGCATGCAAAATGCATACACAATTGGGCATCCAGTTAGCACATGTATTTGCAAAGCTTTCATCCACAAAGTGGGTAATTGTGCACACACATGCTTAATTAAATACATTTGGCTTGACTGTTTGTCAGGTTGCATGCACAGTTGCGATACTGCATATGTTATTTTCTTTTCTGGCCTGTAGGATTTTTTAAAATAGTATTATTAAAGTTAATTTTTCTTACGCTCACTTAGTACTTTGAGAAGCAAATGAAAAGAATATATGATTCAGGGTAATATAGTCTGTGAGCTGTTTTCAAGGAAATCTGAAACCATTTGAAACTAGCAGTTTCAGGTTTCATTACAAATTCAAAACTCACACCAGTGGTTACTTAGATTTTCAACCCATCTGGTGGACATGGGGCTAACTTTTAAGGAACATAGGTTGATTTATAGTTCTCCATGGCAATCAGTCAAAATTCATGGTTTTACCTAGTCTCTACAGAAGAAACGAGGTGACCCTTGGTGAATCGACTGAGATTATGATTTGGCATGAAGTCGCGACTCAGACTGGAGCTTGGTGGGAGGCTAGGTTTTCACTGCTTCTAACCTCACATGGCAGACTTAGCAATACCCTAAACTAGTGACTGCCATACCAGCCAAATGTAATCAAACCCATTGGTTTCATCTCTCATTGTAGAGGTTATTTATCTTCCAAAAATACTTGCAGAGGAATAGGAAATGCCTTTCTTTTTGATTCCTGCTGACAAAAGCAGAGCTCACGCACAGCATCCTGGATTCAAACTCTGCATAACTTTTGGTTATCTTAGCTCTGTTTCCATTTCTGGGAATTAAGCTGTACAAGTTGCAAGGATATTTTTGCCTAGCAGAGGGCAGGTCTTGAAGCACTTTGCCTCACCCAGAACAGACCCAAAAGAGCTTTCTTGATGTGCTACACCCAGGATGCATTAGTGGCCTGACTCAGGACACACACACACACACGTATCTGTTTACTGAGATAACTGAGAACTGGAGATGGGTTAGAAGGTGAGTCAGAATATGTTCTACACAAAGAAAAGAGAAATGACTCATCTTGGTTTGGAAGTAGGTCACTTTTCCCCATTCTTTTCCACAAGCTTTTTAGTGGAAGTATTATGTGTAATATTAGAGCCAAAAATAATATTTTCATGAAGCTGAAACATCTATCTAGCTCATCACCATATCTGTACATGTTGTTTCTACTCAAGCTAATGAGTTTAATGATTTTGTATGGGAGCTTTTTAAATTAAATCATATGCGAGGAATTTTGCAGGTTACTTTAATATGATAAATTTTAGTTAGAGTTCACTTGTACTTTCCTGATACACAATCAGATCACCTACCAGATTTACAAAGCCTGTCATGCTTTAGTCGCATCTCTGTATCACTGCAATATTTTGAGATTCTTTTAGTTTGAACTTTTTATATTTTGATTCAGATAATTTACCCAGATTTATTGACTGATATTGTGTGCAAGACAGAAGCCCTGTTCTCCACAATGTAATTGACTGCTATAGTCATGAATATTTTGCAAAATTAACCCTACTGATTTAAAAGGAAAAGGACATGGGTAGGATTAGTTAAACTATGAGTGGACCTCTGACTTGGTTGTATCTGGTGGGAATTTTGCCTTTGACTTCAGTGGAGTTAGGATTTACTCCTGCTCCCTGCCCCCTCCATCTCTAAGGGATAGTCATGTTGGATTTTGGACTGCTCAGTGTTCCCACAGCCAAGAATATATTTTATTTATTTTTCCCTCTCTGTACTTAACTCGGGAATGTGAGTATCTCTCTTCTGATGAGTAGTTGAATGGATATTCATGTGTTTGTTACCATGAGACTGTAGGTTTGTCGACATTTCAGAGCTGTGACTGTGGTTCATATAGACATAGCCAAGCTAAGTTTAAATGGGTATTACCACCAGTGTAGGAATGGCAGCACAGAGATCAGTTCCAAAAACCTTTGAAAAGAAGAGCAAATATGTGGCGATTAGCTTGCCCTGAGCGACTTGCTGCTGCAGCTGCCCTGCTATTAACACCCCAGCTAGTTAGGTGCAAAGCTAGCTTGCACATGCCCCCAGCAACAGAACTGTAGACATAGTGTATTATGGCATTGTGCTCTACATGGGGCTACAGAAAGCTGAGAAACCTCAGCTAGGACATAATGTGGCTGACCTTGCCATTCTGCTTTCATGATCTTATTGACAGTACTGCAACCTACTTCTCCTCCTACTTCTCCTTAACTAGAATTGTCCCACAATTTTCTTTTCTGTGAGGGGTATAGCAGTAGAAGGGAAATGCTGCTTGATAATGTAGTGCTTTTTTTGTCAAGCTACCGCATTTATTGGGCTAACACTCAAGGCTCATCAGATCCCATAGGGTGCACCTTACCTCATACTATGAGTTTCACAGAAATTCACTGAGCTTTAACAGAGTTAAAATCACCCACTGTTTTGCTGGATCAAGAAGTAAAGGCTGGCTTTAGAACGTCATTTTCTGCTCTGTCTTCCTAACACGGAGCTTCCACAAACACAGAACCAGCAGCTAAGCCGTCTTCCCTTGCCTCCCTTGCACTGGTGGACAAATGCATCTGGGGTAATGACATTTTCTGGCTTTTCATTCTGAAACATCTGGGTACTTGTTCCTTCCAAGAAGATTCAACTGTGTTTCAACACAAAGAGGAAAGCAGATATGAACTGAGTGAATGATAAGCTTGACAAAAGGAGAGATCCAGTTTCTGCTGGTTGAACAGATACATCACACTAGCTTTCATTGTGATAAGCATACTGAGTGATAAAAAGACATAATTAATTACATTTTAACCCTGGCAGCAAGGCAGTATAACAAACTCTCATCATTTCTTTGTGGTCAATCATAATTTAATAGTATCTCAAGATAGCACACTTAACTTTCTGGGCCAAATTCAGAATTAAATCTAGGGTTTGTTTTAGTGTAAATGGCCTTGATTTGATCTTGACTTTTTGTTGGCCTTGCCCTGTGTCCCTGAGTAGCGGAAAGTCCTTCTCCCAAATGGGGAGGCTTGTACTGGTGCAAGATGTCCAGGGCCTCTTTGTTGCCAGGGGGTCTCTTTCCCCCTATCGTGCCTTAAAAGTACAGGGTAAAGAGGAGCCTTGGTCAGAGGTCCTGGGAGGACTGGATTCAGTGCAATATATACCCTACGCAGGCAGTTTTCCACTGGAACTAAGGCACTATTGAAAGGGTGTCCTCTTCTGATTTTGACCTCCACAAGCATCTTTTCCCCTTTTTGGTTATCTCTGCATCTCTTTTATGTCATCAAGGCTGAGTTAAGTCTGGTAAGTGAGAATTGAGAGGTATTAACATGGCCATAATGATAGGAAACCATCAAGAAGATGAAAGATAAAGAGGAGATGGTGCTTTATCTTCTAATTTCCTATGCCTCCTGCAAATTATCTGTACTCTGTCAAATCTAACCTTACACTTCCTCACACTGACTCGCATTCTCCTTCTCTCTTGCCCTTCCTCACTGCAGTCTTGCCTTTTGCACCCCTCAATGAAATCAACTGGAAGGAGAAAAGCAGTGGCATCCCCCCTTCTGTTCCAGATCAAGCTGGGAAAAGGAGCTTGATTGTCAGTAGGTCACTCTGTATGAGATCGGCATGCCTTGTTCTACTTCAAGACCATGTCAGGTCACCTGTGAGACTTCTCACCATAAGAAGCAGCATGAATGGACTAAATCGGACCCACTTGAACTCTGCCAAGATCTAATTTACTCTGCTATTCATATCACCTCTCCAAAACTACCTTCCAAAACACTTCACAAGTTAAAAAATGTTAAACTGAGCCTGAGTTATGAGCATGGGGTGCCATATCTCAGTAGCAGTAACACAGAGACATGCATCCTTTTAAATTATTTGGTTTTTTATACAGTGGCCATTTTAGCACTGGAGACACTCACCTTTAAATGCCTGCAAATCCATCTTTTAATAGGGGCTCTGCCTAACGGATATGCATATAGCTTTGGTAAACTGTTACGGTAAGCAGCACCTTACCTTCTGTTTTAGTAGAATTGGGAAGCTTACTTCTGACACATTATCTCTAGAGCTTTTCAGGCACAGCAGTGGAGAAAATATTAAATCAGGCCCAAGGAGTCAGCTAAAAACAGAGATGGCATAATATTCCTGAGTTCTAATTCTTTGCATGACAGATATTTTTGGAGGGCTTTGAATAATTACCCAGGATCACCTCTGCATTCCCAGTGAGGAAATCCAGACTGAAATTGCTTGCTAGCTGAGTCCAGAGACTTGCCCATTGTGACAAGAGCAACATATACCAAGCACAGCATTGAAACAGTAAGATCTGCACCTGTCTGGAGCTTTAAGGTTAGGTACTGCTTAATATGTATTTCTTTTTAATTGTTTTGCTTTCAAATGCATTAGGATTAAAATGTCCTTGGACAGTCACAATCTTTGATTCTAACTGACATCCCCTTCTATTCTATTGTTTTATTATAAACACTATACCGAGTCTCCCCTACAAGAATCTCTTGACTATGTACAATCTAGATTTGGACTAAGATGCTGATACTCTGGAGTCATTCAAATGCATGTCTGCTTTAGATGTAAGCTTTAAAGTGGGTTTCAAACATAATTTCCTGGCTCATCATAATTTATATTTCTTTTTATTCCCTCCTCAGTATGTCTTGTAATTCAACGAGGGCCTTTGTGAGAGTTTTTGAAATAGTTTAGACAATCCTGAGACCTATTGTTTGAGGACGTGACAACTCTGACCTCAATTCTATGCACACACTTAGCCCAATGGGCCCAACGCTATCTATCTCTGGTAAATTCTGTTCTCCTCCTGAACTGTAATAAGAAAAGGCTGAAAAATTCTTTCTCTGCATTACTGCCAAGGGAAAAACTTCTGTAGCAAATTGACTTCTTGTATCTACAGAAACAGTGTGGCAAGATATCGTATGTGGTAATTGTATGCACCGTTCAAAATATTTTAAATGAACTTGTTCTTACAAAGAAATAAGTTATGAAGTTAACTTTTACGTGTGTGAATAATTAAACTATTGTCACTACTCTAAATTATCATCCATTGTTAACTTACATCATTAAATCTTGCCTCTTTGCTAAAGAATAATGAAAAATACACTTAATTAACAGTTATTGCAAGCTTCAGGCCATTGATAACACAGTTCTCAGACTGAATTTCACAAGTGTGTTTTGTACTTGACTTGAAATTACTTGCTTTTTACTGAACCCCTGCTTGGTGATGTGGGCATAACAAATTTTGTATCGCAAAAACAAACTCCCCTAGTACATTATGTCACTATTGGTTAAGATTAGGCTGCTACAAGTAAACAACCCAATGTTATTTTTTTCAGGGCAGAGGGTGGAGTTATGGTCTGAGGCTTAGTTTTCGTTCCCTTTTAGCAAATTTATGAAAGGCCTGAGCTGCCTGCCAAATCCGACAAAATCTCACCCTCTCTGCCTTTTAGCTTCATTGTACCGACTCATTTGAAGATTTTGGGGAGGTTTTGCAACGGCTCCCTGAGGAACAAGCCGGAGTTTTCGAGAAGATGACTCTTGTTAATTTCCTTGTTGTTTCGATTAAGGAGGTGATAGATTTTTTTTCCTTGGATATTGTTAAAGAGGCTTGCCAGCACTGTAAAGAATGTGCTGCATTCTTCAGATGAAATAAGGCCAATCAGTGGAATAATGAGGAAAGTAATATCTCCCCAGAGAGTCTGATTGGGTTTTCATCAAATCAGCCAACCTTTTCCAGTCATTTACACCAACGTTCACTCCATGCCGGGTGTTATGCTGTCTCAGATCCTTTCCTCTTTTTAAATCCCTTGTGATTATTACTGATAACTGAATAATTGGGAGGAAGTGAATTTATGTATATGGTATATGTTCCCCTTTTAAAAATTATTTGGCTCTTATTTTTTCTAATATATTTGAAATGACTCTTCTTTCCTGGAAGCTATTTGAAAGAGGAAAGGGATATGCAAGAGATCTGGAGGATTTATCCCTTTCTGACAGTGCATGCCCTTTTTATTTGTAATGTGTGGGCTAGGTTCCTCTGAACTGAAGCTTATCTAGCACTAAGTCTACCATGCTCTGACAAGACACCCAGCTCTCATTGTAATTAGAGACTGACACATTTATTTTTTATTTATGCATTAATTTGGCTCTGTAAGATAAACCTCTAAAATGAGCCATTTAATTTACAGGGGAATCAGGAAAAGAATAGTTGCCAGGGTGTGCCAGTATTTGATCAAAATCAGTGCCTTTAAATGTATGTGCAGCACCCTGCCATGGGAACACACGCATGTGCACATACACGCACACGTGAAAGCAAGAACTTTAAACAGCAACCATTCAAGATCTGACCATGCAGCTTTTGCCTCTCCGTCTTTCTGCTGGTTCCTATTACTCATTAAGCAAATCAATCATCTTTAATGACAAATAACTTGGAGATGCACAAGGCCACATCATAAACTGATGCAACAACCTAGCTCAGCTGAAGTCAATGGAGTTGCATTGATTCACCCCAGCTGAGGATCTGGCCTGATATGTGATGATTAGTGTGTATGTAAATGCATGGCAAATGAGTGGCTCACTAGGGCTACACTCATACAAGACCAATCAACCATTTCCTATGAACCCATGACTTCTTTGGCAGCCCTTGAAAACAGACAGGGGACACCAAAGAGACAGGATAGAGGAGAGCCATGTCATTTAAATGCGCCTGTATACTAAAAGTCGCCTTTTTTGCTGTACAATTGGCAATTGCACATGCTGCTATGAAATGCTTATGAAGGCCTTTTTTTTCCTCCTTGAGATGGTAAGCATCAGGAGTTGTAGGATTGCTCTAAAGCTGGCACTCTATCCAAGCTATCTTCCTTCTATGGATGAAAGAGTCAGAGACTGTGTGGAATCGTTATACACAAACACATTTATGGCATCCTTGACAAGTTCCTGGACCACATCAGGCATGATCTGATTACATCACTAAAATTAATGTGGTCTTCGGATATTTCACACAGCAATCTGGGAGGCATTTATTTCCTGCACTAAGGGGGGAAAAAAACATGTTTAGCATGTGAAAGTTTTCAAAATTAACTGAGTTCCATTCACACCAGTCCTCCCACACTGCTCAGCAAATGATTCAAAGCCTTCAGCGTGATTTCATCTGTGCAGGCTCTAATCCACTTACTTAATGAAATACATAATTAACATATTATAATTGCAGTAAAGATGGTTTTGACAGAAATCATTTCCCGTATCTAATACCGTGGTAATTTAATCTGTTCCCCACTCCCTAACACGACCCTCCGTGATTAAGTTTCATAAGAATTTTTTTGATTGATTGATTCATCTGACGTGCCTAGGCCCTGCTAAAGGAGTGTCTGTCAGTTTACAGAGAGCCACGTGATGTTGTGGCAGATGGTTGTGGAGAGGCTCTTTGCGCTGTCTCCCTGTGTGGTCTTTTTTTTTTTTTTCTAAATGCCCTGATAATCCAAATACAGCTAGCCTGATCTACTAAATCGCTACATGTTTTTATATGCTGTCTTTTAGTTGTGTGTATGGTTATTAAAACTAGGGAAAGCAGGATGTGTTCAACTAGGAGGTCTAAATCCTATATGCTGACATTCACTTCCACAATAAAACAACCCACACAGATACTTTTTATTTGATTTTTCTTTCTGTTTGTTTTCAACACAATCTCTCTAGTCTGTCATTCACTCTCAGGCAGTTACTTGAGTTAAAAGGGCCAGCAAGCCAAGTTATACAGACCTCCTCAGCTAAAATATCACTTGTTACCTGCAGGAATGCATAGGAAACATTATCTACCACTGGCTTTTCAAGTCAGACTCAAACTGCTGCTCTCTTGATATGGGTCATGACTCATGAGATAATATGCAGCAAAGGGTCTGTGGCAAATGATTGCTTCCTTTTCATAGACTGAAACCCTATAATTTTTTAATACTGTCAGTCACACACAGGCTATGGCCTGATGGCATCATGAAAACACAAATAACACCAAAGTGAAGAGATGTTGAACGACTTCCACTGAGATGTGCTAAACTGTTTGACAGCACAGTGCATCCTCCGCCCTGCGATAATTCTTCAGGGCAAGGTTTGCATGTGCTTCAGTACAGGCTTTAACAATAATACTTGCTGCCTTGCATTTTCAATTTGAAAGGCAGGTTGCAAGCATCTAACTGGTTCTTAGATTCCACTGGGTGGAAGGGTACACGTGGTACTACCTATATTTATTGTTGGTGAAAATGGGGTAGAGAGTTTGAGTGAAGTGTCCATGTTTGGTTGTGACCCCTGTCACAACCTATATTCCCATCAGTGGCTGAATTTATTAAACTATCCCACTTAGGCAATAGTCTTAGTCAAAGGTAATCTTAAAATGTTGTCATCAGGTCTTCAGTGTATGCTTCGAGTGTAGCACCTCGAATGTGCTTATCTACTTGAGAGCAATGTGCCCCTGACTTTTTCAACCCCATCTGTGAGCAGATTTGACCTCTAGGGGAACTAATACTTAGCCATTTTGCATGGTTCCTCATCTATAAATCACAAAACATTTAACAAAAGTAGGTATGAGTTATTTCCACTTCAGAAAATGGGAAACTGAGGGGCAGAGAGAGGCTTAGGGCCTGATCTGAAAAAGGGTATAAGCACCATAAAGTGAGACATTGTAGGTGCAGTAAATGTCTTGTGTAGATGAAGAGCGGCTTAATTAGCTGTGCAATAAATGTCTTACTGTCTACACATGCTGCCCTATTAGGCTGCAGGAAACTAATTAACTCTGCAGCAGGTTAGTATTTGTAAATACAAGTACAATCTTGCTGTGGAGTTTTTTCGTGTGCAGCAATGCACATGTAGATGCTGCCCCAGCTGGCTGGAGCACAAGGGTGCCAGCTAGCTCCACACTGGAGCACAGTTGTGCCTTAGCCAGCCCCTCCACAGCATGGTGAGCTGAGTTGGAGCAGCCCCAGGCTGGCTCTCTGGGCCCCCTGCCAGCTGGGGATGCTCCACCCCGACTCAGCATGCTGCGGTCCCAGGAGCACATTCATAGGATGCTTCCAAGAGCAATAAACTGCAGTGTGATAAGCACCTGAGTTTACTGCTTCAAATTAAGTGCATGTGTAGACCTGTACTGTAGCACCTAACTTTTTTAGATGCCTCAGTTTTAGCCTAGAAAAAGGATGTCTGAGCTAGATGCCTAAGCTCGCTGTATAATTCATGGGGAGAGACTGTAACGGGTCAGAAAGCTAGCTAGTCAGAAACACCAAAGATGCAAAGGAATGCAAAAGTCCTCTATCCCCCTAGGGTGGTCTGGGCTAAGGGCATTTTCAGTCCCTCTGTTACATAGACACAGCCATGTCTATACCACCTCTCTCCTGAGCCTGACACCCCTACTGAGAAATGAGCCCTGCCCACTTGTTCACATGTCACTTGTGCTGAAGCCTGGCAAATATACAGAGTTGACAGCTTAGAGAGTCTCTCCTTCACTACTCCAAGGCTCTCTATTTGGGCTTGGTAGGACACACATGAACTATGTCAAATTCAAGGTTTGTGGGTAAGGAAGTGCATGCATGACAGCAGCCTAATGGTTTAGGCACTTGCCTAGGAGGAAGGATTACTTATTTCTGATCCCTACTCCTAGGCCTCCTTACAGATTTTGTCCAAAGTACTTTGGGAGTTTTCAGGACTACAGTTTTGGTCCCTGGTTGAATATATAGGTCTCAAGGATTCTCACTGAACTCATGACAGAGTGAGTTAATGGCCGAGCCAGTCAAGTGCTCTATCTGCTGTGCAAAGCATCTTTCCAAAGGGACTATAAGCTAAATAAACTGGGGAAATCATTTTGGTTCAAGTTTTGCTTTGCTATTGACTATGTCATTTAGTGGTTCTTTATGAGATGATGCAGTATGAATCAAAAACTGTATTCTTCCTGGTCCCTGGTGGTGTCACAGAGTCGGGAAGTAGGCCAACTCAGCTCTTGAGAATGACCTTAGGAGCTCCTACTTCACCCTGCATGCAGGACTGCTTTGGGAGGTGGCACATCAAGGGCAAAGTGAGCGTGGCACAGATGTTCTTGTGCCCCATTCTTTCTCACCAGCTGGAATGGCCTAGAGGGACTAGTGGTGATGGTCACAAAATATATGTCACTCTGCTTTGCCCAAAGGCTGCTATCCTTTCAACTGGGGAAGAGAGAGGAAAGGTGATTTAATGCCTTTTCCCCTCTTCCTTAGCTGCTTACCAGAGGTAGCTCATACGCAGCCAAGGCTATGGACCCACATGAATGGAGTAAGGATGTTATGTTAAAGGATGGGTGTCAACTTCACATTGCATCTGGATGTGACTCTCTGGCTGATGCTTTGATGCTTCCATATCTGAGCTAAAACATCAGATGTCACCTAGGGCCAGTGTTAGGGAAACATAAACCATGTAATTTCATGGGGTCTAAGTGGGTCAGGAGCCCCATTCACATTAGCAGCCATCAGCTTCAAGACTGCTGCGAGTCTGGATGTCTAGCAAACACTAAAACTTTGCAGAGGTCCCCCAAAATAAGGGCTATACAACAATTAGGGTTTCTTTTACCAGTGGGTTGAAGAGGATGTTGTGAGAGAGAAGAATGGACACCAGATGACTCAAGCATTTCTCTGATGGCTGTTGAGCTAGGGATTTTGTTGCATACGTGCATTGCCCAAGTGCAGGGGGGCTGGACCTGATGATCTGTAAGGTCCCTTCCAGCCCCAGACAACTATGAAACTATGAAACCTCACTCCTAATGCTGGTCCTAACATTCAGTGGCTGTGTCGTTGTGAGATGCTGACTGTGCAGCAGCTTGTTACTACTGCACAGTAGCATTGCATGGCACGAAGCGTAACACAATGCTACTGTGCAGTAGTAACAAGCTACTGCACAGTCAGCATTGCCTAAAACCGGTTTGGCAACACTACTGTGCAGTAACTCCAGTTACTGTGCAGTCATTTAGTACTCATGTATGCAATCACTAAATGACTGCACAGTAACAACTGCACATTCAGCATCTCATGTAGATGTGACCAGTTGAGGGTATCCAAATTCTGAACTTCTCTACTCCAGCCAGTTCGGGTACCAAACCAGGACCGACATATCTGACTATTGCTAGTGTAAATGATTGGGACCTATCTCTGTTAGAGTATGGTTTATTTCAGTCTGATAAAAAGCAAGATCAACTCACCTTCCATTGTGTAGAATTCTATTAAATGAATGGCTCTGAATACTTGAAAATACACCATCTTTTGTGGAGCTGAGCTGGCAGAAACATGTGATGGTGCAAAATGAAACCTATTCATTCCTTTGTATCTGTGGTTTTCATACTGTGTACCTTACTGTGTTTGATTGTAAGCTCAAGATCACTGACCTGTATACAAGTATTTTTTTGTTTATATAAGAACCTGTGCCTTTTGTAAGTGAAGGCTTTCCACTCCACGTCTAAGTCTTTCCCATGCTGACAGGTCACGAATGTACTGACCTGTGCCCCTGCTAGTGACTTGGGGAAATACACATTATTGTTAACAAAGGTTCCTCCATTCTAGCTGTAAAGTGAAGCACTTACCTGTGATAAAAAATGCAGAAGAAACGAACAGCAGGAATTTACATGACAGAGAGGAATACAGCTGAAAAATCTGTGTTCCTGGTTAACTGTTTAGGACATTCATGCAAAACCACATGTGTACACTGCATCCCTAGACACACACCCACACAAGGCTTAGGAAGGCCACACAAAATGATGCACAACAGCTCTCACATCCAAGTCATTGAACTTGAGTCAAATTCCTGTCTGAGCATTTTCTTTTGCCTGGGAGTGCGAGAAGGGAGGGGAAGCCTCTTTTGTGAGTGGCAAGTGTACATGAACACCACCACATCAACTGCCAATATGTTATGAGGCCTTGGTAACAATCTGGAGTCTCTGGGGAGCTCTGCTGCAGTTCAAGTGAGTATCAGACAGAGAGAAAACAATTTCTGGTGCCAATAATGCAGCACAGATGAAAAATGTTTTAATATTTGAAGCTGCTTTATGGCAGAAGCAATGACAGTGATGGAGTCAATGTCAGCTTTTTTCCTTTAAATGTCATCTTTCGTCTATGAGTTTTTTCTGCTCTGGAGGCATGCAAGCCTGATGCTGACTGTTTGCAACCATTGATCATTGATTTTATTCTAAATGGAAAGCTTGCCAGAAGACTAGAAATTCTGGAATTTATTAGGATTTCTTTAAGAGGCACTTTAGCTCAACAGTTCTCATTACTGTCTTTACAATGTTACTTATTTTTCTTTTTATGTCATATGATTTGTAAAGGGTTAGTACTCAGAGAACAATATACGATTAAACTATTGTGCATGCTGGAGTTGCCAGCTTAGAGGGAAAAAAGCATTCTTAGGAGGGCTAACTACATATTTGAGTGTTAAACAGCAACTAATATCTGTTTCAGAAGCAAAAGCTCTGTTTTGAAATTTGTAGACATGAATTTTTATTAAAAGGCAGTTCAATTGCAGCTTTGATTAAATAAGGTCACTCAAATTAATAACTCTTAAATACATAAATAAAAGGGCTCAAATATCTTTATATTCTGACATTTGGTATATAAACCTCATATTGTATGTACCAAATGTCAGTATATAATGAAAGTTTGTCCTGTTAAACTAATACGACTGATGGGCAAAAATGTCTTGGGCTCTATTAGCTTTCAATATATTTATTTACAGTAACATTATTCTGAGGATGCCAACTAGGAGTGGTTTAGAGCTTTACTACCTATTAACATTTAACATATCTGTGCGCTTATGTATAGGTGATTATTCTTCATTTGGTTAAAAAGAATCCATTTACGATTATACAGTAGGCTAAATGTTTTCAGTTTCTGATATGTTTCCATTGGCACAAGACTAGTTCAAACAGGTATGTTAGCTCTTGGCTGAGATGTCTGACATTCAAGCTTTATTACAGAGCAATGTACCCAGGGAATGTGAATTATAGTTAGTATCAGCCTTGGCCTACTAAAAGCATCATTCAGCCTAGTTGATTATGGAATTTACTCTGGAGTTTGGGCCTGAAGATCCATCTACCGATCTGATATTGTTTATTTGTGTAGTCACAAATATGTTGCAGGCCAGACAAAGGGAAAATCATAGTGGAAAATAAGTTAGATAAAGAAGGATGGCCAGAGAAATACAAAATCTTGCAGGGTAAAGAGCCAGTAGTAAAGTTTATTGCCACTGTTTAGATAAAACTAATTCTGGCAAACCCTTTAATAAACCATCAAGTGCAGCACTTGAAATGTAAAAGAAAACTTTACGGAAAATAAAATGACCATCTGCAAGTCTACTTGGAAGCTGTAAACTGAATATCTGGTGTACCAGGGTCTACCATATTCCATTGATTAGGCTGTTTTAAGTATTTATAAATATGATCTGTCATGGTATGCAATGGTATAACATAATAGTTGGGTTATACCTGGGGATATAAGAACATCAGAATATTCTCAGATTGTCCCAGCACCACATTGCACAGGGAAGATCCCTACATACTCATTCTCATATTTGTTAACAGGTGTGTTTCTGTGTCTGCAGCAGTGAAGCAGAGGTAATAAAAATGGCATATTTTCTTTTTATTGTTGGATAACCTATGTTTACTTCTGCATAAATTGCCAGCAGAAGAACCTGTTTAAAACTGTTCTGTAACCAATGATCTGTTATTTCTGGCAACACTTATACACTAGCATATGAGATCATGCATCTTGGCTAAGTGGAATAATGGGGAAATATTGAATATGCTCCATGAATGTTCATACAGCCATGTTCATGAGAGCTCTATATAAAGTTCTCTGCTGCTAGGAATGCCTCTGAATTTAAAATGAAGCATAATTTTCACAAGTGGTTTATGTAGTTAGCTATCTTCCATCAAATGCCCTCAAAGCTTAGCATTCTAACAGACATCTGAAAAATATGTATGGCTATGTCCTAAAAAAACAGCTAATACTTTGCATGACACTTTTTTTCTTATCTGGTTGTGAAGCAGAGAATCCTATAGAAGTGCTTCAAATGTGGGACTGGGAAATGTTTCTTTGTAGGTATATCATAAGGATCCTCTGTATCATTATAATTTATTTGAATTACAGCCAGAGGTCCCAACTGAAATCAGGGCCTCATTGTGCTAGCTGGATAGGTGCTGTACACACAGATTAGAAGAGAATGCCCTTGTACTAAAGAACTAACAAGTTCAATAGTCTAGGGGCAGATGTCTTGCCCACAGTCACATACTGTTTTCAGCCAAGACTGAGGTCCTATGAGTGCCTATCTAATGCCCTGTCCAGTAGATCACACATGGTTTCCAGCTATACTGTATATCACTTATGCAACTTTTCTGCACCTGGTTTGATTGTACTGGTCCAGCACTGCTGTAGGAGAGTTTTTTATCATCTTCTGACAAAGATCATGTAATAATTAAAGGTGGTTGGCAGGAAGACAACCCTTCCCATGAAAAATGTCACATTGTGGGAGAGCCAGTTTAGGATGTTTCAATGTTTGCCTGCCCTGAAAAGGAGATTTCCAGTCCAGTTTCAGGAGAAGCAGAAGGCAGAAGCACTTGGCCTTTTTTCATTCCCTGCCAAATTCTGTAGCTAGAAAAGCACAGAACCTAGTCATGCATCACTGGTGGGAGACTGTGGGCTAGTCTCCTTACTCCTGTGATGGAGGAGTAAACTAAAGCGAGTTTATACTCAGTATAGTGCCAGCTCTGTGACACTACAGAGTTTGGGGGAGCACCTGAGCATTCCCTGCCTGTCCAGTCCTGCCCACCCCCCATGTAAGAGGGACAGCTGTAGGGACTCAACCTCTCTCTCACCATGCTGATGGCACTACACCACCCAAAGGTAGTGGGCAAGTCACTATTTGGACCTTAATGAATACAAAGAACTTGAGCTCTTCATTTGGTACCTGCCACTTAAAATCCATTAAATGTTGCTTCTTTAATAAATGGCCTATGTATTATGACATAATTTAATTTAGTGCAGAAAATGTATTATGACCACCATAACAGTTTTACTGTTATAGTTTTCATAGTGTTCATTCTATAAAACATCTACAAGCTGTACCCCTTCCAGCTAATTACAATAAAATGCCTCCATTCATATTTACAATGTAAACTAAGGATAAGGCAGGAGAACTCAGGCTCATGTTTATAGCTTTCAAGCCCATTGGAATTTCATGGGTTTAACACCTCCTGATGGAGCTGAGCCTACTAAGCTTCATGTTCCACTTGCAAGGCTTGCTAGTTAGGGACTCTGCCAATTTTCAGGGGATAGCACAGCTCAGCCCTGAGGTCAGGAGGTAATGGGGAGAGAGACAATGAAAGAAATCTGAAAGGAAAAAAGAGCATGATTTTATAAAGTTTGGCTGGGATAGAAGGGAAAAAAAACCTAACTGTGTCTGAAAAGAACAGACAAAATGCACCTAGAGAGAGAGACATCATAGACGCAGAATGAAAAGGAATGAAGATTTGGAACTTAAACAGGAGACAGGTTCAATAAGCATGTGTGTACTGGAGAAAATGCCAAGCAAGGTAAGAGAACAACAGATGTTCTATAATGGGATTCATTTTCATACCACAATATAATCTATTTACTCAGGATTTGTTTGCATACACAAGTCCTGTTTAAAAGCAGTGTTTTTTCTTTTTAAGACTTAAAACTTTGACAACTTTTGGAGGAGGGCCTAATGCAATAATTTATTTATCATTAAAAAAAAATCCTTCAAAGTTAAAGAACAAAACAAGATTGTGTATCAATGAAAACAACAACAACAAGAAAAGAGCACAATATACAACGGACTTTCCTTGTTTTTTAAAAAGCGGGTTTCCTGTTTCTGTAAAGCTTAATCACAAACTGACCAAACCATTTATTAGGTGTCCTATTTGTTTAAGGTTTTCCCATCTTGAACATAAATTCAGCTAAATAAATACCTTGCCATAATATAATGATTTCTGTATTTGCCCACTTGCAGATAACCTTGTTCTGGACCCCCAAGTTAAGTGATGAAATATAAACTACTACCATTTAGTTTCCTGCCACAGTGCAACAGTTATTTACAGGCATTCTTAATCAATACACTGGAGGAAGATTCATTTATGATTATCTGTCATGCTCATGTACAACAAATGCAAATATTTATTAAGAATGCTCTCCATTCAGAAAGCAATGAAAAATGCCCTCAAACTCAGGAAAATTGTTTCTGACACACAGGTGGGAACCTGTTTCCAAACTGGGTCTTCCAAAATGTCCTGGCAAGCTTTATGAGAGCCCCCCTGATTGAAGGAACACAAAGCTAACCACTTGCATGGAGTTGGCAAAAGTCATATTTGTGTAACAAGTAACCTTTAGTCCCTCATAAGCACGTGCACCCTTTTGCATTCGCATCAGGCAGTTGAGTGCACACATTACCATTTTCGTGTGCAAACACTGACCTGTCCCCTTCCACATCTAAGTGGCTACACATCAAATTTGACGGGCAAATTGTGAGACTCCCTTTGTCCTAATAACTTGTAGCAGCTAGTACTGTACGTGTTTACTTGTGAATCTCTCCTTATCCATTAACCAATCGCATTCACCAACCAAATTGCTTGTGAAGACCTCTTACTGTAATTAGCATGTCTCAGTTGAAGAGTAAACAAACATTCTAACAAACTACTCTGACATAAAGTTGATTTTTCAGTTACTCAATCTCCACAATTGTGGCGATAGTAAATTTTGAATTAAATGCTTCTGTGCGATGTTTAATGATCTCCATCTAGAACATTTTGATTAAATTTAAGACATTGAAACTTTCTTTATTTTTGACAGGGCACAAACAAGCAAGACAGCGGTGAGTGCAATATTAGGAGGAAGACTTGCTACAATGAGATAGTCAGGGAAAATTGAGAACTGAGGTAATAAGAAAGGGATGCCAAAAACTTTGTAAGGTTTAAAGTACTCAAAATATTCAGGCTCCTAGCAGATTGAGTTTTATTAGTAGATGATTAGGATTGTGAATCCAAAAAGACGACAAAGCCAGTAGGGAAATACAAATTGCCCGAGTGAGGGACTAACATTAGAGGGACGGGGGTGAGGCGGGGAACGCAACTAGGTTACAGAAAATACAATATTAACCAACTGAGCCCGGGGGTGGGGGAAGGGGAGGGAGGGGGTTCACGATGCTGAGAAAGAAAGAAGATAGATGCACACAAACCAGTACAATGGTCCGCAGTGGTGGAGGAAGTAGGTCAACGAAAGTGTCTCAGTCCATATAGAGTCACATCACAGAGGTTCTCTTTGGGTGGAGTGGAGTGGTCCATTGCTGAAGAAATATTATACCAAAGACATGATTAGCCAGTTAATCATGTCTTAAGTAGTAACCTGGCCATATGTTCATGGACTTAGTGGTGCAATTCACAGGGAATAACTACAAAATTATAACAAAAATTATGTCCCTTAAATTGAACATGTGGCTGGTGTGCTCCTGAGGCTGGGACTGCTGATTGATGCTCTCAGCCATGGGAGTGCACCAGGCATCCAGCTTGCTACTTGCTTATGCAGAGGGAACCTGGGATCATGACCCTAAGTTGCCCCTGCACTGGCAATGGGGCACAATTGGGATCTCATCCCCAATACCTCAGCCACACCTCCTGCTATGCATGTGTGATGTGGCAGGAGGTGCAATTGTTGGGATTAGGGACGATTCCATCACGCCTTTAAATGAACATCTTGTCGGGAGCCTCAGTGTGGCAAACCTGAAATAGAATAATGACCCTATTATGACATCCCTTTTCCTAGGCAACTATACAAAATAAAAATACAATCATAATGTTTGAGGTGACGTTTGCAAGCATGTTAACAACATATTGGGAAGTCTAGGTTATGTAGTGGATTCATGGGCAAGCTCCTCATTTCGAAAGACTGATTTCAAATCTGGCTGAGATCACAAGTGAACTGAGTTTGAGGTGGCCTTTTTTCCTAGTAGTTATTCATCCACAAATATTCAGACCTTGATACAGGCTATTTCACTCACTGTATAGTGCCACCTCATATATTAATAGGTCAGAATATGAGGAGTAATGAATTCTGGATTGATACAAAGAAGATTCTATAGGTAGCATGTTTGACTTTTCTTAGAAGTATCCACCTCTTTACATAGCACAATTTTGCAGTAAATTTTAAAAACACCTAGAAAAACTCCCACACCTTCCCTCGTCAAAGTACTTGCCAAATAGATCTTGCATAATGACTTCACTGTGAGTGTATTGAGCAATAGAATATTTCCAAGGATGTCCAGTTGATGTCTTTTTCAAGCTTAAGAAAATTCAAGGTAAAAAGTGATTCAAAAATCATATTTGTAGACACTCGCACATTAGACAGTATTTATTGTCATAGTCTTTGAACCACTGCATGCAGCTTTTCTAATATTAACTGCACTCCTGGGAGGCTGGAACAGCCAAAATTTGCAACAGAATAATCCCAAACCCAAATATACAGACAATGGTTGCATTTGCAAAGCAAAACTTTACTTGGATTTAAAAATAAAGGTAAGTTGGTTTCAGCTCTTTACCTTCCTGCATGGTCAATACTTGTTTTCACAGATGAAAATAGGACTTGTAGGAATTAGATTCATGATGGGTCAGAAAACTGGGCTCCAATAATAAATGGGTTCATTCTTAAAATATTAGGTAAAAATAGAGTCTGTTTTCAAAAGGAGTTATTTGATTATGTTGAAATCTGCAGGAGAGGAAATAAGAGAAACAAGAACTTTCATTCAAGGAAGAAGTAAGTTGACAAATTTAGGTGTGTCCTTGAAGAATTCTTGGAAGTCTTTCCTCCTTTCAACTATGCAGCTGCAACAAAAGAAAGGTCAAAATCTTCGTCAGCTGAGCTAGTTTTCTGGAGAGTGAATACTTCTTCCAACCCCTCATTCAGGTGCAGTACAGCCTTGTGTAGATCACCACAAATCTTAATGCTAATGACTTGCAGAACCATCTTTCCTCTGACATATTCTTCTGTCCAAATTAAGTTCCTGGCCTGCTCTTCTGATGTTTCCTCATGACTGTTCAGCTGTGAAATTAAACTCAAGATGACCAAAACCTAGCACTTCAATCCTCCCCCTCATATCTTTCCATTTCCACTTTCTTAGTCCTGGCATGGAGTGCTAAATCCTCCCTAAGACTCGGGCTCATAGCCTAAGACTCCATTCCCTCTCAAAATACCCACATCTAGGCCTTGTCTGAATCTTGCTAAATTTAGAAGGCTCCCCATGTAGCCTTCTAAAAGTCAACTTTCACTCCTGTCTTCATAGCTAAATCTCATTGCCAGGTCCTCATAATCTCAGGTCTTGATGGCTGCGATCTCCTCTTCAGCCTCAAGAAACCTCATCTTGCCTCACTTCAAACAGTCAAAATGTTTCACAAAGGGCACATCTACACATGAAAATAAGCACGACTCAATTTAATGTGCATTAAGCTAATGTGCATTAAGTGAATTTTGGCGGGTGTCTACATGCGCAGGGATTTGGGACTAAAGTTAGTCCCAAATCCTGCTGTGTGCCCCTATGGCCACTTAAGGGAGCTCCAGCCTCCAGCCCCATGGCTGCCAGCGCTTAGCAGCCATGTTGAAGCCAGACCCAGCTGCCAGCACTTGGCAGCCATCTTGGAAACTCTGATCCTTGGCTAGTCCCATCCCTGCCCATGAACTGCATGCTCAGTATAGGGGCAGCATGCACCAGCTCCCTCTGCCTCCCCACACCAGAGCTGCCCCTGCCTCTGCTCATGCCAGTGACACATGGAGCCCTGCTGCTCCAGCTCAGCCCCTGCCAGTGATAACCAGTGCCCCATGCTCCTGCTACCCATGGCGATGGCCCTACTGGCCCCAGGAGGCACTCTCTGCCCAGGCCCCAGGGAAGCCACACCTGCCAATGGGAACAAGGCCAGGGGATGAGCTGTGGGAAGCCCTGCCAGACCCTCTCCTCCTGCACTCCCCACTACAGCCCACCTGCCCCACCTCCCACACACCCCTCACCCCCTGCCTTCCCCCAGCGCCACTTTCAGGACATGCACATGGGTGAAACAAAAATGCTTTATTATGCTTACAACCCCCACCCCCTCAACAAGCAGAACCCCCTCTACCCTCAACCAACAGTACCCCTCCACCACCCACTAACAATAAAAGGAGCCCCTTAGCACCTTCTCTAGTACTGTCCCCATTTACAAGTGAAAAACTATATACAGGGAGGAAACTATATACACTATTTTGGGTCTTCAAGCCCTGAGTGGGGGGCTTTTGGGGGGAGGGGCTAGGGAGCAGAGCTCCAGAACAGGTACCTAGCACCCCAGGCCCTGGATGTTCCCCTGTGGGTCCAGGGGCCATGGCAACCCCAGAGGCTAGTGGCCTCAATGCATGGCTGGGTCTTGAACTGTGTGGTACAGGGGAGAGTGGCAGGTCTGGGACTAGGCAGGTAGCAGCAGGTTGGGGGCAGGGGCTGGGTCAAGGGTTCTTGTGGGCAGGTGGTACCCAAGGACCTCCTCTCAGGGCCAGGCGGGAGCCTGCTATGGGGCAGTGGGTGAGACCCAAGGGCTGTGCTCCAGGGCCTCTATGTGGGCCAAGTGATCTAGCTGCAGCTAGTCCTGTGTCTCCACCCAGGCAATGTCCTGCACCCAGCATGCCAGCTCCCACACCTCCCACACCTGCTCCTGTACCTCCCACTCTGCCCCCACCACCACCAGCCACTGGAGCAAGAGGTCCAGTCCCTGGTGCAGCCAGTGCATCTGGGTGGCTCCAATGGTGGATGACCTGGACCCCGCATCCCTGCAGGGGTTGGTGGCTTCTTCCTGTGTCCAGATGTTGACCCTGCATAGGCAAGAGACAGATGTCTTTTGTGAGAGTTTGCAGTATTTCAGAGATAACATGCTTTTCATTGGGGTCATGCACTGCCTGGCCTCAGATTGGAGGTTGGCTGTGCTGCACAGGTGCCCAAGGGCAATGGCACTCATGGGGGGAGGCCTGGCTCCCAGGTCACCAAAATGTGGGCCAGCTCCTGCATAAAGGCCATAGACTTCTGAGCTTCTGGGCATGACCGGACCAATAACTGAAGTCAGACATGGCCATCTACTGTGCCCTCAAGGCCTTGACCTTTATGAGGCACTGCTGCACTGACCAAGAATGCCCTCACTCCTGCATCCCACCTGACAGGGCCTCATAAATATGGGCTTTGAGCACCTGCTCCACACAAATTGCCTCTGCATGCTGGCACAGCCTGAGTGCCACGAGGCTGCCAACCTCCTCCAGGCTCCAGTTGGGGGCCTGGTGGTCAGCACAAGTGTGCGCATGTGAGCGGGGCTAGGGCTCAAGGGGAAGGAGTACAATGACATTCTTGTCCTGCACCAGCTCTCTGGGCTGCCAGCCTTGTGCCGGCTCTGTGGGCTATCCCTTTGTGACCAGCCCTGGACAGATGCCAGCAGCACCCAGCACAGGGGCACAGCCAGGGACTGGGAGCCACATAGCAGAGACATTTCAGTACAGGACCTGGAGGCACAGGAGGCAGCTAGGAGTGAGCAGCAGTAGGGAGTAAGTGCTGGCCCTGCTGCCAGAGACAGTCAGGCAGCAGCCCTGGGGGATCTCAGGGCTGGGCAAGGGGTGCAGCAAACTGTGACACTTTGCAATACTCACCTGTGGCCAATTGGCAGCTCCTGAGGGGGACAGGCCAGGCACAGACAGCCTGTGGTTTGCTCAGAGGGCACATGGGGCCTGCTAGCCTCCTGCATAGAACAAGTCTTGTCCAGGCTCCTGGTTTGTGTGCCCCAGGGAACAAAATAGCCACAGTTTTTTTATAGCCTACAGTTGGGGGCTGCCAGAGAGCAGCCCAGCCTTGGGGGAGGAGAGACACCCAGGCAAGAGCCCTGGGGCTGGGCTCAGGCCAGCCCCCTAGTAGCTGGACAGACCTGGCACTAAAGTTAGTGCTGGGTCACGTCTATATGTGCATTTCTGCATATTAACTAATTGTGACTACATTTGATACCTGCATCTGTAATGCGTATTAAATTAGGCTAATGCTCATTAATGTGTATTGTGTAGATGCACCCAAAGTTGATTTTCTTGCCTTATCCATTTCACCAGATCAACTCATCTTTAGTTCCTTCACAGTCTTTCTTTTGCCTTCATAGCAAACATAAATGACTTTTCTTCCCTTTTAAAGCTCTTTGCCAGCTGATTCCTCTCCCTGCCTATTGTTCCTGAGATGTTATTCAGACATTAATTCTTGCCATAGCTTCACAAATGATGCCAATCTGGATTGCTGATTTCAAATGAGCCCCTTAGCACCTTCTCTAGTACTGTCCCCATAGATAGGAAGAGCACCACATAAAATGATTCCCCTGAAGATCTAGCATTTCTGGAGAGCTTTCAGTGGATGAGGCCATAACAAGAAAGAAGCTTTCTGCTATGGATGAGCCCAGGAGGAACTGATTAGAGCAGCTGAGTCTCATTTGCATGCCAGTCAGTTGCATGCATGTTTTATAACAGTTTGGGACAATTTTGTTAAAATGTTGTTAAGTTTCAGTTGGGGCACATACAACACTACCAGCCATGTTTAAATGTGAATGGGTAAATGAGATATGTTAGATGTTACTGGGATTGGGGTCACCATAACCTGTGCTGCAGCCTGCAGTGATGGGGTGAAGGAAGCCTGGGAAAGATAAAGAAAGGAAAAGAGTGAGGGATGAGGAAGACAATGAAAAAGAGGAAGCAGCATCGGCATCTAGGAGCACTCCTATGGTGGTATGAACTCAACCAAGGGTCTGTATGTTTGTTTCCTCTCCAAAAGAGCTGTAATGCTGCAGAGCTTCGCTATCCAGTCCCAGAGGAGCAATTGCCTCAGCTGGGTAGGTAGGACAGCCCCCACAAACCGTGTACCCAGTAAGGGTGAGAGATCACAAGAGAACCTGCCTTTGAGCTAGAACAGTGAACCAAATGTGGGGTAAAACAAAGAGGGAAGGAAAGTGGCTTATAGCTTTGGGAAGAGGACTGGGTCAAGACTACTGCTAAGAAACTTTGTACCTACTCCTAATTTCTCCCTCAGGCTTTCCTAGACTGCTGTCTACTGTGCTTTTCCTTTCAATAAATGCTCTGCTTGTTTAACCTTACAGACTCTTTTCTTGGAAGTGGGGTAATTTTGCTCACCAGGAGCATTAGACAGAGCAGTTTGGGTTAGGCTTGAGCCATTATTATTTGAGTAGTGTTAGTTGGAAACCCTAGAAATTGTACCCAGCCCTATTTACTGCCTAACAGCACCTGGCAGAAGGGTTATGCTATAAAATTCAAGAGCTGTTAGAAAAAGTAGATCACAATTTGCTTTAAAAAAATGACAGGCCTGCAAGAAAGCAATATTTTTGATTGATGGGGGGTTTAATTGCTCTGATATTTATTGAAATGACAACTATTAGGGAATGAAGTAGTGAAAAGGGATTTTTGTAAGGCTTGGGGGGGAATTTGGATAAGCACCCTAAAATGTAGATGCTTAGTAGAAGCTTATTCAAATTATTAAAACCTTGAGTTTTTTAATATAAGCTGAAAATCTTAGAAGGAAAGGCTTTCTTGGACAAGTCTGGTATTTCTCTCTTATGGTTAAGTGAAGGAATAACGTATGACTAAAATTCTTTTCTTTCTTTCCTAACTGTTTGCATCCTAGGATAGACAGGAAGTAGTTTACAGGTAACATGGGCCTAAATATCTGAATCAGATTATAGAATTGCAGGCAAGGTTCATTAGGGTAATACACATTCCAGCCAAACGGATAACCTTCTTAGAGGTTAGCAACTTCAGCGCTGCTCCATCTAGGAGTTTAAATGTGAAGTTTACAGAGTTTTTGCCCAACTTTCTATGATGTGTATGTGATTCTGTGTCTGTAAAAAAAAATGGCTGGCTCAGACACAGAGTTGAGTATTTTAAGCAGCTAGTTATGTGGTTTGCAGGTGCAGTCAAATCATTCCAGCCCCAGGTTTAAAAAGCATCAGTTTTGGGTATCTGAACTTTTTGGTAGGTGAAATGAAGCCTAGTGCCTGGATTTTCATAGATACTGAGTGAATCTCCTGTATGACCCACTTACTTCTTTTACTACTTACAAAGCAACATCTGGATTAAAAGGCAGGGAGTTAGAATGCCAAACTAAACTGGCCAAATTAAGGTGAACTTTTATTTTACAAACAGTAACCTGGGAATGCAGTAGTCATGGTCATTCATTATCATTAGCTAAACTGATTCCTGGGAGATATTCCAATAAAATGTCCCGATTAAGCATTGATTAAATGGAGTATGTTATATAGTGAAGGTTGCATATGAAGTCTAAGGACAGGTAAACTTGGCAAGGAACGCTTATGTGGTTACTTTAAAATATTGGGGTGATGTATAATCGTAACAGCTGACAATGTTCAAAGACTATTGGAAAAGAATATAGTTGGAAGACTACCACGGTTTCTATAGGTATGGAGTGCTGGAGCAGCTGGAAGAATTGATCTCAGATTGCATCTGGACGATGGCAGCATTTTCTCTTTATGGAATGGTAAAAATTCCAGAGGACATGTGGTGGAATATTTCTGACTACATATGTGTTCCCAATGTGTATATAGGGTGTGAATCTTCTCCCCCCTAAAAAAAAAATGGGGAAGAATTCATGACGCAATGGTATGGGGCTTGGAAAGGCATAGGGAGCTGTTGGAGCCTATCTCTTCAGGGTGAGGTAATGAGTAAAAGGAAACAGCAGAATGTGCCCTGGTAGCAAAAGGAATGCTGGTTGTTCACAGGCCCTAGGGAAGAGAAAGGAAAGACAGAGTTGAGAAAGAAGGGTGTTGGAAGGAAGAGGTTTCAAGAGATCTAATAAGCTTCAGATGAGCATACAAGCTTTGCAGAAACTCTTCTTAAACTCTGTACCTTTTTAAAGATTTGCCCACTGCTCTGTGCAACTCTTCAGTCACTGAGTTCTCTTTGGCTATTCTCCTCAAACATTTTTCCCCCCTATTCTCCTTCCCTTTTCTATTTTCTCTCTTTCCTTGCTCAGCTTATTCTTTCTCCCTCCTTTTCCGTCTCTCTTTCCATCCTTTGTCCATTGTCTTGTGCTTTGTGGGACTTATTTCATTAATGATCATATCGTGCTTTGAGATCCTGTTATAGAAGTAGCAGCATAGTGCTACTGAACTGTAAATATGTAAACTGAACTGGCTGAGTTTTCAGTTGCCTAAGTTGCAGAACAGATGTAACATGCATGCAGTGTTCCTTCTGTGTCTCAGCGGCCAATCTTTTGCTATTTGATAGATTGAACTTCAGTATCAAATTTGGACTTGAAATGTTGTTTTATTCTGCTGTGCACCGCTCTGAAAAAGGAAGTTTAACTGCAGCTAATAATTATTAATGTAAGGAACCAACCTTACATTAAGTAGAGAATCAATAATCCAAAGGATGTCTGTTCATTGCATATCCCCGGGATTGTTAACAAATTTCTCTGATAATAGCGTGTTTTCACTAATGTTGGCAATGTGACATGACATAACCTCTGGCATTTGAGAAGAACATTTATTTTTTTCAGATGGATTAGTTCAGGTAAGCAAATCTGATTCAAATATTTAACAGATTGCTCATAAATCAGACATTCATGGGAAGCTGGTAATTCTGAAGTGATCATAAACACTTCACAAATGCAGATACTTCAGTTGGTGCATAACTCACTGACGACTGGAAACTGAAATGGGAGCTTAAGACAAATCTTTCATTGAGGCATGTGTCTAACCATCAAAAGATGAACAAAGAGTCTGTGTTTCACAAAATCCATCTCCTATTTATTTTAATTCTTCTTTTTAAGTATTTGACATCTTTTAGATTATTGCCTGGATTGACTTTTTGTTACAATCAATTTTGATTCAACAAAATGTTCTCACCAAAACATTTTTAATAGTGAAACAATTACAGCAGAAAATTTACATAACCAATGAGTCATTTCACTATATTGTTTTATTCCAGGGTTCGTTCTTCCTTTCTTCCTCTTGGAGTAGAAACTAGCCTATTATTTGCAAGTCAATATTGATCACAGAAATGAGTTTGGTTCTAATTTCTTGAATGTACACCTGTAAATTGTGCCAACCACTTCAGATCAGCAGGATTTAGTTAAATAATTTCCCATAATTTTTTTCTTGACTGTAATTTCTGGTGTGGTTGAAGTATAGAAGTAGAAGCACTGAGCATTACTGAGCCTACTACAACAGGATTTCAGATGGGTTAGGAGATCATAGAAAAGTAGGGCTGGAAGGGTCCCTAGAGGTCATCTAGTACAATCCCTTGCTTGAGGTAGGATCATCTGAAGCAAATCGTTGGCTAGGTACGGATGTTACACTTAATGCACTTTAAGCATGCAGAAAGCAGTGGTGATGCATGGAGGGTGCATGTGCACCCCCTGAGAGCACTAGTGCACCCTCTGTCAGGCTGCGCTCCCTGCTTAGGCGACGGGCAGGGGGGCAGGCGGGAGTGCCTGTGACCCCCCTGCAAGTGCTGGCTGGGGAGTGGGAGCACCAGATGAAGAGCTGTGGCCACTTCCTAGTTGGTGTGATCAGGCACAGGGGGAACCCCCTCCCCCCAGTTGCTGACTGGTCGCTGGGAACATGTGCCCCCCCCGACTAAGGTGGCACCACTTGCCCATGATAGCAAGCATTTTACAGCCATAACAAAACAGAAGTTTATAGTACATAAAGCCCTTTAAAATGGCAGATCCCACTCTAAATTAACCATGGATTGATGTATACTAACCTAAAGTGCTTTCTGTTATAAAGCTTTATCAAACGCCTGTGCCAGATCCTATCGAGGGTTACCTTAGAGTGTGATCACTGCCATCCCAGGCAGTGTTAGAATCGTAGAAAATGAAGGTTGGAAGGGAGCCCAAGAGGTCATCTAGACCAACCCCCTGCTCAAAGCAGGACCATCCCCAGCTAGATCATCCCTGCCAAAGCTTTGTCTAGCCAGGCCTCAAGAACCTCCAAGGATGAAGCTTCTACCACCTCTCTGGGTCACCTGTTCCAGTGTTTTACTATCCTCCGAGCAAGAATATTTTTTTGTAATATCTAACCTAAACTTCCCTTGCTGCAACTTGAGACCGTTGCTTCTTGTTCTGTTCTCTACTGCCACTGAGAACAGTCTAGCACCATCCTCTTTTGAACCCCTCTTCAAGGCTGCTATTAAATTTCCTTTTAGTCTCCTCTTCTCTATTGCTCAGGGCTGCACTCTAGCCTTGGGCAGAGCTCATTTGCTCTACCCTAACCTGGGCCGGCCCCATGCTCTGGCTATCACTGACCCCAGTCAGTGCTAGCCTCTGGTCCCAGTCCCATGCACAGCCTAGGCGAGTGGGGTCAAGTGGAGAGAGGAAGGGGATTTCTGTCCCCACAGCTGCCCTGGCCCAACTACCTTGCCCCGGCTGCAGAACACCGGTGCTTCCTGGTGGGGGAGGAGGGGCAGGTAAAGCACGAGACAAAGGTGGCCAGTCCTGCTGCTGCAGTGGTATTAAAATACACTCAAGAGGTGCTTCCAGATGAGCACACACATGTGCTATGAGCATTGCAGACCACATGCACTGCACACGCAGGCATTTGCTGCACTGCTAATTTTACACCAGGAGATCCTGGTGTAAAGAAGACCCTGAGCTTGGGGAAAAAAAAGCAAGGCGGCACATGTGGTGGCAACGTTAGCCCCCTGAAACCAGAACTTTACTGGCTGGAGCCATGCTCGAGCTGCCAGCCAGGCTTTGCACACTGCTGGAGCCCCAGGATCCCAGGTAAGGCTGCTGAGGCCAGCCCAGGTGCTGGCCCCAGCCTTCCCTACCCCACCTGGGGCAACTTGCTGTGTGCCAGAGTGCATGACTGTTCCCCGGGGACAAGTACCAGCAGCACATCTATGGACACTCCCAACAGATCTAAGCCCTGCTACAGTGGAAGACAAAGCCTACACAGTTCATACCAGTCTTTATGGCAGCCCTTCCTGGGGCTGACTGCTATCATCTCCTCTCATGCCTTTTCCCTAAGCTGAACATGTCTGTTTCCTTTAACCTCTCCTTGTATGGTTTAGTATTTTTTGTCAGCTGCCTCTGGACCCTCTCTAACTTTTCCATATCATTTTTAAAATGCCCCAAGCTATCCACAGTTCTCTAGGTAAGCCCTAACCAGTGCTGAGGAAATAGGCACTATCACCTTTTGTGTTTTACACCTAATGCTTTAACTGATACAGTGTGAAACCATATTCACCTTTGCTGTGACTGCATCATGCTGAACACTCGTATCAGGTTTGTAATCCACCAAGACTCCTAGATTTTTCCATAGTGCTGCCATCAACCAGATGTTATATTTATTCTTGATTCCCGAGGTATAGTATTGTCAACATTGAGTGCCGTCTTATTAGCTCCAGCCAACCTTCCAGTCTGTCAAGATGCTTCTAAATTGTGCTCTTGTCCTCCAATGTGTCCCTTTCAGTTTTGCTTAGTCTGCAGATTTCCTGAAGAAGCTCTCTACTTTAGCATCCAAATCATGAATGAACATGTTGAAAGACCTGTGCGGGGCTCCACTCAAAATCTCCTCCCATTCCAGCATGGATCCATTTATAATTACCAGTTCTTTGTGGCTATAGAGCCTGTTGTCTATCTACCTCATAGTAGTGTTGTGTAGCCCACATTTCTATAGTTTGTTTCTGAGGAGGTTCTGTGGGTCTTTGTCAAAAGCCTTGCTGAAATCCAGACACATTATATCCATAGCATTCCTTTCATCTACCCAACTAGTTATCTTGGCAAAGAAGGAGATCAAGTTTGATCATAATAAATCCATGCTGGCTGCTCATGATCAAAGCTCAAGCTTCACCAGGTCCTTGAAAATGGCTTTGCTAATGATATGCTTCAGTAACTTCCACGGTATATCACAGTGAGTCTAACTAGTCTATATTTCCCCAGTCCTCCCTTTTGCCTCTTTTTTTTTTTTAAAGAGGGGTACTATGTTGGAACTTTTCCAATCCTCTGGTACCTTGCCTCTCTCTCCTGACTTGGTAATATTATCATGAGGCCCAAGATCGATCTCCTCTTCCTGTACCTTCAGTATCCTAGGATGAAGTTCATCAGGTCTTGCTGACTTGAATTCATTCAGAACCATTAAGAATTCCAACTGCTTCTTTTGTTATCTCATCCATCAGCTTGTCCCCTTCATTATCCAAATAATCCTGGTAAGATGTCTGGTTGCAGTTGATTGCAACTTTATGGTGAAGACTTAGGCAAAATAGTTGTTGAGCAGCTGTGCTTTCTTTGCATCTTCTGTCAAGACTTCACCCTGGCTATTTAATAATAGACCCACAGATTCCATGGTCTTTCTTGCCTTTTATTTCTTTTCTTTTCTGGCCAACATACTTCTAGAACCTCTTCTTGATGTCCTTAACTTGTCTCATGAGGTGAAGTTCATTTTCTGAGCTTCTGATTTTGTCCCTGCAAGATCTTTGCTATTTCTTGGAATGCTTCCTTGGTTAAAAAGAACATTTTATCTTCAAGCATGCTGGTGACTCTGTCTCCCCTCTTTGGCAACTTCCCTACCCCAATCCCTCAGCTTGTGGGTGCTTTAACTGAATTAAACCTTTCATGCTTTTGAGATTCTGCCATCACTTGTTGATGCAAGGCCAAGTGGTCCACAAAAAGATTGACAAACAGTTTTCAACACTTTCTTTTCTTTGTCTCTGGTGAGGTGTCTGTGGACATATTATGACACTGAAGAATTTTGTTTTTGTCATGGGCAATTGTTCCAATGTATTTTGTGAACAAACTCCAGCCTGTTGGTTTCATACCATCTGCTTGCGCTGACTTATTACTTCGATATATGAACTGTGGATGAAATATAGTCCTAGGCAGTGGGCCAGCAGTGGGCCTAGTTAGGTAGCCCTTAAGCTGTACTTAAGTCTTTCAAATAAGGTGTAAGTAGGACTGACATGGTGCACAGACCTCTTGCTTATCCTGAGCACAGGGTGAATTTGCTCATCTTGTATTGCCTTTCTTCCCTAATTGGGGACCTCCCATTTTATAACATAATTGAACTTCCTGCTGAAATGAATGTTGTTTAGTCAAGAAAGCAACTGCAGCTTGTGATTAAACAAATCTTGCTATTGTAGCAAAAAATACTATTGCATGAGTGTGTGCATCAGCTGCTGAATACACTGAGGGTGAATTTCATTTAAAACTTACTAAAATGCTCATAGGTAATTTTCCCCAATATTAGCCTGTTCTTAGTCTATTCTAGTGAAACTAAACACTTTAATCCACAAAAGTGTATGGTCAGCAATACCTATAGCCCCATAGCGGTCAGGAGATAATAATATCCTCTTGAGCTCTTCCATTACTGCAACTGTTTCTTCTGCTAAAGTGACTAACAGCAGTCTCCATTATATGCTCTGCATTGGGTTATTTTGAAATATGCTCCTCATCTATATGTTGGGATAACAGGGAATAAACTGATTTCACAACAGTTTGAAATGATGAAAAATACTGTGGCAATAACCTGTTTGGACTTTGAGAAATGAAATTTGAAGACAAATGATCTGCTTGACTTTTGAACAAATTTATTTTCAAAGAAAATTTAAGCAGAGTACATGAGGCAGGGTTGTACTGATCGGAAGAGATAATAAAATGATTTGATCTTGATTGCAGATTCTTTTTGCTGTGGCTTTGGAACAAACAAGCTAAAAAGTTAACATGAAAACAAGGAGTGGCTTTTCACAGTTTAGCCCACGAGGAGAAAAATAAGACTCAGAGCTGGGGAATGTTTACATTGTCTGACTGCAAGATTTATGGTCTTTGTAGGGAACACAGGCCCGTGTTACATTTCTATTGCAGTCTGAGGCCTGCAAAACTGGGGGAGGGAAAGCAGCCCATAGCAGCCTCCCCCAAATGTTTCTTGAAAGCAAGGGTTGGATTCAAAAGCCATCTTCTATGTCTTTTCATTTGACTATGGGATCAGGTTGCGCTGAATCTGTGACATTCCCATCACTTCTCCCAGCAAAAATCTTTGTTAAAAATGTGTTTCAAGATTGATAAAATGTGCTCATCACATAATCTTCGAGTGCTCCTACGACAGGAAAATGTATAACAATATGTAATTTATTGATAAATGTCAGCCTAAATAGTCTCTCAGACGAGAGGGGAAAAAAAAAGCTATACATTTCCCACAAGCACCCCCTCAGGCAAAAGCCTGAGCAAATACAGTACATGTGATGCAATAAACCAAGATTATGGGACTTCATTGCAGACAAGTGTGGCCTTTGCCATAGGCTAAATAGGCAGTCACCTAAGGACAATATTTAAGGGGACACTGGGATAGTAGGGATAGCATAGATACTGTCCAATACTCTAGTCTAGAACATTTCTTTTGTAGCTACAGAGCTTCAAGACCACTTGCCTACTATCTTCTACAAAAAAGACTGCTGCTGTATCTGCATGTGAACATCTCTGCATTGTATGTCTTTGTCCATACTGGGGTTTAATGCACCAGTGCCAACCATATGTGTACTTCATACCAATGATGCAGCCCCCAAAGCAGAACCAGTAGTGCTGTGCTGCTCTCTCCATTCTTCTCTTTACTGGGGACTTACCCCAGTAACACTACCCTGGTGGCATAATCCCAGTATAAGCAAAACCTTCCAAATGTCCTTTAAAAGCCCTACTGTATCAGGGGCATCAGATTTGGGTTCAGGTCTGGCGAGTAAAGAGACCCAGGAAAAATAAGAGTGCAACAAAGAAATGCACCGAGAAAAGAAATGGTACAGAAAATGACTGGAGGAGTTTATGGAAGAAAAGAGGGGACCAAATATTCTTCTGATTTAAGACTAATGCGTGCACCTATGGTATTGCCCGAGCCCTGTAACAATTCCTTCTTTCCCACAGGAGATTCAACCTGACCTGCAGGCTGAATTCCAGCAAATAATTCGGAGTTCCTGTAAAGCAGACCCTTTCTTTCTGTAGGAAAGAGAGAACTGGAAGGTGGGTGACAGGACTGTAATGCTGGCCATGAGGGCAAGTGAAAGAGTAGATAAAGCTGGGCTGAAATCATGAAAGCCTTTATGAAATACAAGCATTTTCAATAATAGAACAAGGTAAACAAGAAAACACCAACCAGATAAATCTGTTTGTGTACAAAGGATCACTTTTCCATGATCCTTTTGACAACAATGTCAATGTGAGGCGTGCCGTATCACTAAATATTGTGTAGTTAGTTATTGATATTTATAAAATGGCTCGGTTCTGGGGAAGATCCTAAGGCATACATTAAGTCTTGATCAGTCTTAACATTTTGCTTTTCAATAAATGACCTAATCTTAGATGCATGTAAATGTAAGCTTTTGGGTGATTTTCAGTATGAAATAGGAAAAAGCCCTGCAGTCCAAAAAATGTTGTTCAGTAAGACCTGAAATCTAATTAAACCCATTCTGTGCAGGCTTGCTAAAATAAATAAAAGTGTAAGTACCTGTTTTGATACTAAGCTAACTAGCAGAAAAATCATAAGACAGATTTTTCCCCTTACTGCTGTTTTCCTTAGTATATTCTCCCATAATGCCTCGGTAGTAGCTGACAGTTGGATGCAGCACAAGACCCTGCTGGACAACTGTCAGGTTTGTTGAAGGATATTAAAGAGAACTTGATCATGTGTCAGCTCTCTTCAAAATACACTCACTTCGGAAAAGTGATATATCTGTCAAAGCAAGGACTTCAGCATTTGGCAGAACAGGCCATTTTCACAAACAAAACTGTCCAATTACATTAGGGGGCATGAACTTCAGGTGTGCATGCCAGGGACAGAAAGAGCTGTAGCCACACATCACAGAGACTGTCTCCTTAAGCCATATGGTTGGATGTGGGCTGCATCTCAAGCATAGTTTCTTTATGCTTCGTAGATTAGGAATTAATTTAGAATTATCAGAAACATAAATGGCAGCTTTGAACTTCTACATTCACTTTTTTTCTTTTTCAGTGAAGGCTGCCAAGAATTCGTTTTTGGAGAGAGTGGAAAATTTATGGAGTTTGATTAGATGATTAAGAACCAAACTATGGCACAGAAATATATCTTTCTTGTTTTGTTTTTTAAATGCTTTTAAGAATGTAAGTGTGAGTTTTGATTAAATAACATCATTGGTTAAGAAACAAATTATGCCTGAGAGAATAACAGCAAAGACTTTTTCTTGGAAATATATTATACTTGAGTCGAGGTCTTTCTTGGCTCTCGCAAAAATGCAGACATTTGGTGGGAATGAGCTTTCAACTTAAAACTGCTTATATCACACACAGTATACTCTCTGTGGCTGTTGCGTCTAAATTCAGGGAAGTCATTGAGGATGGAAACTGTAGCTCATGTTAGCTTGTGCCAAAATCTTCATTTTTGTACCCAGAAATTTCCAGTTTCACCTGCAGGTAAAGGTGAAATGATGTAGGGTAGTGCAGAATGTCATGGAGATCTTGACTGACAACACTTGCAAAAAACCCCCTTATTTTTAGGACATATGTTGCATTCTAGGGGCTGGCTGGCTTTGACTGTTGGCAATTTTATTAGGGAGATGTAAACACTTATTTAACCCTTTGCATTAGGTTTTCACAAGGGATTTGAAAAACATTTTATTGAAACAAGACTTCTTAGACCAGCTAAATATGTCACACTTTATGCTGATTTACACCCTGTGTAATCCCAATGAAGGCTGTTTGTAATAATGACAGCTCTTAATATTCCTGTTTCCCTTATCCTTCCTGATTCCCAGAAGCAAAATCCCACCCTGATTAGTAAATTGATTTAATTTAAATGAAAACAGCAGTTCTCTTTTACACCTCCTCCTCTGGGGTAGAGAATTCCACCCTTACGTTGGCAGTTCCACTTGGATAGGGTTATTTCTTCTTCGCTTCCTGTTTTCAACTGGATAAGTCTGTGCTTTATAAAATTTAGAGGGGGGAAAGCAAACCATCAGGACACCGCTGAAAGCCCAGTGCTTTTATTTTAAGCATTACATACCTTAATTTATTCCTATCCTACATCCCAATGCCATTCCCCCAGCTAGGTCTTTACTCCATCAGTAGTTAAATAGTGTTGCCTTCATTGTTAAAAGCTGTGTTTATGGTGGCATAACTAACATGTATTAGCTAGCTTGCTACAAAATATTAGTGCAGAAATGGTGCAGGGAGTGCTTACTGAGGCCTTGCTAAGCAAGGCCAATAGTACAAACTGCCCTGTGGTTGATTGTGCCTAGCTACTTTGTCATAGGAATTACAGAGTCTACCTGCAGTTACTTAGACATCCTTACCACTGCAATCAGCACCCATTGAAATGAATGAACATCCTCTACTTTATAACTCTTTCAGGCTTTCTGAAAACTGAGTCAGATACCACTGCATCAGCTATCCTTACATCAGTTTAGGTCTTCTTCACAAAGGGAAAGTTACTATCTTTCCCTGCCTTTTTTTTCTTCTTGGCCTTGAACAACTGAAGAGCTTGGCTATGACTTCTTCCCCAGCCTTTTGCTTTGTGCCCTCCTCCAAGATATTTGACCCACACTTTGGTAAACATGAGAATAAATATTGCTTTGTAATATTAAATTAGTGCCTGGTTAGTTTATTTAACTAGGTTAAATCCATGCCTCTCAGAAGTGGCACTAATACTGTTACTATAGAAGAAGGAGCAATTCATATATATTTGTACAGCTCGGTTGCTTCTTTGAACAAAGTAGGTTAACATCATGGTAGTGAGAGCTTTTAAATAATTGGGTCATAATAGCAATGATCACTTATTTAAAAAGGTGTGATAAGTTGCAATTTGTCTGCTTCCATGATGTCTTTCCCAGTACTCTGGCAATAATCTGTCTTTCCAGGACTACCTGAAGTATTCCAAACTTTTGAGCAGCTTCAATAGCCAATATTCAAACCCAGTCATCTGGTGTCTTGACGGTAATGGTAAAGACTCAGTTGTTTGTGGAGTATGGAATTTTCTATATGGCTACCTTCACTATGTGTTTACCTGAACAGACAGCAAGGAGATACGAGGACCTCTTCACCCCGTGTATCAGCTGCCTGTATCACTGGAGTGGAAGTGGAATAGAGAGCTCTTGCCAGCAGGGTGCTTCTTCCACTCCTGCACAGAGGGATTGGAGGGAATAGGATCAGTTGTATGCTTTACCTCTCTGGTATTCTGACAGCTGCACAAGTCAGAAAAAGACAGTAAGGTCTGACAGCAAAAGGGTAGGTACAGGTTACTTATTCCCTGCAGCAAAGTCAAGGAGTATCTGACTGAATTTAAGAGTCTCAGTCTAGGTTCCTGCCCTGCCCTGGGGGTAGCAAAGTTTCCACATTTGGTCTGGAAAGGAGGGTTGCAACTCAGCTTTGTCTGTGCATTTCTGAAGTTAAGCGGGTCTCAGTTAAAATCTGAACAAACACAGCCTGGCCAACCAATCTTTCTTGCTTCGCTGAAATGCTGGATTTCCCATCCAAATTTCCACTGCCCTGAGGCTAGGGTAACCACCAAGGCTCGACCCACTAGCAAGTTTTAAGCTTCAAAATCTTGCATGCCTTGTGCTTAAAAGAGATGCTCCTCCTTTAATTGATGTGTTTTTGATTTTAGCCCTGCCATAGTATAGCATGCTGTAGATCACATTCATGTATTTCAATGCATGAAAAAAATTATTTTAGCTTATTGGTAATGATTTTTAATATAGCCTGATTATAGTTTTCTTCTCCCTTTTGAGAATTGTACAGTTGTCCTCATGATGAATCTTGGATTTCCACTTTAGGGATCATGGACCTAAAAGTTAAAAACAAAGTCTTGTGTTAGGTTCCTAGGCTACTTGTACAGCACTTGGGAAGCATTAGTATCCAAGCAGCACACTGAGCTGGGGACAACCCAAAGCCAGGACTCTGAGTGGGGAGCTGCCTGGAGCTATTGATTGAAAAGTAATGACAGCAGGGTGTTAGGCAGCTCATGTTGCAGTAACATCTCTCCACTCCATAGGGCAAATGCCAGCAATTTGCAGTCCTCCAGGATGCACTGTTCCCAATCCTCACCCCGCCTTCTCCCAGTCTATCATTCAGAACTCTACTGCCCCAAAATGAAAGCTGGTAAGGGAGACCTGGGCAGCTGTGGATGAGTGGGGATGAACCATGGGAGTGGTGGGGAGCAACTGGAGAACGGGCAGCTACGGGGCAGACTTGGCAGCTCCTAGTGACACCCCTGCTCCCCAGAACTCTACATGTTAGAGAGGGTATTAACCCTTAATGTGTGGCTGCTCACAGCCCATGCTAACTTTAATATTGCTTTACATTCATTAGAGATAGCATGTGTGAATTGTATGGGTAACAACATCCAAAGGCATTTCTGTGCTGCTGCAAAAGCAAAAGTTTAGTCACTGGAAAGGCTGACAACCCTGATGAAGTTTTCATCTGGGAGCTGGGCAGGGGCTGTCAGGATTGCAATTTTGAATTTGAGCATTTATCTCTTCCCCCCCCCCCCCCCACCCCACCTCCATATCTGCCCCTGTAGCAGTTTATAACCTTTCCAGAAGGATGTGTATGTGTGTGTGTGTGTGTGTGTGTGTGGCACTGTACATGTCACATATGGCATATGGTACTGGTACAAACTTTTACGGGCTTTGCTGCTTGTGAATAATGTGGCCTTCCCAAACTTATGCTAATAAACCTTATAATGCATGACATGTACATGTATCTTCTTTTTTTCTCTCTCTCTCTCTCTCCTCTCCCTCCATCTTTATGTCTGTACAGCAGTCATGACAATAGAGGACTCCACTGCCAGTACAATTTAAACTTTGCAGTAACCTCAGTTGACATAACTATTTGGAGTATTCAGAGTTTTGGGTACATCAGAGTCTTCACAAGTTTCAGTTAGTGAAGTTGCTTCTTCAGTTGACAGCTCACTTGCCTGAAAATGCTATGGGATCTAAAATCCTGGCTCCCCTTCTGCCTTCTCCCTATAATTTAATGTTTTAATTGGCATGCACAGTATGCCCATTTGGTTAATAGCCATGTGCTGGACTATGCTGGTTTTTAGAAAACATTCTGCATCATTTGATGCCCAGCTTGTGGTCGGTGCTAAAGACCCGTCATGTGAGAGAACTCAAGGACAAGTGCTAGCTTAGGTGAGAAAAGGTGGGTAATACCTATAAGGGTCTTTATCAGGCATGATGCATAACAGCTATTCTTTTAGCAAAAATGACTGGTTTTTGGGCTAACAGATGACAGTCTGGACCTAATCCAGGTTTACCCCTATGGGAAAGCAGGATTTTATCCTTTGTCTGGAAAGACTGGGGAACTGCATTCTAATTACACTATGACAGCATTTACCTCCCAAATTATTGATCAGTATATCTGATGCAAATCCCTACTTGAGTCCAGTATAGTAGCAAGATTTGCACAAGGACCAAATATTTCTAGCAATAGCAAGAGTAGATATGAAATCTTATGCCTCTGGACATAAGCTGATCTCTGTTTGGAGCTAGGATAAGATGCGTCCCTACAGGCCAGGTACCTTTCAGCTTCCTCAGAAGCATTTAGGGCACTCTTACATGTGCTCTGGAGTTGGGGAGTGGGTGCGGGAGGGCAGTTCTGAGAGTTGCTCTAATTAAAGCGCTGCAGTCTCTCTCGTATCAGTGTCCCCACACTTCAAAATGGTGATGGGGATGCAAAGCGTGTTCAAGGAGCTTTAGTTCAAGTACCTCTGCCACCATTTTGAAGCATAGGGACACCAATAAACAAGACGTGTAGGCTGGCTGGAGCATAGAAATGACCATGCTCCAGCAGACTCAATTAATCACAGCATGTCACGGCAGCCTCCACACTCATGTACAGGCACCCTTGGTGTTGGCCTTTGTCTGGCACTGGAAATCCAGACTGAGCGGACCACAGGTCTGCTTCAGTTTGGAAATTCCTGTGTACTTTTAGGTGGATGCCTAACATCTCCTGTGCCCAAAGAAGGAATGTGTAGACATATTCGAGTCAAAAGATATTAAATTATTGAAGACTTCAAAATGATTTTAAAAGTATTTGGATCAAGCCCTGAAAGAGTCAACAATTATTGAACAAGATGAAGTTCCTTTTTTCCTTGTGGGTTTTTTTTTTTTAACATTGAAATTGTATTGACCATTTTCACAATATACTATAAAACCAAACAGAAAGAAACCCATGAGATTTTTCTGCTAGTTGTGAGATGGTGACAATTGGCATCAGCTTGCCTGATAGAGACCAGATAAGGGTGACAGTGCAGAGATTAGAAAATGTATTTGTCCTTGGTCAGATGTATCAGACCTGTTTGAGACTGTAAAACATATTCAGAATGGAAACATTAGGGACGAGATGGAAAGGGAAAAGATGTGCTTGTGTTTGTTGTGGTTCTAAGAAGCTGAAAATGCACAGAATGACTGGGGTACCAGATATAGTGGCATGGGCACACGTGCATGCATACACTACTTATATGAGGTGAGAGCTGTACTCCCTCCTCCTGCCTGTCCCCTTCCCTCCCCTCCTGGGGCCAACATAGTACTTGCAGCCCGGATGGGAGGGTGTTACTATAACTTATCCTTTGCTTCTGGTTCTTTGCCTGTATTTGAGAAACCCTCAGTCTAACAGCCTATGGTCTGTGGAAGTTACAGCAGCCTTTGTGGCCTGTGCCATGGGCTATGATGCTCCCTGGAATTGCCACAGTGGTGAATGCAGTGGCAATGCCCTGGTTCACACTTCTCAACCCCCCAGTCTTGCCCCTGGCGATCCTTGGGGCTTGTGAGGTGTTGTCAGAAGGCAGCTGTCTTCACCATTGCTTACATCTGGGAAATCCTCTCTGAGCAGAAACTGGACTTCTTAACTCTGACCCTTTTCCCCAATGTATAAGCTCCAGAGCGGGGCTGAAAATCTCGATGAAAGTATAGACTAGATTTTACAAACCATGTTTCCTCTGCTGAAGAGTTTCTCTTTATTGTACACATGAATTCAGCCCTTTATAACAAAGCAATATCAGTAGGTTTTAGGTTTAAGTCCGCAATTCTGAGAAATAGTTAACTCCAAAAATGTAGGTAATGAACATAGCCGAGAGAGCTTGAAAAATCTGCTTGGCAAGCAAACACTCTTTAAAAAAAATCAAAGCATTAAGAGTGTTTAATTAGCTTAATTTACTTCCTGTTACTTTAAAATATGCCCATTTGAGCCTTGACATTACAGCACTTCAAGAGGTTCCCTCTCTGATGCTGCATCAAAGCAGTGTTGAAGCAAGAAGGGCTGTATTTTAAAGTGGCAGCTCTAAAAATTACTGTTCTCCTTTTGCCCTCCTTAACTCCCAGCAGCAAAATCCCAACCTGATTAGCAAACTGATTTATTTAAAACAAAAATAGTAAGCTCCCATTTGCTTTTCTCCTCCCACTTGATGAATTTCACTCTTGGCATTTGCAATTTCATGTTAATAGTGTACTGTTTGGTCTTTGTGTCCCATCTTGCCCTTATGTAGTGCTTTTGGGTGCCATTAAATATTTGCCAGATTCCACTCCAGCAGTGAGTATATTTTGGTGCTGAAGTATATGAATTATTTGTAGTAATTTATTTTTCACTCTTTGGGATGAAACTCGTTATAGATCAGATTTTCAAAAGTGTTTGAGCACCTAGCTCAATGGGAGTTTAGCAATTGGGTGCCCATGATGTGTGAATGTCCAACAAGTTTTAGATAATCATTTCCAGAAGACCATTGCAGCCTGTGTGATTTAGAGCCATCATGAGGGCAAGCAGGGCCAAAATTTGAGAGGCAGGAGAAAGCTGAAGGCCACCTTTTCTCCACCCAGGAATGCAGATCATTGCTCCCACTCACCCTATCATTACAGTTTAGACCTCTGAGGGTGAATCAGAAATAATTCAGTTGAAAGCAGTAGAGCTGGCTGAATGAAACTAACATCGCGTTAACATCAGGCCTGATATTCCTAAGCTTTCAACATGGTGGTTCTGTGGCTATAATTTGGGGCACCAGGGGAGCGGCTGAGAAAGCAATATTTTCCAGCCTTGGTTCCTGTTGTTTCAATGAACAAAACCCAGCAGGTTTAATTTACGAGGTTTTCCATCTCTGAGGCTCCATCACAGTTTAGGACATATGGAAAACTCTGAAAACGCCCAGATGATCTTAGTGAACTACAGCTACACCTGTCATTTTCTTCATACTGGTGCCATTGCTTTTCTCTCCATAAACTCCGAACTTTCCATCTCTTTTACGTATCTAGATACAGGATTTGGAAACCTTTAACTCTAATTGCTTCTCCAAGGCTTTTGAAAGGTGGCTGGTGTGTCTTTTCCCTTCTTTCCCCGGGCTTATTAGAGAGCTTGGTTTGCCAAGCTAAGTCCTTCTAAGAACTAGAACAGTGGTTCCCAACCTTTTTTGCTGTGACCCTAAATTGGCCACCAATAGGACCTCCTGCTCTGGTGCTGCAGGGGTTGCTGGGAGTGGAGTGCGGTGGTGGCCTGGGGGCATGGGAGCTGCCCTTGCCTCATTTGTGCATGGTGGCCCTGCCCTGCCCACCTACCTGCCACTCCTGGGCTACACACATGAGTGTGCATGTGTTGTGTGTGAGCATTTCGTGACCCCCCCCCCCCCCCCCCCCTGCAACCCTGATTTGGGTCATGCCCAGAGTTTGGGAACCAATGAGCTAGAACATAGATCCATTATATCCTAAGTCAAGTGAAGTGAATGGGGGTGAAGGGAAGGGAGTCTATCAACACTGGATAGCAGCAGGAGTCAAAACAGTTCTGCTTCTATTGCAGCTGACGGTTTGCTCAGTACTACTTTTGGCTGCACCTTGTGCCTGGCACCAGGGAGATAGATGGGGATTTGCCATTACCTGTTATAATGACATTTTTAACATTACCATGATACAGTGTGAGCTATTTTATGGCTCAGACTCTTATAGCTGAGGAGAGCATTGACCACAAGAGGAGCAAGTTCATTTCCTCATCTGATTTCAGAATGGGTTGGGGTGTAAAGGGAACAGGTTTCGCTAAAGCTTTTCTGGACTAGGAAGATTAGACCACATACTGGGTCAGAAGCTTGCCCACAAACATTTTGGGATTGAGGGGGAAAGACCCCCTCACTACCACTGCCCTTTCTCAGAGGTTACTTAAGAGTACGTGGAAAGAGGATTGCTGGGAGGCCTTTAGAGCCTGTTAGAAAGGTAAGTTGTCTTCTGTGGACAATGGGAGAAGAAGGGAGATATACGAGATAATTTAATGGGTCAGACCAGAGGTGGTTGAATCTCTTTGAGGTTTGTGCATCCCCAGAGAGAAAATGCTTCTTATCAAAACCAGGTGATCTTTGTCCATTAGCAGGGTGAAAGCTTTGCTCAGCATCAATAATTCTGGAAATCAGTTGAAAAAGAAAAAAAAAGAGCACTTGGAAAGGAGTAAAATAAAAAGGAACTTGATTGAGGTATTTAAGACTGTGAAGTATGTAGTGAAAACTGATCAGTCCTTCCTCTTTATGTTATCTCATAACACAGCAACAACTTGTCAGTTGAGAAAATTGATGGCAGGTAAATTTAGATCAAATGAAAGGATATCTTTCTTTACCCAGCATGGCACCAGCCTCTGGAATTCACTTCCCCAGCAGGTTGCGGGGACCAGTATGGTAGCTGGAAAACAGCTTGATAAGTTTATGACTACATACCACCATTTGTAGTTATACATGCTAAGATAAGAGTGACCTGACTACAACTCAAGTTCAGGGTCTAGGGTTAAGTATGAACTGGCCAGGGAGGAGGTTGGTCCTATGGGTATTCTAAGAAGGCATACCTTTTAAATTATTTTATACCCCGTTAGCTTTTTGTTTGCTCTTTTTACAGTTTGATGGTTTTCATTTTATATAGCTTTTTAAAAATGAAATGCTAGTTTATGGGCAAGGGTGTGGGGGATTCTAAGATTTGCTCTCAAGCTTCCACTCACCAGAAAGTTTTTAGCTCTATGCTGTAAACAGCTGCATGAAAATTGAATATATGGTGCTAAAGATCGATGGGCACAACTGATTGCTGTTCCAAATGAGACTACCAAGCGCTAAGACATTGAGAAATCAAATTGATGACCTGTAAAAAATAAGTTCCGATTAAGAAATATCAGGTTGATAGAAATTCCTGAAGGCAAAGAGACAAGGGGAGATGAAATATTTTTGTGTGTGAATGATGAAGCTGCTTGGTAGGGATAATTTTGAACTCCCTTTGGAGGATATTAGAGTACATCAAATACAAGGCTGATCAGAAAGCACCACGCAAGGTGGTTGTAGATGTTTCACTATGCTGGGGTTTCCCCTAAAACAGAGTGTCTATTCCAGCTTGTCTGGCTGCTACTCTGCTTTGGCAGGCACTAGAAGCCAATGTCTCCCTCCCCGTCCCCCCGCAACAAAGAAGTGTCTGCCTTTGACACAGATACAAAATCTCACTGAATACCTTTATATTGCAGCAGTAGCCTTGCTGATAATGGCTTCTACTGCAGTATTGCTAGTTCAGAGCATTACTGTATCCATGGGCACATTTTACAAAGGTACTTCCAGCTCTCTATAAGCCAGTGCTTTCCTATGCATGTTGTTTTGATGCCTGTTTTTAAGAGCCTGGCCCTGCAGCCCCTTACTCAGGTGAATCTTATGCATGTGAGTAGCACTGCAAAGGGCAGCTGGACCTTTTTCATGACTAAGGTAAATGTGAGTAAGGCCCTCTGTCGTTAAATCTCTGGAGGCAGGGTTCTTGTCTCCTCCTAGTTCTTTGCACACTGTTGCTCTTTCAGAGGCCAGAAAAGGAACCCATTAGGGACCAAATCTTAAAAAAAATAAAATAAAATAAAAAAGAGAGGCTGACAGTGGCTGGTCCATGTGTATCCATATTTGTATGCATGCATGGTCATTTATTCAGTATTGCCGCCTTCCCTTCCTGCATCACCCAGGTATTTCCTGAAGATGCCCCATCCAAATATAGATTGAGCAAGCAGATGCCCATCTGGTGGGGCAATTTAATAAGCATGAAAATATGGGTTTCCTTATGTTGGCACATGTTTTATGCAGTACTGTGGCAAGGAAGTTTGCTTCCTGGGGTAAAGCCCACAGCAACAGCTTGCCCTTGCCCCGCACGCAGATCTGGGGGGCATATGCCCCCCCCCCCCAATACTTGCTCGGGAGTGCACGCAGCAGCAGGAGCCACCCTCCACCCATCTCTGCACCCCCCCCCCCCACAAATGAGCTACTTGCAGCTCCATCCCGCGCCCTGCCCCAGCTGGGCAGTGCCTGTTGGCACCCCTTTCACTTCGGTGCCTGAGGCTGTCGCCCTTCTTGCCTGGCACAGCCACAGCACTGGTTTTACGTGTCCCCATTTCTGGAAATTTTGCTTCATGGAGCTGATACACCTCTGTTTTCCTAGATTCATGATAGAGTAACTCTGTCTGAAGAATGGTAGTTGCATCTGAGGGAAATTGGAGGGGAGGCAGTAGTGAATCAGGCCTTGTGTGTCTTTTCCCAACAGAAGCGTTATTGTATCTGAATGCGGGGTACAAAACTGATCTGAGGGGATTCTGGCTTGGAGAGAGTTCTTTTTTAGGATGTGAGCTTTTGTTTGCCTTTAGTTGTATGTTTTTGAAAAATGCTGTCACTGTTTTTTCATCGGAGTATATATGATGTTATAATTGTTTTGTTTAGTACTGTAAATATTATGTGATTAATTTTGTCCACGCTGGAAAGGTATTTAAGTTTCTTACCAGGCAGCATGTGTTTAGGGTTTGGCTTTATTTATGTACAACAGAAGATGACAAGTCCTGCAGTTGGGAGTACAGAAAAAGGAGGGTTGTGAGCTATAATCTTTTTTGGGTAATTTTGTTTCTTTGAAAACATAGTGGCTGGTGTGGAAATTGAGGTGGAATTGTGAACTGCTGCTGCAGTCCAGGTTGGGGTGAAGCTGATTAGTCAGGGCATATGGAGTTGAGGACTGCTGGTGACTGTCACACTCAACCTGAGATGAGAGAGAAACTGGAAGTAGCAAGATGAGCAGGACACAACCCTAAAGGCTAAGGAGCATAAGCTAGTGAGCCTGGAGGAGGCTTCTTCACTGGCATTTAAATCTTTTGTAAACAGCTTGTTCTATCATAGTACTGATACCATGACCCTGAGCTATTGAAATGGCTGTTTTCAATAGATCCTAGAGGTTCCATTAATATTCCTAGATCATTCACACTAGGTGACTTGATAGTTCTTATTTTGCTTTTTTTCATTTTTTTTTTTTTTTTGGACATCCTGCACAGTGTGTGTTAAAAAAAGTCCTTCTTCACGAGTGCATCTACTTAAAATGTAATAATAAATTGTGCCCCATTAGGGTTAATATAAACATAGCTGCAGCCCTGCCATACTTTTGGGAAACACCGCTGTTCTATTTTATTTTAATACTGCAGGACTGTTTTGATCTTGCTCTACACCAGCCTCACAAATCACTGGTGCAGTGCTCTCACTAACTTGTCTGTATTATGTTCATTTTCTGGGTGGCAATAAATATTAGAATAAAATAAACTAAAGACTGCTGGCTGGGGCTCTGTTAGCTATCTTTATGGTTTCCACGGCAGCTGAATGACAGCTCAGGCTGGAAGCAAGCGGCCCCTTTTCACCAAGTAAATTTAGCCTTGGGAAGGATGAACATCATCTAACTCTTGAGCTGTGATGGTTGATGCCAGTCAGTAAATCAGTCAGATTTTAATTATCGGACACATGACAGGGAGCAGTGACAGGCTGCAGTCCACTGGAGAGCATTCCTTCAAAGCAGCTTTAAAAACAGAACAGCACTTGAAGAGGAAAACCAAGTGAACAGAACACAGTCACAGCTGAATTGCAGGACATTAATAGCATGATGGAATTCCCTTCCTAATAATTTTAACTGCTTCTTGGCTGCAGCTTTACAGAGGAAGGAGGATGTAATGCAGCGTTATTGAGAATTTATTTTTTTTAACTCGCTTCACACAGACCTGCAGTTTTTAATAGAGTTTCACACCGGTTTTCTGCATAAGCAGCTGTTTGGTGCAAAGGAAGCAGTGACAGATTTATAAAGCAGCAAAACCTGCTAATTGGATAGATGAAATTGCATTTCTGACAGTGGCCCCCTCTATGAAAACTGGTAACATACCTTTAAAAGATTTGAGTGTATAAAAACTTTATTATATTGTCTTTTGCATTAATGGTCCTCTTAATTTTGGATAATAGAAACCTACAAACATGTCCCTAGAAGCTGGAAGAGATGATGATAAAGGCATGTTGGTTAGCAAGTGGGTTGGGGAATTTTACAAATCTGTTTGGAGAATCCTCAGAATATTTAAAGACACTTCATAGTTTTGTACAGGTGGGTGAATGAGTGGGTGGGTTTGGGTATCTGGCAGCTAGATTGTTGCATGGAGAGGCTTTTAAGGATATTATTTTAGGAAATTAGCACTGAATTAATATAAAAATGGAAAGAGAAAAATAAGTGATCAAAGTCCTACTGAAAAATGTTGTTACCTTTTGAACTGAGCTCTCTACAATTATTTGCTAATTGAAAGGTGTAAAAAGGAACATGAATATCTGTAAATTTAAACCTGAAGGTGGGGTAGATTTGTACTTTTGAGACAATCTTAAAGCTGGTCAGAACTTTCTCTTGCAAGTTATGGCTTCACATTGTTTCCCTGGACAAATGTACATTGATGTCAAGAGGAAGTCTAAGCTAATTTTCAATACTAGGATGTGCTGTAAATTCTTTCCTAAAATCTCTGTTGCTGTAGTTTCACAGGGCAACTACTCTTCTTAACAGCAGTCCACATTATAGCTCCATCAGCCCCATTCAGTGCAGTGCTTAGATTCTGCTCAGAATCCATGAAACCTTGGAAACAAAAATAATGTTCAGCTTAATCTCAGTGAAGATCAATAATTTTTCAATGAGTACCTTGCAACAAATACAGATGGGCCTTATATTAGAACTGGACCTTTCTCCTTCCATGAAAATAAACATTTCTTTCTTACTGCCACAGAAATCACCCTGCGTCTTTTCCCAATGGGAATCATACTGTGCACTTGAACTCTGATTTGTTTTTGATGCTTCAAACATAATTTTAATTTAAAGGCTTCTGTAGGGAGAGCTTTAGAATTGGAATACAGGTTTCCCAAAGCTATAAATACCACTCTCTGGATTGTAAATGTAAATCTAAAACGCATCATTTTATTTTTAGTAAATTCTGCAAATTGTCAAATGTTTAGGGTTTTCTTGATTTTTTTTTTTTTTTTTTTTTAAGTATTATTATTATTATTATTCTCTGCAAGAAGCAGACAAAAGGAAAAGAAACAAGCATAGTGTTTCTTAGTGTTGTCATTTTGTAATAATAAAGTAATTCAATAAATGCCCTTTAATTGAAGGAAAGAGTAAGATAAGCTGAAACTGTCCAAAACAGGACAGAATTAATTGGCATAAGATTGTCTGTTCTCAGTCTGTGAAGCATTTATTCATTATTTTTATTTATATTGCAGCGGTACCCGTGAGCTCTGTTTACAGACCTGTTGGCTAGGTGCTGTATTTCTTGGTTGTGTGTGGAGGTTTTGATGATCACTGCCATTCTGGAATCAATGAAAACTTAGGACGCAGACGGGACTGCAGCTCCTGGTCTGACAATTGGTACTTTACAGAAAGTGCCATGACTTAGACAGATTCTCTGGGCCCAACAGATGTTCACTGTTGGGTTTGTGAGGGTGGGGGATTGAGCTCCAATTTGAAGCCAATCCAGGGAGAGAGGCTGCATCTCTGCAGTCTCTTCCCCTAGCCCCACCACACCTCTCCCAGCCTCCAGTGCTCTCTCGGGATGACAGGGGGAGAAGGCATGGGAGAGAGGTCCATTCTAGGGTTTCCCCAACCTGTGCTGGAATTTGGGCAGGGGGGAGTGGATTGGAGCCCCCTCCACCTCCAGTCCACCCGCCCCACTTTCCAGTGCTGGCTAGGCAACTTCCTGAATGAGCTCCCCATGCTCCCCCCACACGTCCATTCTGAAAACAGCACTGGGAGCAAGATGGGGCTACATCAGCCAAGCCCTGCTCCCAGTGTATCTAGACATAAGTTTTTGATGGTGCTCTGCTTTCAAGTGCTTTCATGTGAACCCTCATATAATGTAATGAGGGTTCTTATTGTTGTGGAGTTGGGCCCTTTTACAGTAGCCGTGCACTTGTTATGTCACAGTTGTACAGTACTTGCAGGGACCAGAGCAGGTGAAAATTGTCACTTCTGTCTGAGCCCTTAGTCACTGACTGCAGTGAGAATAGGCCAAGCCCACAGTGCTCACTTGCTCTATCTCTGGTTTCCAACAATTGAACTGTATTGGAATATACCTAAAATCCACTAAATACTTCCCTCATCTTACTTTCACAGCTAAACATTTTCAGTAGTTGCCCAGGGATGCTATTTGATTGCAAATGGGAAGGGAGGTGGCATGTGGTTGGGAAGGGGAATTTCTACTAGGACCTATGAATAGGAAGAGAAGCATCCAGGAGACCATCTGTCTATTATGCTTTAGTTCATCCTATGAAAATATTTTAAAATACTTGGATTTAAAGTAGAAAGGCTGGCTTAGATTCTGGTTGTAAATGGGGAAGCCATTGCATTATAACTCTTGATTTACACCTAGAAAGTAAATGAAGTTAATTTGCTTGAAGATCCAGTGAAACTTATCTGAGCAGAATCTAGACCATGGTGGATGTGTCTACATGTGCAAATGGTCCAAAGTGGTTTTACTCTAGAATAATTTAGAGTAAACCCACCCCAGGAAGGCACCTACATGTGCGGGGAAGCAGGAGGAAATTGGCTGCTCATGGGAGCAGTCTGCTCCCACCCCCTATGGCCTTGTACCAGCCCCCTACAGCAGCCAGGAAGAGCTCTAGGCTGGCAGGGAGCAGAGGGCCAGGAGATGGCTGTCTCCCTGCGGGGACTGGGAGATTGTTCTCTGCCCCAGGAGATGCCTGCTGTTGGGGCAGGCTCCATCACTGGAGCCCAAGTAGAGACAATGTCCCCTGCCTTGGAAACAGTGAGCTCTCAGCCCTGGCTCTCTGATCACAGGCAGAGGGCTTGGAAAGAGCTGCAGGGAAGGGGCAAGTCCCACACCCTCACTCTGATCCACTGGCAGGGCGGCTAGCAGCAAGCCCCCAGCTGCATGGGGAATCCCCACTCAGCTGGGGGCTTGCTGCTAGCTGCCCAACCAGTGTATCGGGGCAGAGAGCTGGGACCTGCCCTTCCCCTGCAACTATTTCCAAGCCCTTCACATTGATTGCCTGATTGGGACATGGGGCTGAGATGTGCCCCTAGCTGGGACAGTTCCTGGCCAGCCCCAGATTGCATGGGGAAGTCTGCATGCTCAGCTTGAAGCTGGTTAGGGACTAGCCAAAACGGGACAGTCCCAAGCCACCTCCAGGCTGCACATGCAGACTTGCCCATGCAGCGAAGGACTGGCTGGAAACTGTTTTGGTCAGGGGCAGGTCCCAGCCAGCTCCAGGATGGGTGAGGAACTCGCCCTGTGCAGGGAGCTCCCAGCCCCAACTCTGCAATCGCTGGAATGGGGCTGGGAGATAACTATCATCATGGAGCTGGGCCTGGGAACAATAATCTCCCAGTCCCCACTCTGTGATTGCAGGGGCTGGGAGCTCCCTGCTGCCAGGGCAAGGGGACATTGTCCCCTCCCAGCCACCAGTGGCAGAGCTCACCCCAGAAATAGGAAGTTCCTGGGGGCAGAGAGCAATCTCCCACCTCCTGCTGCCTGGCCAACTGGGAGCCAATTTGCTCCTAGTCAGCTGTCTACATATGCCATACTGCTCAATAATTTACTCCTGAGTAAATTTGCTACTTGTATTTACAGGGAGCACATTTACTTGATTAGAGCAAATTACTGCACAGTAAGCATCTGCACATGTAGACGATGACGGTTACTGCACAGTAACTTGCTTCAATTTCAAGTAAAGCATCTTGTGTAGATATGCCCAGTATCGGGATTCATATATTCAGGATAGGTTATTTGCCTATGTCTGGCACAAGGTGATTTATGTAAGTGAATCAAATAATAGGCAGTAATTTCTAAAGAAAATATATTTGTAAGTAAAGTACAATGTTTTAATGTGATTATTAAATGTTACAGGAAATGTATCACATAATCCATACTTCTGTATGCTTTTTTTCATTTCTGTAGAGCAACGGGATACTAGAACTACAAACAGGCAAAGAAAGCATTTAATGGTGAGTTTGGTATAAAATGGTTTCTCTGTAGAAGCCTTCCCTCCTAATAGCAGGCAGGTCCTGTTAGTGGCAAACATGAGGAAGCAAAGGAGCAGTCATAGAGAAGGTGGGACAGTACTGAAGCAACATAAAACTAAGAATGATAATGTACACTCCAGGTCAAGGAAAAGATAAATAATATTAAGATAAATAATACTACTACTACTGAATCATACCCTCAGCCTCTCTTTGTGGCAAGTATTTTCAGAATAATTTTTTTCTATCCCTTTCATTTCCATCCATAGTACAATATTAATAATTTTATGGAAACAATTAATAAACTTATATACGTCTGTAACTTAGCATCCACAGATCCTTTTTGTGATTTATGGTTCATGGGGTCTGATCTCTAGAAATAGAACAGAGCACTGGAACTGTTGCTTCTTTTCATGTGATATTTTTCCTTTGATAAAGGAGAAGAAACCTGCGAAACCCTAGGTTAGGTCTGGAATTTAAACTGGAGATGGACTTGAAATAGAATCAAAGATTCTATAAAGCTGCAAGGAAATTTTAGTTCAGAAACGGGGGCTAGCAACAAAGCCCAGATCCAGAACTGCACATGAACATCCCCCACATACCAGAGGGTTTGAATCTGAGTGTTGGGCTCAAACCCTACTCTGGGTAAAAAGGGGACCTGGAATGCAGGTGCCAAATGTCACACTAAAGGGACTTAGCCCAGCTATTTTGAAGCATCTTTCCTTGGAAATCTATAACAGCTGGAGCCTTTTCCTCAGGTATCCAGGAAGGTGGAATCCACAATTTGTTTCCAAAGCAAAGGAGTGCTTTGGAAGCATTAAGGTAGGGTTTTATGGGCCATGGCAGGAGAGAAATCAAGGACAGCCGCAGCATATTGTGTCTGGGTGAAACTAGACTCATGGTTCAGTCATCCTCCCCTCACTCCCTACTGCGCTACGAGGGACAGTGTTGGGACCATTCTTTCCTTCTCAAGTTCTCGGAGGCAGTTGTCCTGACTCTCTTCCCCTATACCTTGTGTTATGTACATCAGTGCAGGTTTCACATGACGGTTGCCATGTTGGTTTTGGACTCACTTCGCACTGTCTACATTAGTGCCCGAGTTGTGCAGCCATGAACGATCCCACCCAGCAGTAGCTGAGAAAATGTCCCAAGGCGCTGCCCTCTAAAGCTGTTCAAGTCTTCCCCTGCATCTCTGCCTCTTCAGAGTTTACTCTGGCTTGAAGTGTGCTTGCAGATTTTAATTAATTAATGCTCACAGCACCCCTGTGAGAGGTAAAGGCTCTCTTCACCCACCACTGCCAGGCAGGTGCTCTTTAAACAGCACACACAGCAACACTACTGAACAGTTTGGGGCAGGATACAGAGAATACTGTGCTCGGTTGAAAGCATAGGTAGGCAGAATGAAGTTGGAATACAGCCAGGACACTGAGGTTCATTGCACATGGTCACAAACTCTGTTTTACATCTGATCTGAGAGCTTGCTCCTTTACCAGCACTCTGCTTCTTTTTCACACCATGCTTGGTCATTTAGTCAGTATTGACTTCCTCCCTTCCTGCATCACCACGGTAATTCCTGAAGATGTCCCATCCAAAGATAGATTGAGTTTAACCCTGTTTGCCCTCTGCGTTCTTATGGGGCCTAAAAGCCGTAAAGGTTTCCTGAGAAATGAAACTATAGTAGAATCATATCCCTCCAACTCTGCCATAGCCACAGCATGCTACATCTGTGAGAAAAAAAAAGTCCCGGTTAGCTTCTACTGCCTCCTGGTTCATCTGCCAAATGATATTACTGGGATTATTTAATTCATAATATGGGAAAATGATACAGTGCTTCTCTTTCTTTTGTAAGGTCTAGTAGTAAGTGCTGTTTCCTTACACATAGATCTGAACGTGATTCTGGATATTATGGAAAACTGGATCCTGAGCCCAACGTATCAGGTAGTACTTTATATGGTGTAAGTACCATCCTGGAGGTCCAACTATCATTACACGTTTGAGAAATTTTGATCCAGATCTGAGTTTTGTGGTGGGGACCCCTCCTTGGCTTCTCTCTGGTGAGAACATATATCTTATGACAACTCTCAATGACAGCAATAATTGTTCTGTCTGTGTACTCCTTTACAAGCTCCTATCCCTCAGTGGAAAAATCTGCTTGTGACTCATTAGGAACAGTTAATATTTTTATTGCTGTAGTAGAACAAAAATGTAAAGCAAGAACAATTGCACAAAGCAATGGAACGTCTTATGGTTCTGAACATTTGAAGAGCTCTTGGGACAGGAATAGATACCAGCAGCTGTCTGATGCATTTTTAGGTGGGATCAAATTAGACTTGCTTGCAAAAAAAATAAAAATAAAAAAGAAAGAAAAGAAAAGATCAGGTAGTATCAAATTACACCCGCTAGTGGAAAAGGAGTGGTCAACATGGAAGGTGTACAGTGATGGATGGATAAAATACCCCAGCAGGTCTTTTTTCCCCCCATTACAATTAATTTTAGTGGACTTGGGCCAACACATCCCTGGCCTTGGGCACTTTTCACATCATAACAGTTGTGGGGAGGGAAACTGCACAGATGAAATGCAGCCATTTAAAACTAGCCCAAAGCTGTTCTAGCAAACAGACAGAATTTTCTCATTTTCATGACACCAGTGAATATATGAATTTCACTGGATTCACTTTTTTGTGCCAAAGAAGTCAATGTAGTTCATCCTGGCATGTTCAAAATTGGAAGGATCTGATTGACAGAAGTGGGAGATGGCAGATTTATAATATTCAAATCTTCCTGTTGCACACTTCACTACAATACAAAAGATGTGCTCACAAAGGAAGCTTGCTGACAATCCATTTATTACACTCTGCCATGTACACTTACCCTGCATTTCTCTTTAAGGGTATTTTTTTGCATATTTGTTTTACTGTCCTCTAATTGTCGGTTAACTTGCATTTTACATTTTTTTTAATGTTTATGCACGATACAAATCTCTTAAAGTCAGAGCTATACAATTCTCTTCCTTCTTTGTAGGGAATTTATCTAAATGTTTTCCCCATTCCTATAAGTTTTCCTTCCCTGAGTTTTACTTCTAGTTTGGCAATAGATATATGTAGAAACATAATAAAACTGCAAAAAACCAAAACAAAACACCCCGATCTGCCCAGCCCAGGCAGATCTATAAAAACTAGGAGGAAATTGCTGACTCTTCAAAGCTATAATCCCTTCACAGAACCAATAGGAAGCAAGTAGGTACAAGTGTGGGTGATACCTCTAATGTAGGACATGGCTGCAGAGTAGTGTAGGGATACTCAGATTATTTTAAAATAAGCTAATCTGTTCAGAAAGTAGCAACCCAGTACTCACTGCATGTTAATTTACCTGGTTTCTTGAGCTCCATGTGAGCTTGCTAACAGCTAGTTTAGGAATCTTTATACTGTTCAGCACCATGCAGTGTAGCAGATGCAAGTCAAGGCTTTCAGAAGACCACGAAGGAAACTGATCTCAGAGATGCCTGCGTCCAGGGCATGCTGGCGCATGAAATTGGGAGTGCAGTCAGTACGGTCAGATACCCAGTCCATGCAACTATAGAGGCTGCTTGTTAATCCATTCAAACCAGTACAGTTCTGTTCTCTTCTATGTATAGCTTCTTATGCTGTACTCATAGTATCTCGGGGCCTTCCAGTAGTGCACTAAGCAACACTACTAATGTCTTGATATGCATCCTTTCCGAAATACAAAACAGCAGAATTATTTGTTTGGGGGGATTTTTATACATGATGTGTACATACATAGAATTATGGAAAACTAGGGTTGGATGGGACCTCAGGAGGTCATCTAGTTCAACTCGAAGCAGGACCATCCCCAATTATAATATCTTCTTAGCCAAGGCTTTGTCTAGCCAGGCCTTAAAAACCTTCAAGGATGGAGATTCCATAACCTCTCTGGGTAACCTGTTCCAGTACTTTACTACCCTCCTAGTGAGAGAGTTTTTCCTAATATCTAACCTAAACTTTCCTTGCTGCAACTGGAGACATGTTGCTATCTGTTTGTGGGAGAAAGCAAAGTCAAAGATATACCTTGCACTTATTGCTGAAAATCCCATGGGAGTTCCTTAAACAATCTCGAGTTGGCCCCTGAGGAAACTTAATGAGAAGTTGCCTTGTATATACTGTGACTCCCCTACTTGGATTATATCATGAGTCGTCCATGGGTTGAGGGATCCAAACCTGTGGGGCATGCATGATTTGATCCTCAGAGGGAATCTGGTGTGAAGTTCATGCAGCTTGATGATCCATGAAATTTTCCCCAAAGGTGGGTACCCTTTAATCTAGAAAACTCACTTTTATGTCAGTTTCTGGGAGCAGTCACTAGTCTGTGAACCACTGGGGAACAAAAGAAAACAAGCTGGGAGATGCATATATGGTGTTGATGTCCTGCAATCTGCCTCTTTCCTGGGAGGAAGGAAAAACATGTTACAAATCTCATCTTGATAGAAAGAGTCCAGGCACACTAAACTATAGGTTAATCATAGTGGTTTCCTCCTCCTGTGTTCCTCTCCCATATATATTTCATTAGGAGGAGCAATGCAGGACAGTGGTCATCAAAACCCGCATATTTAATATAGTTATGCTCCTTGCTCACAAGTCTCTTTGCTTTCGTCTAAGGAGGTCCCAGTAATTTAAGACACAGCAAGGCTCAGAACTCTTCTCAGCTTTACCAAAAAAACAACCCCCCTCCCAACCCCCAAACAAATGATGAGTGAATCTAGGTGAAGTTCTGGTTTCATAAGGAAATCAGGAGAGTTTTGGCTGGTTCTGAGTTTTGTTATGAACATATCCCACAAATCTAGTTAAGATGCCCTCACATCTCCTGCTTAATTTTGTACCAAACCTTCCTCAGGCTTGCTGATTTTACATAGTCACTCACTTCAACTGCCTTTTTCTTTGGCAGGTTGCAGGATTTTTTAAACACAGGTTAAAACAGGTATTTCCCAAAGCAGTTAAGGCACGTATGCCTGGGATCTCTGCCTAAATCTTCTGAGGTTTGTCGGTCCCGCTTGTCATTTATTTCACTGCAATCTCATGATTAAACATTTTAGCACAAGCCATAGGAAAAACAAACCTCCTTGAATACTAAATAATATTCACATGCAAACTTTTCTAGAGGGTTTCTAGATACGAGATGTACAGTAATTAATGCTGCTTGATGGAATCTATAAATGTATATTGCAGCAATGCTGTTTGCTTTAAGTACAACTTTAAGCAGGAAAAGGCAATGAATCCCTCTTTCAATGTCTGATTTTATGTTTAAGAGCTAATGAACTGAATTCTTCGTAAACATTGGCAAAAGATGCAAATGAACAGACAGATTCTCCAAATGCAAAGGGACACATGAGAAAGAGCTAATTTTACACAATTGACTCTCTAACCTTTTTGGATCAGTGGAATTAGAGGCTGATTAATTTGCCATGATTAGCATTTATTGAAGCTTTTGACACTGCTGCATTGTTTTCCCTTTTCTTTTCTTTTGTGTCTCTGAGAGTTAACAGTTTATAATACATTTAACTGCCAGTCCATCACCCTGACAGGGTCATAGCTTTCCTTTATGGACTTTTAAAATTAATAACAGACAGTTCTATTTTGACATGCCCTTGCTTCTGCTGCAGAACTCGGCTGTTTAATTGTAGAGCTGGCCTCTTGTGGCCAAATGCTCCCAATGTTTAGCAAGGGTTGAAAATATGGATGTTAGGAGAAAAACTGGCAGATGGCTGACAAGGCATTTTTACTCATAACACACCAGTAAAACTTTAACTCAGAAGATTTAGTGCTAGAGCTTTCCAGTCAGCAAGCTGCAGCCATATGCAGATTTTTTTTTTCAAACTTCTAAACTGATGGTTTTGCAAAGTGTGCATAAGCAGCCTTTATTGATTATGATGTTAAAAATTGAAAGCGTCAGTATCATTTAGCTTGAGACACTTTTAAAGAAAAAATGAACATCCGTTTTCATTATGAACTCCTGATAGGCCAGACACTAGTGAAGTCCATGGTCTGTAGTTTTAAAACTAAAGAAAGGAATACTTCTGACTCTTTTTTCTTCCACCAAGCTTTATATATATAAAATATGAATCCAACAACACCTACCACATAGAGTAAATGTTGATTGTTACCCACTTGAGCTCCAAATGATGTCACAACCCATGAAAGTGACTTGTTAGCTGGTTATAAAATCACAGACACCATAAGCCTGGGTGATAGTTTCACGGCCTAAGTTGCAGGCACAAGTTAGATAGGTGCTGAGTGTGTTATAAATACTATCACCACAAAGCATGTTAAATAATTTCAAAGGCCTGACAAACCCACAGAACTAGGAAATTCAGATTTATGGACATCCAGAACACAAACTGATGCCATTGTGCCAGGGGGTTCAGCACATACAGAATTGACACACATTTTCCTTAGTTTAATTGTGAAGTAATGAGAGTGCATTATCAGAGGCCCCCCACAGTGAGCTGGAAACTCCATTTGCCATGGTTTCCATTGAAAACTATCATAGTTGCACATTTTAGCAAAAGTAGTAGGAAGCAGCCAATTCTTTTGCTTCCCTTTCTTTGTTGTTTCTACCTCCAAAGGGATTCACTCACATTGCAGGCTGATTGTTGACTATATTTAATTAAAGAAAGAAAAGAAAATATGCTTAAGGTATAGCAGATGAAAAAAGAAAATCCACCTCTTCCCTCTTCTCTTAGAAAGAATCAAACTAGATTCCTTTTCAACACAGTTACCTAAAGAGGAAAAAAAAAAGAGAAAAAGTCTTCTTGCCAACAATCTCTGAGGGCCAACTGCTCAGCTTGAGTTATAAGGCCGATTTCAGAAAGGCATGTGCGTTTATTTCTGCCATGTGGCCTCCACTTTGAATGCACAAAATAGCACTTATGGTTAACATTGAAGTACTTGAGCGCTGGGAGCACCAGTCTCTGGGAGTCTGTGTGTGTGTGGTTGTGTAGGTGTAAGAGAAGCAGGTGCATATGTTGTGCCAAATTTTGGCTACTTTGTCCCCAGTGCCAAGCAGTCAGTAATGAAAACTTTGACTGTGAGGTCACACAGGTGGGGGCAACTATATTTTAAGGTGACTTAATCAAACATAGTTTACGTTTAGCAACGACTGCAGAAGTCTTGGCAAATTTTAGCCAGCAAGAGATACAAATAAATGTTCAGGAAAAGAACCCTGTCCAGACTGGGTTTGTCCTGAATGTTGCAGAGAGAAAAGCAAGACATCAGGAATGTGTGTTACAACTTTATTAACACACCTAGGAATTCTCTGGCAATAACTCATCCAGTGCAGGCCACCTTCTTTTAATCTCCTATCCCTGGTGGACAGTTGCTGGCAGCCACCCCAACTCTGTTCTACGGGCTGCTGGCAGCCTCTCTACCCTATTTAGCCTAGTTCTTGCACTGTTGGTGGAGCCACACTTTCCTCTTCTTTCACTTAAGGTTAAGGCATGAACAGAGGAAACTTTCACATGGCTGTATCAGATGTTAGGAGTGCCCAGCCCAATTCCCCACCCCATCCTAAGTCTACTTCCAATTCTGGTTTGTCAGGGAACTGGTTCTTGCATGGAATGATTAACTGTATTGGGGACGATAAATGGATTTTACAACTGATCAGGTTCTTGGCTGCTAAGAGGAAGGTGAAGAAACTCAATGTCTGGCCAACTTGGCAGCGAAGGGAAAATTCCTTATCAGACCTCAGAAGATATTTAGCAGCATGCTTGCAGTAGGGCCATCAAAGCTGTGCTGCTTCATTCTGAGGGATGCCAGAGGGGTGCTTCACTTCGTACGTTATAATGGCTTCATCCTGGTGTGGAGAGAACAGAAGTTATATTCTGGCCTTCCATCCAACTGGTTTCTCCACAAGTCAAAAAGGAGGTTGAGTACCTATGATGTAGTGAGAGTTGGGCAGTCCTTAAAGACCCAAAAGCTTTTCTTGCCCTTACTGGTGTTGGCAAAGCCACTGCACCTCTGCATTCCCCTAGAGCCTTGTTCTTTTTAAAAACCAGGCAGGAAGATTAAAGAGAAATCTGCTTCCTGAGATACCAGGTTCCCAAAATAATTACCACTTTTAACACAAGACATCTGTATTGTAAAAGTGGCTGTATTGTGGTTCTGTAACAACAATAGTGATGTCATAGGTAAAATGGCTGTCTCATAGGTAAGAAGACTGCCTCTGTTTTCCCAATTAAGATGATTTTAATAAAGTACTACAATGTTCTGAAGTGAAAATGGTGGTAGAAAATGCTATGAGATGCCTTGCCACATCTTACACTCCACTGGGGCCTGATCCAAAACCAAAGTCAGTCTTTCCAGTAAATCCAATGGACTTTGCAGGCTCCTGGCAAACATACATGCAGCTTAATAAACTACAGAAGCTGAATCCAGTTGTGTGAGCTGGGAACCTGGCCTGTGGTGTTTTGGACTATTAAATTAAGATGACTATACTACTCTTTAATAGTAATTACAGAGCATATGTACTATCTGTAGCTTTCTGAACTTCTTTAGGAGATTACACAAATAATTCTACAATATATAATAGAGATTCAGAGTCAAGTAGCCTGAGTGAGAATGAATAACATAATAACCTTTATTAGTCAGACCTGAAGTGACGAAGGTCCAAGAGATTTCAAGCAATTGTGAGTCAGAACTACTGAAAACCTGGCTATGTTCCACAGTTTATGAAAACTTTCCAAACATTTACCCTACCCATTGCCATGGTACTGGGTTGAATTATTTCCTTTGAGAAAGCTACTGTAAGGACTGGAGTTCATTTTGCAAAATAAACATAACCCAGTACCACTTTCCTAGGGAAGAAGTGGTGTTTGTTAGCATAAAGCAACAAAACCTCTTTAACACCAGGAGTTGGAATTTCTCACTTCCTCAGTACTGCCAGCTCTGGGATGTGCCAAGGCCCACCAGTGCCAAGGGGATAATGAGGTAATGTGCCTGGGTGATAAAATTCTGGCTTTCTGGATTTCTGCCCAATATATAAGATGGCACACACCTATCTTCATGTGGAAAAACCAGTCTGGGATCTTCCAGCAGCTTTTAGGGCTTAAAATAATGCATCAAAGAAAGAATGAATCAGAAATTTGACACAGAAAAATGCCCTTTATCTGTTTGTAAACTGAAAGGCATCTCTAGTTTCTGAATACTGGTCCATTTCTAATTTAAAGTCTGTATTAACTAATGCTTGTTGGATGTTGAATTACAACAGAAAGCCTATGTTAATGCATGTGAGAGCCACATGAATATCAAACAAATTCATTACGATCAGTGCTATTACAGTGAATACCAAATGAGTTCATAATGATGGAACAATGAAAGTGTTACCGATAGATTTTATTTCTGCAACAAATCCTCTATATAAGGGTCCACTCCTGTAGCATTAATTTTAATATAAGACTGCATCTGAATATTAGCATCATCAAATAAATTATACTTTTCAATAGACTGAACTCTACAGTTCAACCTTTTTTCCCCATCAGTACCTCATTTTTTTTGTCTCAATTTGTCCTTAAAGTTTGATGACTATTGTAAAGGGGTAACACTTTATTTTAAGTGTCCAATCATTAGGAATTCATTTAGTATTCATTGCAATAACACTAATACAATAGAATCGAATGAATAAAAAAATCATTTAGTATTCATATGGAAGTGATATGTACTTCTCAAAGAGTTCCACTCTAATTCAGCATTAGTTTAGCAGTATTTAATGGACACTTTATTTTAAGTGTGCTGGTAAAGATGACTTAATTTCTACACTTAGATATTTAGATCTTCTTAAAAGAAAAAGCTTAGGAACTATGGCTACCGCTTCAGAATATGAAACGAGTCTCTCAAACCTGCACACCAGGATCAGCCTCATGAAAATGATTAGAAGGACAACTGAAAACTTTGTTTTTCTTCTGATCAGCTGCACTGCATTTACAGAATCGGCTACCAGAGAGTTAGCAATACCTTTGCAATAATCCTTTAGCAATGTGCTGCCTAAATAATTACTGTATTGCTATTGCCTAGTATGCTAACTTAAATCACAGAAACAATCACCTGATTTCTTTTATTAACATGGAAGACCTTCAATACACACATCGCAACTGCAAGAACAAAGGCAAGTCAACCTTTATACAGAATATGGTGTTTTGCACTCTAAAGTGCTACATTGGAATTCAACTTTTTCACACAATACTAGTAAATGGAAGAAAAGCCCCTATCTAGCAAGGGCAAAGGCTTATAGATAACCTCTTCTTCCTCTTTAATTCAACTCCCTATAGTGATGGTTACCAGCAGACTGAAGCTGACGAAGTTATTCTGAACCCAGAGGGATTATGGTGATTTGCCTATAATTTCTGGACTTCAGCAAAACACAAATGCATTTATGAAGTACTAAGTATCCTTTCAGTTAACTCTTCATTAAAATGTATTTAGATGTCCTTCAATAAAAAAAAAGAAAAGCATCTTACACTGAAACTCAAACTGGCTGATTCCCAGGCTTACAGTTACTTTCCTATCAAGAATTAATGCAATATCATGCACACACCATTACTGAAAAATTCTACGCTGTTTTTTGCCAAGTGTTCCTATATAACAGTTTTATCACAAGTCTGACAGCCGCCATAAAAATTCCAGGCATTCTATATCAACAGCCCTCTTTGTACTAAGTTATTAAACATTAAATTTTTATTCGTCATTTGTATTCTGTTATGCAAAATAAGCTCCTTGATAAGATGTGTCTTCTTAATTGGGCCCTTGATGCTTCTTGGATCGGAGTTGTCAGATTAGCTGGAAGAAGAGGCTCTGCATTGAGCCAGCTCTCTACCAGGAGACCAATAGCTTTGTAACAACGATATTAAGTTAGAGGGGCCAAATGGAGGGCAGCACTAGGCTCAGGTGAGACTCTACATCTGTGCATGTCTTATGCTCAGGCACTTTTCTCATAGCATCAGCAGGGCTGATGGAAATAGATTTGTTTGTTGTTTACAGCATGCAGCTGTGGATGCTGCTGCATGGGAGTTGTATAAGATTGAAGCAAATTTGTACTGAGACTAAAATATTGAGCTTTTCTCCAGTCAGCAGTCTCTGGAATCTTATTGTCGAAAACTTTATCTAGTTGTAACCCTCCCTAGGGTGATTTTCATTTGCAGCTGCCCTGTTCTGCCTCTCACCGCCTGTCCCACACTGTCTCTGTATTAGTCAGTGTAGAAGTAGACTCATGGCATACAAGTTACTGACTAGGCCATAGTGAAGGAATGACAACTGAGCCAAACCTTTGATACGTTGAAAATGATGCTGTTTTATCTAGAAAGCTTTCTGATTTCCATTCATCATTCCAAACGCCATCCTTCACAGGATTCAGCTTTTTCTTTTTTTTTTTTTTTTTAACTACTACCTGGAAAAAAACTCAGCGTTTCATTCCATATTTAGCGACATAGCATAATCAGAACTCTCACAAGCACCATGGAGAAAAAACCTGAAAGAAAATGTAGGATTTATTATTTTCATAAGATAGAACAATTCTGATAAGGGTATTGTACATTTCCAGACTAGTGCTAGAAATTTAATTGTTTAATGCTACTGGCAATCCTTTGACTGAATTCTCCCATCACATGCAGGGAATTATCTTCCTATTTTATTAGTAGTTGTCTGTATTACAGTAATACCAAGAGGCTTAACCAACAGGGGACAACTGTACTTTAAAAAGGCAGTCCCTACCCCAAAGACAGGTCCAGATTAACACACAGGCAAACTAGGCACATGCCTAGGGCCCTAAGTGAAGAAGGGGCCCAGTTGTGCATATTTTACATATTATGATTATTGAGTGAAAAAAGTAATATCAAAATTTCATCTTCAGTTGGGGGTCCAGGAGTTTGTTTGCCTAGGGTGCACTAAAGGGTTAATCAGGCCCTGCCCAAAAAGCTTGCAATACAAATAGCCAACATAGGCAAAAAGTGGAAGAAAGAAGTAGCTGTAGTTTATGAGTTGGGAACAAGAGATGAAGTGAGTTGATCAAGGTCAGATAAGAAATCTGTTGCCAACCAGGGACCGGAGCAAAGCTCTCCGACACTCCAGTCCACTGTCTTCACCTCGCTGTTCTTTCAGGAGACTTAGCAGTAGTTTATGTTCTGCATTTCAGGCTGAAGTCTTATCTGTTGGAGCACATTGTGTCTCCTTCAGACATTAGAGATTCTTCTCTATTTTTTATTTATGATTTGTGATGACTTTTCAGACATTATTCTGACATACTAGATGAGGGATCACCAGGGTTTTTGGGCAGGGGGCCAAAAACACCTGCAACCTCAACTTGTTAGATGTTGATGTGCCAGGGCAGATGGTAGGAGAGCCGTGAGGGGCCCAGTCCTTGTTGTGGCCCCTTCCTTGCTGTCTGCCACAAGATGTGCATGCCAAGGGAAATCCCTTTGCATTTCCACACTCTGGCAAACCATGCTGGGGGCTGCCTACCCCTGCACTAGGTACTACACGTGTTTTTAAAATATTGCCATGAAATATTTTATGGATTTAGGAAGTTGTTGAGACATCATGTCTTAGGACTGCTGTACAGAAAAGGTTTAATGTTTTTATTCAGATGCATTTATACTTGCATGTATGATACCATCAACAATATTCTGAATAACCATAAGCTCTCATCTGTGCAAGTACAGGCCATCCTCTCATAATACTTGCCGCTACTTAGGTTTCAGGGTGACACCAAGCCATTAATCCCAGTTTTCATGCTACTGCCATAGTGCTTTAACTTGTACCCTCTACACAAGATGGTTGAATGCAGTTTTTCATATTCAGTCCCTGTAGATTTAATAAAATATAATAGTTTTATTGTATAGACTATATACACCCTGAAAATGATATTGTTGCTTCTCAAAGTGAGATCAGTCTAGCTTGGCTAAATGTTTTGGTGTGGTTTTGTATGGGGACTTTCTGCATCAGAATTTTCTGTTTACAGATGTCTGCTTGCGGGTCCCATAATTACAGGGTCATAGTGTATCCTTGATTACTGGAGCACAACAGCAAACTGAGAACATTAGTCTACAACTGATATGTCTTATACTATTAGCAGGGTCAGAGCTTCAAATGTTGGGAGATGAGGAAAAAAACAAAGCTCTAATGCACAGCTGAGGGGTGAGTGAGAGAAGGAAGAAGAGTCAATAATGAGGTAGAAACCGTACTTCCATCATCATGATGCATCTCATACACGTCTAAAGCCTATGTGCTTTGCCTCAGACTGAGATACACACCTGAGGATGTATATTCATCTTACAGGATACCCAATACCTGCTCAACTCCTGCTATGGGAACAACCCAATTTAGGCATAAATCAAGTTTTGTTCCAATGTATGAAGTAAAAACAATTTTGGTGAAAACAAGGAACAGATACAACCCTCCACCTGTGTGACTTCTTAGAACGTGATGTACAATTACCAGGCAGAAAAATAGCAATAAAAGTCAACTGGTGTAAATACGTACTTTAATATTCATAAACTGGTGTAAATAAGTACTTTAATATTCATATTCAGCCTCTACTTCTTGTGTGCCTGCTTCTGTTGTGGGGTAGTTATTTGCTGAATGCATACACTCTGTTATTTGCACCCATGTACTGAGCGGTGAGGTGCTATAATAGTGCCTACTTCTTCACCTCTTCTAGGATAACAGGCCATCTGTCTGCTCTGCATTCTGGTGTGAGTGACAGTGGGTGTAAACCCTACTTAAATTATACAGGTAATAACATGTCATGTATCCAGGTCCTGCATGTATCAGGAGACTGGTAACCCACATGAATTTAGGCATGTGAGTCATTCTAGTATGTGAGAATGATTCACTTACTTTCATGAGTGACTGGTGCCTTCCGAATCTGGGGGGGCACCTGCAGAAGCTGCCAACAGCGGCAGCCCTATCGGGGGGGCACCAGTCCTACCAGCAGCACCAGTGTCGGCTATTGGGGGGGCACTGGCCCCTTCAGGGTGGGCACATGCACCCCCGTGTACCCCCTACCAGTCATCTATGCTTACTTTGGTGGTCAACTTTTATATAAGAGTCTAGTGGTTAAAACGCATAGTTATGGCGTAGAAAACCTGAGTTCTAGATCCTGTGCAGCCTTAGTGGTTTCAAATCCACAGTTCCTACCAGACCCACCACAATGTCCTAACCACCAGGCTGGAGGCAAGGCTTGGTTGAGTGTCCTCCCCATCTTCTACCCTCCTCATGAACATGAGCCACTTGGCAAAATGGTATTCAAGAGTTGTAGGGTGAGAGGAAGAGCAGGCAAGAGACAGCCTGCCGCTGTAGCCTTCTAATGAGGGCACACCCCTGAGAGGTATCTAGCCGTCGTTTGAAAACTGGCCCTTAGGCACTTTTCAGAAATTTACCATATGGGCACAAACAGAGAAAGAACTGGTGCCTGCCCAAAGAGCTGGTAATCTACATTGACAGGGCACAGAAATGTTGGGAGTGAAAATAGAGGCACAAAGCAATGATGTGATATACTAAAGATCACACAGCAGGTCAGCAGCAGAGCTGGCTCTAAAACCTCTCAGTGCAGAGCCATATCCAGAAGACTATATATTTTTTTCCTTTGTAGACTTCTCATGGGTTGAGGTGCAGTGCATCTGATTTAAGTTTTCCAAAATTAGAAGCTCATTCTCTTGATTTCTTAAGTCCCTTCATGAAGTATATGAGTTATTTTGTGGGCTCTGTTATCCCTCTTTTACACAGAATTAAGAAGTTTTCAAAGGGGGAGTTAGGGAAGGAGAGTGGCTTTACATTCTGTTTCAGGGGTAGACTGCTTTTATCTGTAATAGTAATGAAGAGCAGTTAATACAAATCACAGTTGCTTAATTGTCTGCAATTATTACTGTATAAATAAATAACAAATATCTATAATTTTTCAAAAGTGAAACCAACTAGTCCATGTGATTTGAATGGTCATGTCTCAAGCATCTGGCTGTGTTTTGACATTTCCAAGATGTAGAAGTATTGTGTGGAACTGGAATGTTTTAGCTAAAACATCAATGCTAATATTCCTGGCATGCTCATGCAGTGGATATTCCTGTGCCTAGATACCTCATTATCTGCAGATGCCATAATGAGAATATGAATGCTGTCAATCACTTTAAGACACTTGTAAAAGCAAATACATGGCAAAGCTTCCTTGATTTTTCTCTTGCTGCTGTGAGTAGGACTGGCTAGAAAATCAAGATGTATCTGAAAATGTTCTAATACAGCATTCAAAATCAAGAAAAAGCTGTTCCCACTCTCAGTTTCTTCAGGTGAGAGCTGGACTATGAATAGTGAACAGAATCTTATGTCTATGGAATTGGAAGAGCATAACATTTCTTTGTCCTGTTCATTAAAGCTTGGTCCTGTAAGATGCTGATGAACTCTACAGATGTGGGGTGACTTCAACCCACTGACTTCAAGAAGAGAAAAGAACATTCAGCATTTCCTAGAACTGCTGAGCAGCCCATAGGATTAAGACCAGGTTATGTATCGAATATACTGCATCAAATGCAACATCATTTCCTTTCCTTTCCTTTACTATTTCTCAGTGTCTGCTTTTAAGGTCTGTGGACTTTCTCAGATTTTCTTACTTCTCTTTCACAGACAAAGTAGGTACAAAGTAGAATACTACAGACTGTGTGAAGTGTGCTGGGGGAGAAAGTCTGAATTTAGAAGTTGCCCAGAAACTACCTTTTCATCCACTGATCATTTCCTTGATATGGTAAACACTAAGTTGTATATGAATTATTAAAACCCTATAGGGATAATCACAAAAGTATCTGAAGTTGTGTACGATTCACAATTTTGATTAAATTGCTATAGAAAGAAATATTTTCTATATCTTATGCTTCCCTATTATCCAAAGGCAAATATTCTGCTTGATTCTTTTCCCATTTGGATTTGACTTCCATGTGCTATTACTAGCCCAGATTTTGCACTATGGTGTAACTCAAAACTGTGCCAAAAAGCAGAGCCAGCAACAATAGGTGGTTCCCCCAAAGAGTTGAAACTGCTGGGGGTATAGCTACTATTGTGACTTCTACAGCACTCACCATACCATCTTTCCATTGGCCTTCCTTATGTCTCAGCCATTCTCAGTGCCATTTTTGATTTCCAGTGTAAGTGGAGTAGGATGGTCTGCAATATGCAGTATACAGTTGGTTCAAGGTTAGGGGATCATTGGGTGCATCTACATTAGATGTTTACTGCACAGTTGACTAATTAACTACACAGTAAATGTCTCTGTGTCTACATACATGGCCCTACTAGGGCACATGAAACTAATAAACTCCGCAGCAGGGAAGTATTTGTTAATACAAGTATTACTACCCTGCTCTGGAGTTTTTTCATGTGCAGCAGTGCATGTGTCGACACTGAGCTGGGTGGCTGGGCCATGAGGGTGCTTCAGTGCAGGGGATACCTACCAGCTAGCCCCACGCTGAAGCACCCTCATGCCCCAGCCAGCCCCTCTGCAGCACATTGAGCCTGGTTAGAGTAGCCCCAAGCTAGCAGGCTGACCCCCAAGGCTTCCTGCCAACTGGGGCTGGTGTGACCTCGTTCAATGTGCTGTGGTCCAGGTACATGTGTAAACTATGTGCCCAGGAGCTTCCCAGAGGCAATAAACTGTGGATCAATAAGCTCTGTGTAGATGGCCTTACTGGGTGTGTCTTTGCACCCATGCACTAAGATGCACAGATGGGCCACTGATTTCAACAGTACTTTTAATTTAGCCTCATTTGCATGAAGGAAGTATCAAGCCTACTGTGTTCTATGAATCAGGTGATTTCCCTGATCCTTTTCTCAGAGTGCCCTATTTGCTAGATCTCTGAATTTTGGTGAGATTGGATTTTACTATTATATATTAGTGTCATTCTTGGTAAAATAGCACTTGTGCCTGAGGAGGCACAGGTGGAAACAGCAAAGACACAAAACTACTCATTACTGTCAGGTGAAGCCATCTCAGTCAATTGCAGAGGACATCACTGGCATTAGGTTTCATTTTTAACACTATAGCATTGCCAAACAGGTGCCTGGTATGCCTGTGCTATTTCTGTGGCAAACTCCAGAGCCTTGAAGCACACCATGCTCACACTCAATGTGCACTGAAATCTGGAAATTAGGCAGTGTGGCTGGTTCAGTGCAGCCCTGAGCACACGTCAAGAAGCATGCCTGAGACAAGAGAGCCCGAGGGCAACTCTGGGCATTTGAACATTTCCTTCCCCAATCTTGTCCTCATATTTAACATCATCATAGATGTATACTTGAATTGATTGTTTTCATCAGGACTGTGCAGTATAATCTTCTCTCTCCCAGTGTGTGTGTGTGTATTCACTGAATTTGTTCTTCTTTCATAATTTCATGTCATAATGGCTTTGCCGTCCGGAGAGGCACCATAGACTTACACAAACATCATTTTGTCATTGTAAATCTATGTGGTAATGGGATTACCATAGACATGTTCTGAATTTGTTGTAAGTTGTTGGAATGACATTACCTTTCCATTCAAGTGAATGTTGAGTTTACATCACAAAAGGTGGCAGATTATCAAGCACGAAAAATATGAGAAATATAATTTTTTTTACAAGGCAACAAAGACTTCTAATTTACCTTATTCCATAAATAAAGGATAGTTCAGGGAATGAAAATGTTTTAATAGTTATGCAATTCTAGCAATAATATGTGTGAAACTCAACAAGGAAACAGCTTAAATTTTATATTGGGTGTTTAAAAAGAGGCCCTAAGCCTGTGCAGAGAAAATGGCAATGGAGTTACTATAAATACAGATCCAAATGCATAAGCCATACTTAATTAACTATCTACATATGCTACCCAATGGTCTACTCTCATCACTCTGATACATGCGTATTACAGGTACACAGTTGTGTGCAGACCTTTGAGCTTGCTTTTAATTAAAATTTTCTCTCTTTGCAATCAAATATGAGTATATAATTTGTAAGTCTACTTGTGTGTGTGGGCACATGTATACTGCAAAAGGCATGTGCAAATCATTGAGAACATCAGTACAAATAGTTGTGTTAGACCCAACTCTATGCAAACCTAGTTGGTATGCATAGGTAGTTCTGACTACTGCATGAACAACAGTAAATGTTCTGAAGTGTGTACAAAAAGGCATGATTTTCCTAGTTAAAATGCTGGGAATTATTATCTGGAAAGTAAAGGTGAGCACACAGTTATTATCCTGAAAATAAAGGATAATTCAATTTTACTTGAATTTTTCATGAACAGTGGGATGTATTTCATTTCCAGTTATGCTGATTTTTTTCACCTAATGACAGTGTCCTTAAGGACTTTTTTTCATGAAACAGAGTTGTCTGGACTATCGTTAAAAGAAAAAAAATCCAAAAAAGATTTGCTGCATTACGTTCTAACTAGACTGCAGCAGGTGATCACGTTTTTCCTTGATTACAGGTGTAGAAGGACCACATCCCAGGGATGGGCATGATGCCCCCTGGTGACCATGTGACTCATGCACCACTCCAGCAGAGAAATAGTAAAGGAAAGGAGAGGAAATGGTGTCACATTTGATGTAGTATATTCTATACATAACCTGGGGTACCCTCCCTATTCCTTGCTGGCAGGAAATTGATTCCTTGATGAAATTATTATGGTGTTAAGGAGGTTGCCCCAGGGTCCCAGAATGAGCCCTAGTTCACCTTAGCCAGCACCAGCTTATACCTAGCTGACCCCAGACTTGGCCTTTGGGCACAGAGGGCATCTATATACTAGGGCTGTTCGAGGCTTCAGACAGAGATTTGGATCTGGAGCTTTGGATGCTCCGGGGTCTGAAGCAGCATGTCCGGGTCAAAGCGCTGGCCTCGTTAGGCTTCCTGAAATGGTTTGGAGCTTCCGAAGCGCTTCAGAGCCGCCTTGCCGACATCTCAGAGATCTGGCCATAGGGTATAATGGGGAAACAGTAAAATATCTATAACTTTGTTGTTTTTTGGATAACATTTTCAGGGGTGGTAGACTCTGCAGAGAGCAGGAAGCCTGCCAAGTTTCAAGAAGATCAGTGCAAGGGTTTGGGGGGAACTGCACCCCAAATTCTTGAAAGCCAAACTCCTGTCACGTCTGTGTTACAACACAGGGGGGGTCAAGACAGCAGGGCTGGTAGCTCCTGCTGAGGCCACAAAGCCTGCCAAGTTTCAAGAAGATTGGTGCAGGGGTTTGGGGGGAACTGCCCCTCAAGCTGCGAACAAGCACAACTCGTGCCATGGGTGACACCACGTGTGTTAAGGCACAACGGGGTGAGAGCTGCAGGGATGGTGGCCCCAGCTGCAGCCACGATGCCTGCCAGCTGTTGAGAAGATTGGTGCAGGGGGGTCCTGGGGCCCTGCAGCCCTAGGTGTGACAGGCAAAACTGGTACCATGGGTGCTTGTGGGTCTGACTGTGTCTGTCTTGGGGCAGGGAGGGGAGATATTACTGCAGGCCTGGCTGCTAAACTACTGTGTTACTAGTTACCAATCAATCATGATTCACTCAGGGACCAGCTCTATACACAGGACCTAGCTAATGTAGCCAGTTAGTTGCCATCAATTAACATCTATAAAACCAGGCTAGGGAGAGGAAAGAATCAATACAATCAACTGCCCCAAGACGGACACAGTCAGTCCCACAAGCACCCGTGTCACAAGTTTTGCCTGTCAGCAGCTAGGGGTGCAGGGCCCCAGAACCCCCTGCACCGATCTCCTTGCCAGCTGGCAGGTGTCGTGGCTGGAGCAGAGGCCACCATCCCTGCAGCTTTCACCCTGCTGCTAGCTAATGTAGCCAGTTAATTAGCAATGATTAACACCTGCAAAACTACAGACTAAGGAGAGGAAAAAATTAATACGGACAATCAACTGCCCCAAGATACAGACACAGTCAGTTGCACAAGCACCCATGTCATGAGTTTTGCCTGTCAGCAGCCAGAGGTGCAGGGCCCCAGAAGCCCCTGCACCGATCTCCTTGATAGCTGGCAGGCTTCGTGGCCTCAGCAGGGGCCACCATCCCTGCATCTTTCACCCTGCTGTGCCTTACACACAGGGTCACCCATGTCATGAGTTTTGCTTGTCCACAGCTTGAAGTGAAGTTCCCCTCAAACTCCTGCACCTATCTTCTTGAAACTTGGCAGGCTTTGGGGCCTCAGTAAGAGCTACCAGCTCTGCAGTTTTGAGCCACCTGTGGTGTAACACGTAGACATGACAGGAGTTTTGCTTTCAAGAATTGGGGGTACAATTCCCCTCAAACTCCTGCATCGATCTTCTTGAAACTTTGCAAGCTCCGTGCTATCACCCCTGCAGTTTTCGCTCCCCCTGTAATGTAACACACAGCCGTGACATGAGTTTGGCTTTCACAAATTTGTGGTACAGTTCCCCCCAAGCCCCTATACCAAACTTCCTGAAACTTGGCAGTTTTCATACTCCTAGCAGGGGCTACCATCTCTACAAGTTTCATCCAAATTGGACAAAACCCAGCAAAGTTATAGATATTCCATTGATTCCCCGTTATACCCTATGGCCAGATCTCCGAGGCGGCTCTGAAGCTTTGGTGCCGCTTCAGCCAGATGGAGGCGGAAACCTGGTCTGGAGCTCCGGATGGGATCACGGCCATCTGAAGCAACCGGATCTGAAGCTGGATTGGATCGCTGCTGACTCGCACAGGCCTACTGTGTACATGCTTCAGGGTGGAGGAGGGTGCCTTAATTAGAGTGGCTCTGAGAGGCAAATGTATTCAGTGTCCCACACATCAAAATGGTAGCAGGGGCGCTTCAACTAAAGCTCGTTTGATGAGCTTGTTCACTGAATACATGTGACCCTGAGGCTGCTGGAGCATGTTAATTAACATGCTCCAGCAGACTTGCAGCAAACTCAATTAATTAATTGGAGCAGAGGTCCATCACTTGTATAGGTGTTTTAAGTTGTGGTCCTCCTGGCCCTATTAGTGCCTCAGGTCACCCGTTGCTTTGTGAGTGATATTTGTAGCCTCCATCCTCTGTCCATGTCACACTAGCCCATGTCACACTAGCATGCTCTGACCCTATCCTGCACTCTGGTGCTCTGAAGAAGTCCTCCATCCCCTGGGACCCTAGGTTTGACTGTCCGTCTCAAGAGTGCCCCACCAGACACTCCTCCATGGCTTCCACATGTCCCCCTTGGTCATAACCTAGTTCTCTGTATCTATCTTAAATGTAACATAAACATATGCAATCTGTTTTACAAACTAAAAATTCTCACAGCCTCTGGGTCAATGCCACCTGCAAGCCATACTTCCCATTGTGCTCTTTCATGCCAGCTCTGCCAGTCTGTCTCCTGTAGCCCTTCTTTTCCAGGAACTCCTCTCCCCGCAGCATACTTCAGTCACTGGACTTCAGTGTTTTGCTTCAGTCACTGGACTTACACCTTAAAGCCCTGCCCCTTCTGGTTACAGGACTCCCCAGCCATGCACAAGTGTTTTCTTTTGGATTTAATGGCCAGCCTGCCTTCCTCTGCTGCAGAAGCCAGCTGCTCTCCCCTCTTAAAATGACAGGGGCCTTGGCCCTTGTTATAACCGGTCACAAAGTTTACAATGTGTTGCAGTATTATTATTATTATTATTATTATTATTATCTGAATATTTGGTTTAAAACCGAACTTACCTTTTGATATAGGCATACCCTATCAGCAAAATACTGGTCATTACGAATGTTTGCACATCCTTAATTGCAAACTATATGCCATGACAAATTAATGTAGCAAAAAACTTAATTCACCACAAGCAGCTCTTAAGGTCCCTGGCCTGGCCCTCCCAGATGGTTTGCGTACTTTTAAAAATATGATGGCACTTAACAACTAGGCACCGCTTCTGTTCTTTTAAAATTTGTAGTCACTGGGCATGTCCACACAAGAAGAGTTGAAGAGCCTTAGCCTAAGTTACTATACAGCACATGTAGAAACGACTTGACACTAACTTTAGTGCCGGGTCTGCCCTGCCACTAGGGGGTCAGCCTGAGCCCAGTCCCACGGCTCCTGGCTGGCCACCTTGTCTGCTCCAGGGCTGGACTGCTCCCTAGTAGCCCCTAGCAGCAAGGTATAAAGGACAGCAGCCACTTTGTGCCTTGGAGCACAATGCACAGGGAACCTGAGAGAGCTTGATCTTTGTCCAGGAGCCCTGCAGGCATCATGTGCCCCCCTGGACAGGCCACAGGCTGCCTCTGTCTGGCCTGCTCCCTCTGCAGAGCTGCTGCTTGGCCACAGGTGAGTGTTGCAAAGGGCTGCAGCTTGCTGCACCTCTTGCCCAGCCCTGAGATCCCCCCAGGGTTGGTGCCTGGCTGTCTCTGACAGCAAGGCCAGCACCTGCTCCCTACTGATGCTCATCCTCAGCAATGTCTCCTTGCAGGTGTTGTGGTGAAGTGCCTCTGTTGCGTGGCTCCCAGTCCCTGCCTGTGCCCTTTTGCTGAGTGCTCCTGAGCTCTGTCCAGGGCCAGACACACAGGGACAGCCATGCAGGGGCTCACAGAGCCAGTGTGGGATGAGAATGTTATCCTCAGCATCCTCCCTGTCGAACCCCAGCCCTGCCCATGTGAGCACGCCTGTGCCGACTGCCCAGGCCCCCAACTGGTCCCAAGAGGAGGTTGGTGGCCCCGTGGCAGTCTGGGGCCATGCTGACATACAGAGGAAGCTGGTGTAGTGCAGGTGCTCAAAAGCCCACATTTATGAGGGCCTGTTGGGCAGCAGGTATGAGCGAGGATGCTCCTGATTAGCACAGCAGTGCTGCATTAAGGTCAAGCCATTGTGGGCACAATGGATGGCTGTGGCCCAGTACAATTAAGTAAATTGGCCTTCCTAGAGGTCTAATGGCCATAAACTCCAGGAAACCTGAGTTAAACTAGACATAAGAAAAAAGTTCTTTAACAATGTGTGTCCAGGGTCTGGAAGAAACTCCCCCCAGAGGTGGTACAAGCACCTACTCTGGACTCCTTCAAAAAACAGGTTGATTTATTTCTTCCTGGGATCACTTGATCCCAGCTGACTTCCAGCCTATGGTGGGGGGTGTGGGGGTGGGGGCTGGACCCAATGATCTCATGAGGTTACTTCCAGCCCCTAATGTCTATGAAATCTATGAAATTGTCAGTCTGTCCATAAGAACATGCCCTTTATGTGGGAGCACACCAGTTTTTTGGTGCCTTGGGACCCAGGCTGCACCCCTGCAAGTGTCACTAGCAGGACCGGACTGGGCAAGCCCTCACTCTGACCCTTCTGGTGACTCATCACTGGAGAAGGGGCCCTTGGGCGTACATCATCCTGCCCTGTCCTCCTCCCTATCTGCTGCATCCAGTGGCAGCTCAGAGAGGCCTGGCCAGTGACTGCCTCACCTTTGGCACAGCCCAAGACCCCACCATGGGGAGTGCCCAGCCATGACACCACCAGCCACCAGCAGCACTAACCCCTCCCCAGGGGGGGCATCTGGCTAGGCACCAGCCTGTTGCATGCTGCAGGGTGCAACCGGACACTGTTGCTGACAGTGAGGCCCTTGCTGAGCTGCCAGCCTCACCAGCCCCAGACATATGGTAAGTCCTGCACTGGAGGAGGGCCCTCCCAGTCCCTGCCCCTGCCCCCAGTCCCAACTCTGCCCCTGTCTCTGCCACCACTCCCTGCCCCTGGCTCACCTGCACTCCCCTGGCCCTGGGTTCTCCCTACCTCGACACCAAGTTGGGAGGCGGGATACAGTTCAGAACTTTATTGAGCAGTCTGTGCTCACCTGCACACCGTCCTGGCCCTGGAAGTCACATCCATGTCCCCTACTGCCCAGCCCCTGCCCGTGGCCCCACAGGGCACATGGGTCCTACCCACCACCCTGCCACAGGCCCCCACCTGGCTTTGGGAGTAGCTCCTTGGGCACCGCCTGGCCCCGCTGTTGTCCCCCACACCTCATAGCTGAAGACCCAGCCATACGTGAGGCCACCATGCACTGGTGTTGCCATGGCCCCTGGACCCACAGGGGAACATCCAGAGGCTGGGTGCTGGGTACCTGCCCTGGGGCTCTGTTCCTTAGCCCCCCCCCATGGTCCCCCCACTATGGGCTTGAAGACCCAAAATATTATATATAGTTTTCCATTTGTATATAGTTTTCAATATATAGTTTTCCACTTGTAAGAGGGGTCTTTATTGTTTGTGGGTGGGGAGGGTGGTGGAAGGGCGCTGTTGGGGAGGGGAAGGTGCTGTGTTTGCTGAGAGGGGAGGGAGGAGGGATGGGAATGGGTGTTGTGAGTGTAATAAAGTTTTTTTTGTTTCAACCATGTGCATTTCCTGAAAGTGGTGCTGAGGGTAGGGGGTGTGTGGGTGGTGGGGCAGCTGGACTGGAGCAGGGAGTGCAGGAGGAGGGGTCAGGCAGGGCCACTCACAGCTGGTGCCCTGTGCTGGCAGCCATGTAGCTGGAGGCTGGAGCTCCCCCCAGTGGCCACTGGAGCATATGGCAGGGCTGCAGCAACTTGGCATTGACTTTAGTGCCAAGTCTCTGCACATGTAGACACCTGCCAAAATTACTTAATGCACATTAGCTTAATGCGCAGTAAATTTAGTCATGCTTAAATGCACATTTAGACACTCCCACTGAGTCACCCCTTTGAGGTATGCCTCCATAATGCATGGTATGCAACTGTGATGGACTTTGTGCTATTTCTGACTTTGGAGACGTAGAGGGGTTCCCACTCAGACAGCCAAACCAAGTGCATGTGTAGAACATTGAGTATGGCTGAACCCATGCTCCAGTGGCATATATTGGCTTTGAATGTAAGTGTAGTTTACACCAAGATCAGGGTAGCTAGCTATTCTGGTGCCGCACTGCTAGGGAGCAGATAATAGTCTCCCCCCAAGAGGGACATGGCAGAGCATCCTAAATTGTATAACTTAAACTGGGAGCATTTTACTCCTAGTTCTTTCAGGGGTAATTCTCTATTGCACTGGGTAAAGTTACCTTCCTTTCATCTCTTTGTTACACCTGTATTATGTCAATCTGTCCATGCCCTAAGGTTAAGCCAAACATTGCCATCACAACCATTTTAGACAAAATATTGGATATTCAATTAAAAAAAACCTTCTTAATGGAAAGGTTCTATTGTCTATGGGAAATTTAGTATATCAAAAGTTTTCAAAGGCAAACTGAATATGAAGGGGAGTATGAGAGAGTTTTGGACAAGATTTATAAATTTCCCATCATAAAAGAAATACCATCATTTTCTGACAAGTTTCTTTGGGTAGATGTGATATCTTTTACTAGATCAACTAAATAGTATGAGAAATTGTGCAAGCTTTTGGGCATAAACATCCTTCTTCAAGCATAGGGAGAGTCTGTCTGTTGGTGTTTGTGTGTTCTACTGGGTAGAATAGAAGCCAATATGTAAAATGCAGGTCTATGAAAATGCAAATATATGGCAGCGAGGATGGGAGACAATAGGTGTGAGACAGGTAGTTGCAGGGGAGGAGGAAAGTTGACCTGGTGATAGGATGTAGCTGGTAAAATGCAGACAGGTTACTTGGGGTTATCGGATGGAAGACAGGTTCTAATGTGCCATAAATCCAATGTCTATATTTAGTCCATGATCTTTTGTATTCAGTAGATTTCTGAAGTAACATTTATAGGCTTGTCTGCAAAAGTTGTTTTGTAAATTCCCTTTGAGGATTTAAACTAAGAGACTGGAGAGAGAGCAGTTATTTGAGGGAAGTCACAGATTCACAGAAGTTTAGGGCTGGAATAGGCATTGTGAGATCATCAGGTCCAGCCCCCTGCTCTGGGCAGGAAAGAGTTCCCTTCATCATTTTAACATCTTGCCAAGTAAAATCCATGAAAGAAAGCTCATCGTTTGAGGATTTTCTGTATAGGTTCCAGGGAAGGATGGTATGTCATAACCAATGGTGTGCAATTTGTGGAGAGTTTCTTTTTGTGTTGCAGCAACTCTTCACACGGTATCCAGATGGCTCTTTCAAAAGTATGATCCGTCTGTCTGGAGGAGTGTCCTTGTTGGGTGAAAGCCCTTTTGAGATTTGCAAGGTGACAATTACAGGTATTCCCCTTAGTGCAAATTTGGTGGTACCAGAGGGCTTAGCTGTATATTACAGCTTTCTTGGTGTGGTTAGAGTGATTACTGGTTCTATTCAGATATATATATTGGGTTTCTTGTATACGGTGGTTTGTATTCTACTATTCTGGATATTGATCATAGTGTCTAAAAAGGAAATGTTGTGCTGGAGTAGTCGAGAGAAAGTCTGATGGAGGGGTGATGGTTATTGAAGTTGTGATGAAAATCAATCAGAGACTGCAAATGATGAAAATGTCATCTATGTATCTTAGGTATAGCATGCATTTGATAGTGCAGTTCTTGAGCAATTTTTTTTCCAGGTGGTCCATAAAAAGGTTGGCATATTGTGAAGCCATTTTAGTGCCTATAGCTGTACCCATGGTCTGGAGGAAGTGTTGGTTATTGAAACTGAAGTTGTTGTGCGTGAGGATGAAGTGTGTAAGTTCAGTAATATCTTGAGGTCTGTACTCTGAGGTGTAATCTTGCTCTTGTAGATATGTAAGGCAGGCTTGGATGCCATCCTGGTGTAGGATGTTGGTATATAAGCTGGTAAACATCCATGGTGGCTAGGAGGGTACTGCTGGGAAGGTGGTCTATGTTTTTAAGTGTTCATAGAAAGTATCTTGGACAAAACTCAGTCTTTGGATGACCCACTCTATGAAGAGCCTCTACATTTTATTTTCCCTATGAATAAATTCAGATCCTTCTAAGAGGAGCTTATTCACCAGTTTATTCACAACAATTGGCTATTAGTTGAAAGATAGGCTTGTTTTACAGGTATGGAACTGAGGCAAATCAGTGAGGTGACTTTTGTTGATCTTACCTTTCACTCAAGCATCAAATACCATGTATGAAATAGACTTCATGAAATCTCTGCGAACTATGTTTTGAATCCATTCTACAGATTGGTAAACTGAGACAGATATAATATAATATAATATAATATAATATAATATAATATAATAATAACAGGAAATCTATGCCAGAGCTATATCCCATACCTCCGGACTTTTAGCTAGGGGCTTTCACTGTTAGGCATTCTGCTCATCTCTTACTACAATAGAGTGCAATTGCATGGGTGGCCCAAGTTTCCTGCAGAAAGTGAAGGTGAATTATCAAAACAGTTTTACAATGTATTGGATGCAGATCCCTGACATCACTCAGAGGACATCAGTCAGTGGCACACTGTGTTTCTAAGGGTAGAATCTGATCCCCTTAATAATTAATTATTAAACAATATGGTTTTCAAATAGCTTGGGTTAAGCACATCCATGATTATATCCAGTTAGGTTTAAAAGGAGAATGCATTTGGATATAAATGACATTCTTTGGACAGCTATCATAAAAGCCTGCATGTGATTATACTCTGGGCTCAGTTTCATTTTGCAGCACTGTGTACTGGATTGAGGTCTACAGTTGCTGACCACTGCTGTTGATTATCTCACTGTAGCACATAATGTTTCGTACCAGGCGAATGTATTCTAGCAAGCCCTTAAATTGTATTTGGACAAAGAATAATTGAACATTGGACAGAATAACAAATGCTATGGTCAAGTTTGCTTCATGGGTTTATCGTGTTGTATTAACATGATAGAAATATGAATACTTAAATCTTATCTCAGGTATAGTTTATAACTGCATTAATCATTTACTGTATTATATATTTTTCATGTCACTAAGATTGTGAGGAAAAGATTCAATTTTCCCAGTGCAGTCAGTTGAATGTGGTTTAGATAAGTTAAAGGCATTGCATTAAACTATTCCAACATGGCTTTCTCTTATAGATCCTACAAAAGGATGGGGATGATATATCAAGTCATAATAACCAGTATATTTTACTTTTTTTTCATTTTAAAGCATACAGCAATACATTTCCCATGTTCACTGAAATCAGATAAATGAAGTTACAAAGTTTGGTGCTTATAGGTAAATGTATCCAAATTGACATGGACATGTTTACCATCCACTACATAACTATATTTGTTTTCTCTTATCAATTTTAAACATCCTCATATCAATAAAAGTAACTGTTTGATAGACACTGAAATTACCCAGATGCATCATAGGAATAAACTATAGATACCCCAAATATACAAACCAACACTTTATTGTCATTTAAAAGGGGTGAGGAATTGTGAACCCTTTTCATAATGAAACCCGCTTGCATGGCTCCACGTGCTTTTCGCACACAGCAGAGCACTCCCGGTTTACTCCGCATAAAAAAGGAATATGCACCAACATGTGCATTATGCACTGCTAACTGCCTTTTCAGATTATTATATGAACATTGCACATTCATTGCCCATGAATTACATGTAGGTCCTAATTTGCAAGAACGATACTGATTCATTTTCTCAAAATCAGGAGGTGGTCAGAGAAAAACTAGCAACTGAAAAGGAAAGAAGTTCCATTGTGTTGAATGACAGGGTAAGTACATTGTTCTCTGCAGAGTGTGGGGAAGCAGGGAGCCCAGATTACTAATCTAGGTGGTAAAAGAAGTAACCAGAGTAAGCTTCCAGAGACAAGTGTGTAAATTACTTCATAAATCTAAAACAATTGGGGACATGTGGATGTATATTGAGCTATTAAGTCCTTTTGCAGTGTCTGTTCTATTTATTGCCATTGTGACATATGACCAATAGGGTCATATATGACCAATATTTTGGGGTGCTAGGCATCCCCATTGTCATCTGCTACCAGAGGAACGTAGCCATGGAATTCGCCTGTTAGGCTTTGGAAAGTTGTCAGGATCATCCAGTGGCCTGTAGCCAGATCAGGAACTCCTGTGCCATCCCTTCTTCCTTCTGCCAGTATTGCAGGCACAGACAAAGGATTCACCATTCCCTGCTGATGCCCCAGCTGCCATACCAGCATCTTGAGATCACAGGCACTTTCTGACTGCTCTGAGCTATCAAACGAGATTGGCTTATCTTACAACTAGCCCAGGATCAGCGTAATGCAGAAGCCAGCATTATTGTGTACACCTCAACCACAACTGAGTCTTTTAAGTGGGTTGAAGCAGATGGATGTTTTCAATCTCCTTCTGCTGTCCTGGAGTACTTAGGAGTTTTCTTAACAATTTCAGTGGGAACAGAAGAAGGCATAGGCCTTCGCTCATCAACCTTCACTGTGTACAGGACTAGTCCAGCAAGATACTGAGCTTTTTTCACTCCCACTCAAGTCAGGGGGCACTTCTGGGCTTTATAATCTTCTTAAAAGATCTTGCTTGTTGCCAAAAAATCAAAGAATCATAGAAAATGACGGTTGGAAGGGACCTCAGGCGGTCATCTAGTCCAAACCCCTGCTCAAGTCAGGCCCATCGCCAGCTAGATCATCCCAGCCAAAGCTTTGCCTAGCCCGGTTTTAAAAAACTCCAAGGATGGAGAGTCCAGTCTCTCTGGATAACCTGTTCCAGCGTTTTACTACTCTCTTAATAAGAAAATTCTTCCTAATAGATAACCTAAACTTCCATTGCTGCAATTATTGTTATAATTTATCATTATGATGATAATTCCTGGACTGGTTGAAGCATATAGATACAGAAAATCATATCTACAGGACATGTTGTAGAAACTTCAGATGAATATTGTAATTACAAATCAATTTATCTCATTCCAGCAAACTTTACTTACTTCTAAATACCAATTGCTCAGAAGTTCAGTCTGATTACAAGAGAGGTATTTCACACATCATCATTTAACATCACTTGGTAATAGTGATTCCCAAAATTGTGCTTCCAAGAAGTGAATGGCAATACCAGAAATTCTTAAGTTGACCTTGTTCATGGTTATAAAACTTCCTGGAATGATTGCTCCATTGCACTTCCATATTACTCTACATGTGTGATGCTAGAGTATGAAAAAAGATCAGGTATTTTAAAGGTATTGTACAATGACAACTTAGCTTCCCTATGCTTGAGATCCATTGAAATCATCTTAAAGAAGCTGGACAATAGCTTCACTGCCATAGAATGGTTGCATGGTTAGAAGGTTTGTAAGTAGTGAGCAAGGTCTTTGCCAGGATTCAATTAGTTACTTGTAGCTCACTACTGAATTTGTTTTAGATGGTTTATTTTATTTTATTTTATTTTATTTTTTTTTTAAACAAAAAACAACAACTTTGCCTTATAGTTTGCAGGCTGCCTAAATCAATGACACATATATCTTCGTCACAACCTTGTAAAGATGACTCTCATGATTTTTTGATGGTTCTTTAAGACTTTGTATTTTCTTTGGTGAAGGGAGGCAAAGGTCATAATGCAGCATAACTTATTTCTTAAAGTTTAAGGGGGAAAAATTAAAACAGCAGGCCATAGAATAGAAAGGTGAGATTCAAAGACACAAATCACTTCACAGTCACAAAAATTGCCAAAAAATAGCAGCTTGCAGCTGTGCACAGCAGGGACAGAAAACATTAAACACATGTTAAATAACAAATAGGAGACTTAAATATAGCTAAAAGTGGACCTTATTCAGAATAAATCATGTAAACTGCATCTTAATGGTCCTGAGGAATGTAATGGATCATGTGAAATCTGCTAAATTTATATTGCTAAAGAAATCAATAGTTTAGGCCCCTGTTTTGTTTTTTTTTTAAAGAGACTATTGAGTCCATGAGTAAATATTTTGCCTTTCATTTTCTTCTTATATGTACAGCTGGATTTGAGAAATTCCATTGTAGTTAAAGGCAATGCAAGCCATGCATTCAGAGCAGTTTGAATTTTGGGTATAAAACTATTTAACATTCCCTTTGCAGAGCCTGGGCTTTTAAAGAAATTGTCTTTTTCTCTTCCTTTACAAATGCAAAAAATGTGGCTTATCACATTTTTTGATATACTCCTGTAAAGTGTTGGAATTGGTCTATCCAATATCCTGCATTCATTTGTAGTGTCTGAGAAAGGGCAGCCATTGCTAAATGGGCTACAAGATTCTCATCCCATCTTTTCTACTGTCTGGAAAAGAGAAGGGGGGTGGGGGGGTGGAAAGAATCTTCTTTTTATGAGAAGCATGAAAAATAAATCACCAGTTTGAGTATTCAAATCAATCCTGCTGGCAACTATCCTTCCCTTGAAATGTTTGTTGCCTGTATATTTCTGTCTTCTGAATATTTTCAAGCCTCCTTGTTTGCCATCTGCACTGAGGGTCACATCTCAGTTTTCCTCTATGTATCTTTTTTGAGATTAATGTACCTTAATGACATCATTGTGTGCTATGATGGGAAGGTCCCCAAGTTTGCCTTTCTTCCCATCTCCATCTCACTTCTGTGCAAATCAGCTCTCAGGCTTTGATGTTTTTCCTGTAGGGCTATCTTTCTTAAATGCAATATAGCTTACCTATAAGTTTAGCAAGCCTGCATGCTCTCATTAGATGCATTTTTGTCATCAGTAATAAGTTCCCAAGGAGCCTAATGTGAGGGGTAACTGATACAGTGTGGAATGGAGCCATTGTCTGATAATGCAATATCTCTCATAACAATGTAAATAAGAAGCTGAATACATTTCAAGGCTCCTTTGTGCTCAACATTATTAGGCGGTGTTCTATTTTCAGTCTGAATATTCATAATACGCTCCTAGAGTGCAGCAGTAAAGTAAGCAGCTTTGAGGGGAAAAAAATGTAAAAAAAGTGCAAGGAAAAAAAAAAAGAAATGAGTAGCGTTCTAATGAGGAACAGTTGAGTAGTATGATTTAGCATACTTCTGAGGTTTCTATCAGCCTGGAGCCATTCTTTCTTGGCTTGTATACAGTGCATTTACATGGAGCTATGTTTGGATGAGTGCCTTCAAAAGTACTAAATGCTCTAATGTACTGAAAAGTGATAAATATGGAATATATATACACATACACACACACACACACACACACTGCATAGATGTTTCCATTTCCTCTATTTCTAGTAGATGGGTGAAATTCAAGAAGGCAGCAGTGCAGCTACAAAATAAAATGATTCATTGTTTATTTAAACTACACCTAGTATTACAAACTACAAAAGTGTTGTTCAAAGGCAATCAGTTGTCACGTATCTTACTTAAGTTTGGGTAGAGGTAGGGGGAATGGGAAAACAAGGTGGGGGAGAACAAAAGTTGTGCGAGTGTTGTAACTTCCTTATTGATCTGCATGACCCTCTTAACCTGCAAATGTAGCAAAGATGGGATCAGTTTTAAACCAGAGCAACAAGCTGTTTTGCTAGAAACACGATACCATAACTACAGACAATAAGAGCTGGAAACCATACGACTGGTTACCAAAGGGCAGCACATTTGAGTGACCCTCTGGGCTAACAACAGCAGTGGCAGCAGAAGCTATAATTGTGATTCCTATACTGCAGTCTTTGCTAATTTCTTTCAATGCCGTCCTTAAAAAAAAATCTTAGCTTGAAAAAAAGCTAAAACACAGCTCTGTAGGTTAATGAAAAAACAATATAGAAGTGGCCTTAATGGAGATGCAATTGCTGGCTGAAATATTTATTACTTACATTTATTTACATCCCTTACTGAGAACGTGTCTGTTTTCCTATACTTTGATTTTGTTCTGAAGTTTCTAGGAGTTTTTGTGCTTTTTCATCTAATATTCCTCCTCTTACTCTCCCAACGTGATTCATTTCTTTAAGATCTTGTTTTATTTTTAAGTCATCAATTACTCAAACTTTGTTGGCCTATCTATTCTCTGCCATCTGGACCCCATACCTTATTTTAAAGCATGTTCAAATAATGACAACCTTCTTTTCTCAATTAATTTATGGGCTGTGGGGACCATTTTTCATTTGTTATCATGCACTTCCATTTGATCTCTCATATCTTTCTTCTGCATCTGCAACCATAGTGTATAAATCTTCCTCTCTAGCATTGTCATGGTGTCCAAGATATATAGGTATAACTCCCTATTAGTTCCACAAAACTGACCTTAATTTCTAAAAATGGTATCAGATGTGAATAAAGTTTGGTAAGATGATTTGTTTTGATTTACTTTGTACCACTTATCTTTGAGTTTTCTTCCTCCTTTCCTTTTATCTAATTTAGACAGTATAGTCTTGCAAGCCCAGTTGCATGTTTATCCATTACCTTCCTGCCAATGCTGTTCCTTAGAGAGATAGGACTGCAAGATTTTGGATGCTAGGAATAATAAAATGGCATTTTGCAGTGACCGCTAGTATGCCTGCAATTTCTTTTTGCATTTAAAAATGGTAATTTTGTCTCAAATAAAATACAAAGGTTTTTGCAGCTATGATTGGGGTGACATTAGTCCATAAAATGAACAGAAATAGACAAATCCAAATAGCTTTCATTTTATTCTGCTGTGTTGACAAATGATAAGACTTAAAAATTCAATTCTCCCACCGAGTGCTTATAAGAGGCTGGTTTGGATTGCTGAAAGGCTGTGGCTCACAAAACAAAAACTGTGCTTTTATATATATATGTGTGTGTGTGTGTGTGTGTGTGTGTGTGTGTGTGTGTTTTGTTTTACATAAACAGACTTCAGTCCAAACTAAGGATTGCTAATTAAGCAAAAACCACGACCAGATGTTTATTAACACCTCTCAGGTTCATGGGATTTGGATAGTGTGCAGTTTTCATGGACTAATTTGAGAAGGGAAACACCTTTATTGGAATAATGGCCAATTATAATTGCCTACTTTGCCTATTTTTCTTTTATCTGGTGTGCAGGAGAAAAAATGAGTCCAACCTATCATCTTAGTGCTGTTGATATTAATTCTGCATGTATCATTTGGTACATATTATTAATAATAAATACATTGTAATATACAGATGAAAAATTCCAAGGCCAGTTACTTTATGATAATTTTCTCTTTTGTTATTAGTTTATCACATGCCAACATTGTTAACCTATTTATACGTCGCCTGCCACCAGCCTTGACTCTGCCAAGGCAACGATGCGTCACTTTGATGCCAAAAAGCACTGAAACAGGAAGAGTTGCTGTTGGGTCCCAGCATGGTGACTTCATCACAGGCCTCAGTTTCAAACTGTGGAGTAATAAAACTGAATAGCACAATATAAAACTCCATGTTTCATAAGACAAATATTGCTTTACGCATTCATGTCCCTTGTACTATGTTAACTGTAGGAAGAAATGGAATACAGTTTTAGTGACCCCCTGGGACCTATAAAGGCTATTTCTGAGTCTGAATCTTGCTGTTTAATTTAATCATTTATTATATTAATATTCAAATGGGCTGCATCTTATTAGCTACTGCAAAGATGTTAGTATGTCTGAAATAAATACCTAATTATGCTTTTGAAGAGAGAGGTTCTAAAGACTTTTCTATGTTTGTGCTAATAGAAGAATTCATTTGCAGAATTTTTCTGCAGAAATCAGCAGTCTGAGTATTTTTGAGTTTTTTTCCCCTCTTACGCTCAATAATATAAGAACAAGGATCAAATATACCATTGTAATGTCTAAATAGCAGATTCAAGTTTTCCTTTTTATATTTTGGGGCTTCATTCTCCAAGCCACTGAGTTATACAGTAGCAAACTGACCAGTGCCCTCAGCTCCAAGCTCAATAACACATTAATAAAAATAACTGCTTTAACCAAATGACCATGAAATTAAGTATGTTCTTATTCAAATTAAACAAATGGGTATGATTTTGAAAAACATTTTTGAGCCTGACGTGGTCACGTTGAAAATACTTTGACTTTTATTATTTTAAAAACCCAGTATTATTTTTTTTCCTTGAATGCAAAACAAAAAGATGAGGACACTGGATTGCATATCTTCAAACAATGGATAGCGGCATTTCCCAAATGAGGTAAACACATTTTGTGATTGCTACACATTGTGTGCATTGAGTACAGGACTACAGGCACAGGGAAAAATGTCAGTGGATTTTTAGTGCAATCTACTCTGTAGGATCCATAAGAAGCCCCTTTCCTAATTCTTCATGAGGATAAATTGAGCGTCTGGGATAATTTACACAAACGGCACTAACAAATTCTAAACTGAATGGATACACTGCATTTAGAGCAGTACAGAAAACAGCAGTAAATGCAAAAGTTACAGTCTGAAAAACTGAGAATTACAAGTTGCCATCTTTCAAAAAATCACCACTGCTGAACTTGGAATAATTTGCTTTAAAAAGATGCCTTCTAACGCAAAATTATTTTATCCGTAACTTATTTTCTGAATGATGTTGGAGCTAATTTAAGGCTGAAGGACAGAGTGAGCTGGAAGATGAAGTCTTCATTTTATCCACAAACATCTAGGTTCAGCTAGCTGCAGCTTGACTTCCTCCAGACTGACCCACAAATGGCCTTGCCCTTGAACTGGCTTAGTTTTCAAGCCACTACTACTATGCACAAGCAAGAGCAGCCAGGTTTGTTTAATTATTCTAAGTGTTATTGACATGCAAATGATCAACCTTTAGGAACTTGGGGGGGACAAAGTGGGCCAACGTCCATTACTATTAAGGGAAGTTTCCAGTGATAAATGCAGTCTGTTACTGTTAACAAAAGTTGTGTGTAAACCCCAAAGGTAACATGGATTCCAGCTCTATTCCATACACCGTTCATTAAATCTGTCAAAGCTTTCCTGTCTCTGTCACCTTATCCCTCTCAGCCCTCATGTTGCAAGCTTTTTACAATATATTCTTTACTTTAAAACTTTCCAGCTTTGCTGCAGACATATAGATATGGTTATGTTACATCATCACTTGCACTATCTCCTATATTGATTGGGATAGCTATTTAGCTATTGAAGGTAACTGCCAAATGCATAAAGATGATGACTGTATGTTATCCTATTCAATATATACTATTGTATATGCTACTACTATTCTTTCTTAATGATCAATTGATGTTATTAACAGAGGATATCTGAAATATACTATATATAAAATGGTAGCTTGCTAGTTTTTACCTGGTTAGCAATGTCCCTTCACTCAATATCTCATTGGCATATTTTCCTGTTGGAAGATACTTTAAGTATAGGTTGTTATTCCTGGTTTGGGGGGGGGGGTGTTTTGTTTTTTCCATAATATGTAAAGATTAGATTTTCATCCCAGATCTAATGAGAAAGAACTAGGGCAACAATAGTTAACCTGTAATATACATTTATATTACCCTCTGTTGAACAGACACAGTATCAACGTAGGGGTTTAACTACCAAACCACTAAAAACACATATTCCTGCAGTTTTAGACTAGCCGTAAGAATGCTGTGTATATGTTTTCCTCATTATTTGGATGTGCTGTTTGAATGTTGTGATCAGTGATTCAGAGCACATGATTCATCAGGAAGACATTTGCTAGGCAGACATGTGAGGAGCTGTCTGCCTCTTCAATCTCACTGACAGGGCAAAAATGCTGATTTATAGTAAATCATTAAAATCTGCTTATTATTGCACTGCTTGTTCCTCTTTCCACTTCAAGCCAGCATCTTGATCTGCATCATGTCTCTTACAATTTTATACTACAGCAAGCAGTTATTTAAACAAGAGAGAAATGATCCTTAGTCTTTATTAGTGCATATGAAAGGATATTTTGTTTAAAGAAGACTAATTAAGAATGCAGACTCTATTTTCTTGCTCAGTTTAGGGAAAAATAAAGATTTAAAACATCTAAGCACAACGAATTATTACAATAAAATAATACTTTAAAATGATTATTGAATGCCTCTTAGAAAATCACGAAGTAACAGCTCACAGAATGCCAAAATATTGGTAAAAAGTGTGGAGGTGGGATGGTGATAGTTTGAGAATTGAGTTGGACAACATAGAGCTAAATATTATATGAATATTGATGGAAAATATAGAATGATATTATGTACCACTCTGTTACAGTGACAATGGAAGTATTTTTTAACATCATTTTAAAAAAAAAGTTTTATTTGTTTACTTTGAAAGAGATGGATTTGGTGAAATAATATAATATGTAAATACACTGTATTATAGAAAAACAAAGAAACAATACAAAGAGGTCCATATTGTGTATGTGTTACTTACAGTAAAAATTTTAATTTGATGCCTAGGGACAGAAATCCTTGCCACTGAATTACAAAGAAGTGAATAAACTGACTCAAAATTAATCCATACAGATCTGTCCCCTTAATAATACTAATTCCAGAGAACAAAGCAGTGCATAATGTATTTTAAATTAACTTGGAAAATGCATAATTTATATTTGTTTTATTTCTTAATATTTGAACACAGGTACTTTTTAGAATGCTAAGGACAAGAAAGAGACAGATTTTTTCTGTATACATTCAATTTAAAAAATAAAATCAGACAATATTTTTCAAGCTTTCTTAGAAAAGGACTTCAGCTGTGAAATATTACGGAGAAAGGATAAATACAGTTCCAAGAGAGAAAATGATTTTAACATGCTGTGAAATGAATATGTTTGGTTAAAATATAAAAAGGGTCTTAATTCCTAGTAAAACATTTTGAAATAGATAATTACATATTAGTCTGGATAAAAAATAGTGTCCTAAGTCATGAGAAGCAATTGAGAGATACACTGCAGGGTGCCATGTTGGGCATGGTAGGCAGTGGAATGTGGTACGTAGGAGGGGCAAGGCTAAGGCAGTGCAATACAGTACATATAAGAAACTTCTAAATTTCATCTCCTCCATGCGTATGCCCTTTACACAGTAGGACCTCTTAATATATTGTTTTTTATTTTTGACTCCATGTATGTGCAAGTCAAAAAAGCAAACATCCTGGGTATAGTCTAAAAAGATATGGCTGCAATACAGGAAGTTATTTATCCCCATATACAGCAGCATCACAATGTGCTGTTTCCATCCTATGGAGTTAAAACAGCAAACATTCAGTTACCAACTAGGCTAGTTCTAAGGATAACCAAAGTTAGTTTCTGCTCATCACACCAGGAGCTAGGGATTAGCACAAACGCAATTTTCCCAAACATAAAGCAGTATGGTTTTCTGTTAACATGGGTAAATTAGCAATGTTGCAGAACTTACTGTCACACAACAGTAGATAACAGGTGGAGCTTTTTATTTGGATGAATCTGTTTGTATTTGGTAGTTTAGAAATCCTAAATTAGACTGTATTTATATAAATGTGTACAGTAGTGTAAAAGGAATCAGAACTCATGGCAGAGGTGATATCTTTTATTATACCAAATAGATATTTGCCAAAAAAAAAAAGTTTATTTGCAAGCTTTTGGGCACAGACATCCTTCATCAGGCACAGGAGGTTGCAAAGATTGTAAAAATTTTCCTTGGTAGAAATGAAAATTCATATAGTAGTGTAAGAGTGATGTTGTAGCTGTGGCAATCCAGAAATTATGTGTGAGGCAAGGATTTCTTAGGTTGATAACTTTTAGTGGGCCGATATCTTGCATTCAGAAGTTTGTCTAACTTTATCCTGACTACATAGCTGGTCCACTAAAAGATATCACCCTAAGAAATCCTTGCTTCATAAAAATATATGATCATCTAATGACAGTGCAAATCATCATGGCCAAAACTGAAAGTGAGACATAATCTTTTATGAAATTGGAGACACATATCTAAGTATCACAAAAAGAAAAATAGCTGAAAAGGGAGCCAATGATGCAAAACACAGTTTAGCATTCTAGGATTTCTGAAATCAATTGTTTCACTTCCATAAAAATAATCTAATTTTGCTTGTAACAGGGAGACTTGTGCCCTGTTACTCTTAGAGAAAAAAGAAAAAGAAACTTACTGTAGACGGACAATATCATCTGCCTCAGACGATGTCATTGGGTAGCATTTGGTAACGGACAGATGACACCTGAAAGAAATGATTCATAATTACTTACCAGAAATAAAGAGGAACCCATAAAAGGGACATGCTCTGGTAACCAGCCCCCAGAAGGGGATTGCAGAGTGGAAACCATGAGAAGCGGCTGAAGTAGCTATGTGGAGGCATGGGAACCATCGGGGATCATTGTGGATCATCAGAGAAAAGCCTGGGAGTGCAATGTGCCATTGTTACACTCACATTACCTATCAGTGGGACTGTGAAAAGTAGAATCTCTAATTTTGCTATAAGGACTTATTGATGGGGAGTTTGCCCCAGTTAGTTTTCTGTGGACTGTGTTGTGTTTTATGAGATGTGAGGAATAATCACTTGAGGTGAGACCAGCTGTTGACAGTCACTCACCAGACAGAGAAACTATAGGAATGAATTTTGCTGCTGAGAGACTCTAAAGAGGTTACAAGCATTGTCTATGTTATTCTTATTTTGTGTTGTTGTAAAAAGGGGAAAAAGTAAGCCGAGCTAATATAGATTGAGTTGATCTCAGAAGATTTGTCTTCGTATGTTTATTTATTTATTTCTCCCATCAAAGGCATGGCAGGCGAGTGACTGGAAGAGATCACTTAATTTAACTGGGTCCCTGTAACAACCTACAAGAGTGAATATTCATCCTACCAGTGTTCTTACTTCTGAAAATAATTTTATGAACAAGGCAGGTTCCTCTCTTCTGAAAGATCTGAAAAAAGTGAATAAGAAGTATCATAAGAAAATGGTGTCACCATCTGTTGATGTGGGTAGGTCCTAAAGCAATAAAAGCTTGATGCAACTGCACAATTACTCAAGGACTACAGTGATACCTCCATGGAAGAAAACAGCACTGATCTGCAAGATCATGCTAAATGGCTAGCAAACAATGAAAATGTTATACATGCTTGGACAGAGAAAACAAACTGAAGAAATTTTCTATGAATAACAATGGAAAAAAATGCTCAACATTCAATTTTTCATGCTAGCTTTCAAATGGAGAAGGGATACAGTGAATCCGGGTTTCTCTATCCACTTCCACTGATTCTTCTTCACTGCTTCTGCTTCAGGTTGTTTAACCTGAGATTTTGTTTCAGCCCAGAATGGTATTTGACTGGAAAAAAAAACTTGCACCTGACCTCTTAGGCCATTTGTACATGTAACAAAACTGGCCTTTAAAATGGCTTAATGCCCTTTTGCACCACTTTAATGGTCCAGCTGTTTGCACATGTCGGCGGTGTAATGCACTTTAAGGGCTGGCTGTTTGCATGTGTCAGCAGCATAATGCGCATTAAAAGACTTTGGGGCATGTTAAATGACTTTGGAACACAGCAAAATAAAACATCTCCAAGGTGGTTTAGTTTGCTCCGGAGGAAAGCACCGGGCCCCATGCAGTTCAGGGGCTGTGCGGGCAGCCTGGTGGCAGCCTGTGCAGGCAGGCTCCACTGAAGGGGAAAAAAAAAAGTGGCAAACCTGATCTTTTATTTCCCCCCCAGAGCCTGCCTGCTTGCCTGAGCTGCGTGGGGGCCCGGTGCTTTCCTTCGCAGCTGCGGTGCCCTCTGAGACCACTTGGTGTTGTGGGTGGGTGCTGCCACAGGGGGAAGCACCAGCCCCCTCTCTTCCCACAGTTCAGGGACCACTTGGCCCACCAGCAGCTTGCCCTTCCCTCCCTGCCACCGGAGAGGCAGGTAAGGATTGGGCCTGACCCTTGTATACACACCATGGGGGTTTACTTCGTGCTAAATTGAAGCGGTGTTTTTAAAGACCCACCGCTTCAAGATAGGGAGAATTAACCCAAAGTAAACCCCCGTGACATGTACAAATGCCCTTAGAGAACACTGGATGTTTGGAAGAGCTCTTTGATTTGAGCAGGCTGCATGGAATAGAAACATGCCCCTACAAAGTTCAGTGGCAAGCTCTACTCATAGCACAACGGGGAATGTTTTAAATTTGTGAAGTTTCTTAGGAAATATGACTTTATAATGAAAAAACATATTATAAATTACCTCAGAGGAAGTTTGTGATCTTCCAGACTCCTGGGACCATGATCAAAAGGGAAATTATTTATGCCTTGAAAACTGCCAATTATGATTATCTCAGAGTGCACAGAGGACATTAGTAAACAAGAGATGATACGAGTGATTGTTAGATTTGATTATGCAGAAGAAGCAACCTGGGTGAAAGAAGGAAATGTTATGACCCAAGAACAACAAAAATTCAGATATGTCAAATTGCTGGTTCACAAAATCCACAACTATACATTTTTGTTCAGTGTGGTACAAGTGCCCTGACTTATACTAAGGAACTTGAAGATTAGCAAGAAACTGAAGCTAGTTTTCCATAAGAAAAACAACTTACAGTACAAACCAAAAGGAGAATATTTAATTGCAAGGCCAGAGACAAGCTGCTAACAAATCCAAAAAGAAATTGCAAAAATATTTTTTCTATTATATTTTGGGCACTGCTGTGCAGTCACTTAAAGAAAGGTTTTTTACAATTTGAGGAGCACTGTATGTTGCTCATATTTTCATATGATATCTGTTTTACATCAAAGATGTCCAGTACAGAATTACAAGAACAATGAACTTTTTTAAGTAAAGCATGAGAAGATGGACAGCCTATGGAGATAATTAAATGCCCTGCATCTTTACAGTGAACTTCAAGCTTTTTGCAGGCAGCTGAAACCTGCCCAAAACATGAACATGGGCATGCCCAAAAGCTGTATTGGAGTATGTGCAAAAATAAGCTTTTTTCCTTATTTCCAAACATATTCATACTGCTTATGATGCTATTAACTTTGCCTGTATCTGTCCCAAGTGGAGAACCCACATTTTTCTAACTTACTTGTTTACATGCTATGATGGCTCAGTTTCAGTTGGTGGATATTGCTTTAGTTTCAGCTGAAAGCCAAATTTTAGAGCATATTGATCTGAAATATGTTATCCATAAATTCACGTGTCACAACCCAAAGTTGTGATGTTTTGTTTGTGTGTGTGCTTCGGCACTGCTAAATTATTTCCCGCCATTTTTGTTGCTTTCTTTGCACGGTAGAGCTCTCTGCTGCTAGAGAGAGCTCTGGTGCAACGGGGGATTTCCCGCCAAATTACAGCTTCTTTGCAGTGTGCATCTCTTTCTTGCACCGTAGTGATACACGCTGTAAAGAAGTTCCCGCCATTTGTATTAGGGTCCGCGCCATGTTATTGACCGACTCCTAATTTAGGCACACGTGGCGGCTAGCGATTGGCTTGCTAGCCGTACATAAGGCTTGGGTAGTTTCTGCCCAAGCCGGAGGAGGGAGGACGAGAGAGATTCTGTGTGAAGATCTCCAAGTGCTGCGGACCCTCGCGGACCCGACACGCCTCCCCTAAGCAGGCAAGAGAGGCAATAGAACCGAACCTACGGAGCTTTCGCTTCTCACCTCTCCCCGTCGCCGAGCGCAATCCTAGACGTATCCCTTTCCTGTAACTTCGGACCCCACGGAGCCTAGCAAACTCCGGGGAAAACTTATCGGACCCGCGGAGTCTGAATAACTACGGGGAAACTTTTCAAATTCAACTTAACCGGACCCGCGGAGCCTAGCAAACTCCGTGGGAGCAATCGTTTTGTCAGAGTCCTCCAACGAGGGTTCAAGCAGGAGCTGTGCCTGGAAACTTATCCAGCCTACACCAATACCATCTTTGGGTGTAAGTAAATAATCTTTTCAATCAACCGTTACGCCTCCGTTACTAATTCTAACTCGCGTGCACAAGACCACCCTTCAGTTCTCTCCCACCCCACGTGCCCGGGCTGACGGCCACAGCCCGCGTGCACCGGAGACGGGTCCGGTACGACCCCGGTTTGCCCCCGGCTTGCCCATGGCGGCCAGAATGGGATCGGAATCACTGCCACGCGTGGCGACGAGGGCAGGCTCAGGGCCCGGCCCGCACAACATGTATTAAAGCAAAAAAAGTGAAATCCACTAAGGATGCTAGCTGCTAATTTCAAATCTTTGGTAAAAGGAAGAATAGTCTGTATATTTGACATCTTCCCTTTGTTTCATACTTGCATTACCACTGATCAGAAAGAGTGCTGACTTTATTTCTCTTAGTATTTTATTTGCAAATTAGGAACTTAATGGAGGAGTGTGCCAAAAAGTATGCCTGCCTAGAAAAGAGGTTAAAACTGACACGTAGTTCCCAAGGTGTCATAAATCTGATGGTGATATGTTGTTCTGCTTTCAATCTATAGATCAAGATATTTACCTTTGCCTCTTGCATTTAAAAACAAGCTATATGTGGCTGTTTATGGTGCCATTAGGAGTGAGGATTTTGAGGTCAAGCGTCCTAATCTGAAAAATTAGTTCTCGTTGTTTTCCTCTGTTGTCTTCCTGCTGTAACTGTGGATCTGATAACCTGAGAAGGGTAGTTGATACCACCTGTTACCAAAAGGGAACTCTCAGTACTGAAAGTTCAATAAATGGTTGTTTTCTACTTGCCTAATTACACAATTTATACAACACAAAATATATGGAATATGCATTTGAGAGAATGGGAGAGATCATTTCTCTGCTCGAGTTTCATGTTGGGCACACTTGTGAAGCCAACAATTAAGCCTTTTGTAGCCAGGAATATTTTTAAGGCTTTCCCGTGGTTGAGTCAACTCAGCAAATTAGAACAATACTGGAAACCCAAGCAAAAGGCATAAAATGAAGCCTTTTTAATAGGCCTGTGCGAGTCAGCAGCAATCCGATCTGGCTTCGGATCCGGCCGCTTCGGATGGCCGTGATCCAGTCCGGATCCACCTCGGAGATCCGTCCATAGGGTATAATGGGGAATCAATGAAATATCTATAACTTTGTTGTTTTTTGTCCAACTTGGTTGAAACTTGCAGAGATGGTAGCCTCTGCTGAGAGTGTGAAACCTTCCAAGTTTCAAGAAGATTGGTGCAGGAGTTTGGGGGGAACTGTACCCCAAATTCTTGAAAGCCAAACTCATGTCATGGCTGTGTGTTACACCACAGGGGGGTGAAAACTGCAGGGGTGGTAGCTCTTTCTGAGGCCACAAAGCCTGCCAAGTTTCAAGGAGATCAGTGCAGGGGTTTGGGGGGAACTGCCCCTCAAAGTGCGAACAAGCACAACTCGTGCCATGGGTGACACTGCGTGTGCTAAGGTGCCATGGGGTGACAGCTGCAGGGATGGTGGCCCCTGCTGTGACACCTGCCAGCTGTGGAGGAGATCGGTGCAGGGAGTTCTGGGGCCCTGCACCCCTAGCTGCTGACAGGCAAAACTCGTGCCAAGACTGTGTCTGTCTTGGGGCAGTTGATGGTCTGTACTGAGACTTTCCTTTCCTTAGCCTGGTTTTGTAGGTGCTAATTGATGCTCTTTAAGTCGTTATGTAGTAGCTAGGTCCTGTGTACTGAGCTGGTCCCTGAGTGAATCATGATTGATTGATTGGTAACTGGGAACACAGCAGCTTAGCAGCCAGGCCTGCAGCAGTCTCGCCCCTCCCCACCCCAACACAGTCACAGTCAGTCCCACAAGCACCCATAGCACCAGTTTTGCTTGTCCACAGCTTGAGGGGCAGTTCCCCCCAAACCTCTGCACCGATCTTCCTGAAACTTGGCAGGCTTCATCCTCTCTGTACAGTCTACCACTTCTGAAAATATCATCCAAATTGGACAAAAAACAACAAAGTTATAGATATTTTATTGTTTCCCCATTATACCCTATTTGGCAAGATTTTGCCAACATTTTAATTTACAGATAAATTTACAGATAAATTTATTGGACAAAGCATGCATCTGCTCGTGTGACCATTCACTTGATAGCAGATGTCTGCTGAGCATTCCTCAAGAGGAATAAGGCCAGGTAAAATTTGCTTTCTGACATTTGACTCAAGTTTGCTATAGCCTGAAAAGAACATTATATCATTAACTTCAGCAGAATCTGAATTTCCATCTTCCTCAAAAATGCGTAAAGTTTAAATTTCTGTCTAAAACTTGGGGGTTCTGGCTTTCAATTAGGCTTTTCAAACGTTCCCAAAAAAGCCAAGAGGGAAAATTAAGGAGCACAAGTATATCCAAAATTTCTTAACCCACCAAATGCATTGAACAAATAATGAGTTTCTTTTTAAGGTGACTGAGTTTTGCAAATCTTTAATATTAGCTTCCTTGGAAGGGAACTTCCTCCCACCCCCTGCCTTCCCTCCCCCCACTAGCTTGGTAGGAAAAAAAAACTTGACCTTTTCTAGTTTAATTCTGCCTTAGTATTGTGGATGCAAGTTATTTTCCATAATAACTCAAGTTTACAGGATAGCCTTATCGTGGGCTAATGCAAATGAATGCTTTGAGTCATAAGTGTTTCCCTTGGAAACAGTAATTTCAAGTTAACGTCTCTTGATGTGAAATGGAGTGCAGTATCACAAGCTCTCTCTTATCAGCCTACAAATTAACTTCTGTCCTCACTGTACAAGATTGTGAACAGCATCCTATACTTTGCTTCTTTTAGTTTTTAACATAGGATCTAGGTGTCACAGCGTGCTCCACAGGGGTGCTTGCTTGGACCACTGCGACCTCGTCTGGTCTCTGAAAGCACCCATTAAAGCCAGCCCAGGCTTGGCTTCTAAAGGAGGAGAGGAGCCTGAGCTTGTTCCCACTCAGAGATCCTGGCCTTTCAGACTCTCACCCTCCCTGGTTCTCCATGGCCCCGACTCAAGGAGTGAGCATCCAATTCTGCTCCTGAGGGAAGGACTTCACCTCCTCTTGGCAGTGTTGCATCCAGTGCAACTCTCATTTTGAAGCAGCACAGCAGATAGTCTCTTCAGTAAAGGTATTTATAGGAGAAAAGGCCAAGCAGCCAGAGGTTCTTTCTTCTTCCTCCCTCCAAAGGGGTTAAGCAATCCCTCCAACCCTGAACCAGCCTGCACAGCCCTGAAAACCCCCAATGATATTCAGCTATTCCCCTTCCAGTATCTCCATCTCCCCAAAGTTCATCTAATTGCCTTAGTTTCCAGAATCTTCTGGCCTCAGACCTGCCATGCTGCTTTTATCCAGCCTGCTTTCCCTTTCCCACCCTGCTTTCCACACCTGGAAGTTGGCCATGTCACTGTTGTTGGTATATCAACAAAGCCATTCAGGGCTGCTGATGCTAAAGGTATATCCAAGTCATATAACAGAGTAACATCATGAACACAGTTAACACAGAAATATCACAGCAAAACATGTAGGCTGTCACATCATGTCCATATCCTACTTTCAAGCCAGATCTACTTGGTAACTGGCCATGATCAAGAATGATATCCTCATGATGCACAGCTCTGGACAGGATGCTTCTGAAATTAGAAGCAGTTTAGCCTTGTTAGCTCACTCCCATGCTAATTCACCCACCTATGGCAATGTATTGATGTGGCTGCGATGCTGCTGGTTTAGGAGGCATCCTTTTTAAGGTAGCACAGTATCCGTGGAGGCACTGTTTTGGGCTAGGGACAGACATTACACATAAACTGGTGTAAGTGTTCAGAAACTGGTTTAAACTTGTAATAGAACAGACATTCAGTGCACGCAAACCAGTTTGAAAATGGCTGAAACCAGTTTGAGATAAATCTGGTTGAATATAATCTCAGACTTAACTGATTTGGCTCAAACCAGTTTATGCAATGTCTGGCCCAGACCTCTTGCTGGTTTAAGTTAAACCAGATTCCCCAAGCACCCCAGCCTGCTCTCTGGGCTGGGCAGAGCTCTGCTCTCTGCTCCAGTGACCTGGGCTGGCCCCTCCCCTCTGCTTTCTACCTGGAGCTGGGGCAGGGTGTGGCCAGATGATGGCCTGCCAGAGCCCCTGAGGCAATTTACTCCCTCTGTCCCCTCTCTCCCCTTCCCCCATTCTGCTGGCAAACCCTGGAGACTGCAGCTGGGGTTTGCCAGCCTCAGCCACACCTCCATGGCTTGCCTGCAGCCAGGCAGGGGTGGAGCTAATTCCTTCCTCTGTCCTCTCTCTCCCCCGGAACCCCCGGGGATTTGGCTGCAGTCTCTGTGGCTTGCCTGCAGCCAGGAAGGGAGGGGATTAATTCTACAGTGGGTCCCAGAGCAGGTGGAGAGAGGCAAGCTAGTCTCCCGTGAGCAAGCCCTGCACCTGTGAGCCCAGAGCTAAGATCTGCAGGACCAGACTGAGAGGTGGGAAGTGTTGGCAAAGACCTGACAATCATCACACATGTTGGAGATGTAGTTAAGGGAAGTTGCAGACAGCTTCACCAAAGAATGCAGAACTACATTTACATTATAAAGCAGAACATGTAAAATGTGGAAATACCTAAACAAAGCCTTTCTGAGTGCCTGGCTATAAGGAGACACTCTGCCTTCAGGATTAGTAAAACTAATTCTTGTCTTCCTGGTTTACATTTTAAGTTAAGTTGTGTGTGCTATGTTTTACTGAGCTATAGCCTAGCTTAGGCGAAGATTTTTGATAGTCCCCTATTGTATGCTTTGCAGTTGCTGTGTTCAATACATGCTTGCTTCAGAGAAAGCACTTTTTCCCCATCCCAACTCCTCAGTCTGGCAGCAGCTGCCCCCTCCTCTTCACCCCTCCCCCCTGCCTGGCTGGTGGCTAGCATCCCATGTGTTATGCTAGCCCTGGCTGGTGCCTGGCCATGCCACCTCCACTCCAGCAGGAAGGGGTAAGAGCCTTGGAGGGCATCTCTCTTCCCTCCCCTTTTGCAGTGGCTGGCAGGTATATTCTAGTGCCCCCCGGCTTCTGGCTTGAGCCACTGCAGGCATGTGGCTGCATTTCCTGATTTAACAGAGACTGTCTGACCAGTTATTAATCAGTTTAAGCTGCACAGCTTAGACTAACATGCAAATAATTAATCAATTGAGGCTTGGGCTTTTTGACTGGCTGTCCCTAGCCCTGGAGTGCATTAAGTTTATCACATAGACATGGCCTTGCTGAAGTTGCTGGTACTATTCTGGATTTACATTGGTGGAAGTAGTAGCTGAAACTAAGTTATAAGGTCTGTTTCTGCCATTATTTGTAAAAACAGAATAAAATCATTACCAAATTAATTTCTGTGATATACAATTCTTATCCAGACATCTTTGGGCCACCTTGTTCTAATGGTGGGAGCTCACTATTCTAAAGGTTGGTAGCAGTGTGCAAAGTAGGCAGTGAATATGATGAAACATACATTAATACCCTTAAAAGAGATAATTTTGTGTGATAACGTTACTACCTTCCTAGAGTGCTGATCCAAATATTATATTCCCTCTCAAAAAGAGAAGCAAAATATGTCTTCTCCCTGAAATTTTAGGGAGAACGTGGCTAGTGAGAGGGGAGCTCTCTGAATTGAGTGGAGATTTCTGTACTAACTTTGGCAGTGAAGGAAGTGACCCACAAGCCATACCTCTATCACCAACCACTCCTCTATCACCAGCAAAGTAGAAAATATCAAGATAAGCTAGCTATAAAATTATGAGTAGCAAAGAAGGGGAGACCTGGGCCAGGGAGTAAGTTTCTAGAGAATAAGGAGGGACTGCAAAATTGATGGGAAGGGGAAAGAGACGGGACACTAGAGAATGGAGGATAGAGCATAGAGGGAGCAAGATAAGCAGGAATAGGAGTGGAGTCCAATGGCATGTGTAGACAAAACAGGGACCCTAAATTGAAGAGGTGAGTTTTAAAGAACACCACTTCAATTTAGGGATGATTAAACCCCCATGTCATGCACACATCCCACTGACTTACCTGCATCTCCAGGGAGGGGAGGACAAGCTGCCAACGGGCAAAGCGGTCCTTGGGCTGTGGGTGGGGGAGCTGGTGCTTCCCTCTGGGGCATCAGTGCCCCCCCCCTCCCCCAAGAAGCACCCACCCACAGGCACCCAGCTTGGGCTGTCTCAGGGGGTGCCACAGCCACAAAGGGAAGCACCGGGCCCCCATGCAGCTCAGGCAGACAGGCAGGCTCTGAGGTGTGGGGGGAGGTGGTTGGAGAAGATCAGGCTTTCTGCAGAGCTGTGGAACAGCACAGAGCCCAGTATTTTGCTCCATGGCTATAGGGCAGCAAACTTAAACTCCTCAAAGGAGTTTTAATTTGCTGTGCCCCAAGTCATTTACAGTGTATTATGCCGCCAAATTTCCTACAGCGGCTGGAATTAATGCGCAATATTCTGCCAGGGCATTCAAACACTGATACCATTAAAGTGGTGCAAAAGCACTTAGCCCACTTTAAAGTGTTGTGCACACAGGCCTCTTGTTTCATGTACAAACTGCCCAAGTCAGAGAATTAAGTTGTGCCTAGGGGATGTGGAATGTGGAGACAGACAAGTAAACAGAAGGTGGTAAAAAGGTGAGGAAAATAATGTTCAGAGCAAAGGAACATGAACACAGACAATGAGAGGAGGAAGGAAAGAATAACAAAATTAAAAGATAAGGAAGGGATAAGAAAAGACAACCCACAGTGATGGGAATGGTCAGCAAGTTAAGGAGATAAAGAAGTGTGATTATGTATGAGGGGGAAGGAATAAGGAAGGGAAAACGCTGTAGTTCTTTGTGAGGTCTGGCTGTGCCTCCTGGACTGGAAGGAACTGATGTGCTTTAATGAAAAGGATATTCCAAAACAGGTAAAAGCAAAAAACGAAACAAAACAAAAAAAGGAGGAGGTTGAATAATATGTTTCTATGCAGGCTGGATAGTATGTTCTATGTCCGCACTCTTTGTGCATGGTCTATATGTCATTTAAAATATTCTGTTTTGGTTTGAGACCGCTCCAAAAATACAGGATGCTGAATAAGTAGTAAAGAAGTGGTAAGCATTAGAATGTGTAAGTTAGCTTCAACTTCCTGAATTCTTATAACAACCAAAATTAAAAAAGATAATGGAGAAAGATGTGTGTATGTATGTTTTGCATTTGGCTCAGATAATTCATCCTGATTAAAAAAAAAACAACGACCCCTCTCCCCCTTAAAAATCAGAAGTAATAAAGAGAACAGACATGTTTTGTTGGAAGATTCAATTCAATATTCTGATGTAGAAAATTGAAAAAAACTGATAACATTTATATGTTTTATATCTCTATAAATATAAATCCTATCAGGTTTAGAATTGTACTTAAAATCAAACATATGAAGTCCACAGATATCACTTTATTGCACAAACATCACTTCTTCCTGTTGAAGATTTGTCTTGCAGCTTACATTGTAAAATAGTGCACAATAAGATATTGCACATACAGTACTTAAGAGAAATGATAATCAGATGCTTTAACACATTTAAATCATAATGTTACATTACATTGCAACACCTTGCCTTTCTTACAACTATAGCAATTCTGTTCCCTAAGGACCATCATTCTTCAGAGAAAATAAGAGATTTCATCTGTAATAATCCCAAAGAGAATTCTTGCACTTGAGGATGTTTTTTTAAAAGACAATTTACACACAAGAGTATGGCCGCTGATGCGATAATTGAGAACCACTTGGTGAAAATATCTTTCTTTTCACAATTACTACTTTTGGGCTTTGTTCTATGGAAGAGAAAAATAGAAGGGGTGACAAATGTTCCTGTGGTCAAATGATAAGAGAAAATAGGCTGCTGCTTCAAGATGCTCGTTGGCTAAGGACAGCAAAAGGGATTGAGCTACACACCAGATTTGCCCCATGCCAGAGAAAGCTGCCAGAGTAATAAAGAGCCATTCATTTTTGTATAAGAACAGTGGTCACTGTAGTCTCATGTAAGCTAGTGCAGTCCTCAAGCTGCCATAACTCAGTTTAGGAAGACCTGCCATGTAAAGAGAAACACTAAGATCCAGGGTATGGTAAGATAGTATCCTTTCACACCAGTCTCTGACTTGTACTCTTGGTAGCTTGGCTGTATCCACGAATCTGCTATTGAAGAGCTGATATAAGAAAGCGGGTTGATAATGAATTAGATTTGTCCATCTGCTTGCAGTATACTACTATTGTACAGTATGATCCCGGTGCACAAGTCCAGAACAGAGGTTAATTCCAAACTGGGGTGTAAGGCCAAAATATTGTGGCCTCTGCTCTTCCCCAAAACATGCAAAATACACAGGCAAGAGCTCCTATTCTGGAAAGGGCACATAGGGGTGACTTCTGCTGTCCTTTCTGCATTCTAGCTGCCTAAGTGGTGTTTTCATTATTTCTACACAGCTTGTGATTCTAGCTGCACAGGTATCTGGCCTATACACAACTTAGTATGTATGTTCAGTCTAGGCACAAATGCTTAAGCATCCGCACTTCAGGGGAAATAGAAATGCAAACTGTACGTGGCAAAAAAGCCAGGCACTTCTGGGAACTTACATTTAGGCACACAAAGGGAAAGAGAATTCTGTTCATAGTGCTCCCATTCTGTCAGTGGGCCAGAACTCCATAGCCAGAAGTGAATCCCATTTCACCACAGGTTGTATAGTAGGGGTGTGTGAAGAGGGCCCTATTCGATTTGGATTCAACCTGAATCAAGGACAGTGATTTGATTCATTGATTCAGATCATCATCCCTGATTTGATTTGGCTGAATCCAAATCTGAAGATTCAATGCTGATTCAGAGAATTAGTGATTTGGCCAGAGACACAGCTTTAAATATTTTTTCTACATACCTTGAGGTACCAGCACTGTTTGTGAATGCTGCGATGCTGGATGCGATGCTGGAGCATATGGCTTGGCAATCAGCTGCGGGAGGACCCTGGGTATCCCCCTCCCCCCCAGACCCAGGTGGCACCAGTCGCTGAGCTGGGAGGGAGTGGGGGTGGGGGGTGGCCCTAGCGTGCTCCCTGGCGGACCTGGAAGTGGACTGAAATTACTTCTGGTCCACTTTCAGGTTCACCACCGAGCATGTGGAGGGCCCCCTGTGCCCCCCCAGTTCAGCAATTGGCCACAGGGAGACCCTGGGTGCCCCCCCGACCCAGGAAGCACCAGATGCCAAGCCAGAGGGGTGCGTGGGGGCCCAGCACACTCCCTGGCAGACTCAGAATTGGACCAGAAGTGGTTCTGGTCCACTTCTGGGTCTGCTGCTGAGTGCGCTGGGGAGCCCCCCGTGCTTCTGTGGGAAGCTCCATCCGCCCCATCAGCCCAGCATTCATGAGCTGCCTGGTACCTAGATGTATGTAGAAAAAAACATTTAAAGCTGTGTCTATGTCCAAATCACCGATTCTTTCCAAATCTCTCCGAATCAATTCAGAAGGTTCCAATTTGATTTGGAGAGATTAAAGGGTCCTTTGATTCAGATTTGGAGATTCAGCCACCAAATCGGGCCGAATCTCCACTGAATCGAATCAGGGACCAATGCTTCGCACAGCCCTAATGTATAGCTCTCTATTCTCTCAATGGGCATCCATAACTGACTTCTTAACGTCAAGATCCAGCTTGATTCTAACAACTAAGAGGGAGATTCATGTCCTTTAAGGAGGGATATCTACATGTACCAATGCATGTGACTATCAGACAGAAGCACCAATTTCACCTGAAAATAAAACATGAGGTCTTTCCTTTTTTTGCGTGGTGGTGTTCACCTTTGCTCTACTAACTTAGTATTCAAGCTACTTGCCCAGTACATAGTACACAGATTCTAAGTCAGTTCTTCTAAGAACAGTACCCTAAACTTCAAGCCACTGGCTCTGCGAAGCTGAAAGCAGCCTCCAACCTTCCTGCTGACCCACCAAGCAGCCAGGAGAGGCAGATTCATGGGGACAAAAAGACAGCAAGCAAGACAGAGCTCTGGGCTCTGACCTCTGCTCCCAGCTCCCTGTGCTGTGTACCTGTTTTACCCAGTGACCATTGCAGAAGACATAAATCCCACCAGAAACCAGGGCTCCTTACCTGTCAGGGCAGTGCTTATCTTACTGAGCCTTAAAATCATACTCTTTTGTTTGCTACCCTTCTGGCCCCCCACAACTCTTTTACAATACTGTATCAGACATCAGAAACAAGGGGGATTCACAGTTGAAAGAAATATCCCCACCCGCTCCCCTATCACAATTCTGTCAAACAGCATCAGAGAAGCTGTACTAGTGTACTCAGAGGTACTGCAGAACCACTTCTGAGTAGACTGGGTCTAATTCAAATAGTTTTCAAAAACAGTAAATTCAATTGCTGTAAATGGGTGAATCCCTGGAGAAGTAGATATTAGTTCTACTGATAGCAGTAAAACATCAAAACTGTTGTAAATATGAGTGAACTTCACTTATAGAGAAATATCTGAAAACCCACTGTGGATGTCATTCAGTGTTTTTAAAATAGTATCCTGTGTGTCATTAAAAAAAAGAAATATTCTCTTAAATGCCTGTTATTTAGTTTTGAAATGAAAAATATTGAGTAGTTAAAGTTTATTAAGTGTAAAATTGGTTTTTAGATCATGTTTGAAATGTTACCTACAGGAAAGCAAACTTGGGGAAGCACAGAAAAGAACTTGGTCCAAAAACAATGAAAATACTGAAACACAAAGGCTGTTTTTAAACTGAACTTTATGCAGGGAGAGTTCAGTACAATGACCAGACCTGCAAAGAAAGGTGAAACAGGAGGATTTGGTCTGGTTAAATTACTGCAGCTGTAAACACAATACAAGAAATTCCATATGTAAAATATAAAGGGGCCTTCAAGTGGGTGTGATTTCCATCCACTATAAAGACACTTTATACCAGTAAAGGAATATGAAATGGCCTCAGTATAAGTGAGGCTCAGTTTTCTCAAATCTCCTACAGCTCCTATTTCCATCTTATCACATCGTTTTAATTTCATAGCACAGAGCACTGCCGAAAGGTGCATTTCTCACCTTTGTGTTGAACAGAAGCAGTATAACTATCCAGTAAGTAGTTATTAACAACAAACTATAAGTTATTCAGGTAACAATCTGAGTTTATTCAGATGTGCTATGTATACAGAGCTCTGTGATTTCTGTGTTTTACTAAGCTAGCTTTCTATAAGTAGTGACTGCGGACACTGAGAAATATGATGTATTTGTCCAGGAAAATACACATAGAATTCTAGTGCAACTATGGCAATAGGCTAGAAAAACTTAACACCATGCAAAGGTACATCCCATACTCTTAAGCACACTTTGAAACTATCTTGACAGTTTCTCTCCATCACCAGAACTTCGCTCAGTGTGAAAAACATGGATGGGTATCAGGAGCCATTTATAATGGTTTGTAATTGTTCAAACTGGCCTGCATTGACCTTGGCCCTAGCGATGCATAGACAAGGTGTACAACTGCTGTAAGTTCACCTACCAGGTCTGTGCCGCCATAAAGTCTTTGCTTAGAAAAGTCACATCACCAGCAATTCTGTTTTAAGAGTAAAATTCTCCACTTCTATATTAAAAAAGCTGCCCATTTTCAGTGGCTGAGAGATACAAAGAATCCATAATTCCATTCCAAATCTGGCCTATTATAGTTAAAACAAGAATCTTGTTTCTCTTTCCAAATAGGTGTCCCTTTACTTAAGGAAGTCAAAGAAAAAGCAATACTGCATCCTGCAAGAGAAACTAAGAGTAATGCAAGACTACTGCCTTCACCTACCAGGTTGGATTCAGCAAATTATCATGTAGCAATGCACAATTACCTGCAGTGTTTGGGATTTCCATAATTGGTGCACAGATCTACATAATCATTTGAATGAGCATAGTGCAATGTTTACCCTAAAAGAAGTTACAAACAAGTCTATCTGATGTATTATAGAACTATAAGATAAATGCACTTTTCCGCTAGCAAAATAAGCTAGGGTTCTGTTCAGAATAAACTAAGCTCTGCATATATAATAAAAAAAAATTAACTGGCTGCCATCAAAATGCCATCTCCCTAATCTGTTTTGTTTCACCTTGTTCCTATTCATCATATAGGCACTGTGCCCACTAGAGCCCTCCAAAGAGATGAGGTTAGGCCCCATTTTTAAAAACTTAAGGACATAAAACTTACACATTTTGAATAGTGCCCCTTAATTAAACAGAATGCTCACAATGCATAAAAATAAGCATATGTGTAACTCTGGAGCAGCACAGCTTTGACTTCAAGACAAAGCAGAGCACAATGGATAAACCTGACTAACTAGTAACAAGGAGAGGTACTAATAATGAAGAACACTGCCATCAAAAGAACAGTGATGCTTTCTCACATTAGCAAAATAAGCATCATCAGAAGCAAATTTGCACTAATCACCAGCCATTACCAAACTGAACAAGACCCTGCCTAAAACAACAAATGCAAAACCTGCTGAAACATTTCCACCATCACTGTGATCCATACATTCCACAACCAAACCATCAGGATCCAGTGATATGCCCATCATAGAGCATGACGCTCATCCAACACACCAAATGTTGTTATGGAAAGCATATGAGTGAAACTAAACAACCACTACACTACAATCCAGAATCAAAAATGCTCAGTCACCAGTGAGAGAATACATTTCATGTAACCACTCCTTTGTTGACCTCACAAGTCTTTGTCCTCAAGCAAAGCCTGCAGGAGATAGTCTTGGGAACAACAATTCATAATTTTACAGGACACCAAAAACCATGGACTTAATACACGCAATAATTGTATGGCTCATAATGTTATCATGCCTCTTCTTTCTAATAACCTCTCTATGCTCCACAGGTGATAATAGCCCTTTTCCTTGTTGAATAGTCTTATTAATTTACATAATTAGGTTTGTCTATAGCAACTGTTTTTTACCTGGTGTAAATACTCTTGATAACGTCTCTTTGTACCACAGGTTTTCTACCCATTCTTCTTATAGGTGATCAATTTCATTAACATTATAGGGTTAAACAACAGTAACTATTCTGACTTTTATTCAGCTTTAGCTTCTTTCCCATAGCTGAGGAAAGGTACTTAATGCCCCAAAACTTGTTACACTCCCAGCGGGGAGGTTGTTTGTTGATATCTTTATGTTCAAACAAATCATGCTTCTTGCATCTTTCCTGGATCATAACACTATGGCGCTATTACACAGTACTTTGGGATAAATTTACTTACATTTCAGGCCCAAAGTTGAACACCTGGCATTGAATCACCACACTAAAGGTTATGTAGTGACAGTGATTGATAAACCTACTTGTGACTTAGGAGTGACACAGAATGAAAGATAAGCTATTACAAAAGTGTGAACATCAGAATGCTCATCACATTTGATCCTTGATTGGAAAAAGTAGTTGCCATTGCTTAATGGAAATCAATACCATTCTAGATGCCACATTGCACTGGGTTACCCAACAACCCATTGTGAGATGAGCTGTAAGTCATCTAATTTCTCCAGCAACTTCATATTGCAACTGAAGCAATTAAAATATCAGTCAGCTTTGTCTTCTAAGAAGCCACACATGTATCATATATGTTCTATTTGGTATCTAACCATCTGTCATTTTCTCTTGTTTTGATGTATTTTCATAGAAATTTTCCATAAGATGTTTGTTTTGAAGTTAAACAAACTATTTATTTTCCTTTCTCCATTGGAAAACTCTGTGCTCTGTACTTCATAGTCTAAACCAAACTACAGAGTACTAATAAAATAAGTTATGACTAACAAATTAAATTTCCTCTGTATTAATCTTACATTTGGTGAGATATTTATCAGGATCTCAGATTCTTGGCTATAACAGGAACAATCTAATGCTCAAATATATCACCTGACAATAAAAATTCAACACCATATCTATTGTCATACAACAGAGATAACAAAAAAGTTCTGAAAAGACCTCAAATCATTCTGGTCAGACTTTGAGTGTTGCACGTATTGGGCCAAAATGCTTCTGAAGATTTACATCATCTGGAATTTCTATTTACCCTGATGCACAATTAATCCTTTTGGAGGACTTTAATAACCTTCATTCCATCAGAGTTTTAGAAGTGACTATATACAGTCCTATTGGGTTCAAAGAGGTTAATTGTTGTACAAATGGAACTCAAGTTACAGAAGCTGCATCTTTTTGAAGATTCATTCATAAAATGCAAAATAAACTGTAAGCGTGCAGAGTAGCTTAAGGGAAAATTCCTGCTTCATATTAAATCTGACTTGAAAATTGACCTTATGGCCAAGGACAGTAGTCTCGATCCAGCGAACTGTATTTATTACATACAAGGCAAGACACGGAGACTTCAGTGGGAGAGCTTGAAAGAGAAAGCGAGTCAGGGTTGGAGAACTGGAGCCAGCATCTAATTGCACAGCCCCCAATAAGTATGAAAAATCTGTGCCAGACTCACTCTCAGCTTATATTAGACTTTCTTTTATTTTAATAGTTGCTTTCATGTATTATCTATCAGTTTTGGTAGACTGTTATGTTACTAAGATTACTTGTGTGTGGCTTAAAATCTGCCAGAGATAGGCTGTGCAATCCTTCTTTATGATGTTGAATGCTTAGCTCATGGGTTACATTCTGCCAGCGTTATGGTATGCACAGATTCTCCTTTACGCCAATGAATGTTTCATCAGGTTTTATAATGATGTAAGTTACATCAGGATCAGACGTAGACAGACATGCTGGGATAGCAGGTACTATTATAAAGGCCCACATAAGGTGGTGGGAAGCAGATAATAGCCTGTTTGCATTAAGAAAATAGCTACCCTGGGATGCAAGCTGGCAGATGAAAATCTAAATAAGTATAACTTAGACAAGGCGCTTGTACATGTGACAGGGGTTTAGTCCTCAAGGTTTTATTTTGTGCTCCTTAAATTGAAATGGTAGGTTTTTAATTGAAACCTACCATTTCAATATTTCTGTCATGTTATGGTGAGGAGCCCGATTCTTTTTTTTTTTTTTTTTGAGCTGGAGCCTGCCCATGGCTAGGGGTAAGCTGCCGATGGGCTGAGCAGCCCCTAAGCTGTGGGGAGGGGGCCTGGTTTTTCCCTTTGTGGTGGTAGCATCCCCTGACGCAGGGGCGGGCAATTATTTTGGGCAGAGGACCGCTTACTGAGTTTTACTCAGTAAGCCATCAAGGGCCGCATGACAGGTAGCCCAGGGCAGATAAATATTAATTTTCTAAATTTTTTAGGGGCCCCGCGAGCCGGATAGAATGGCCTGGTGGGCTGCATCTGGCCTGTGGGCCGCATTTTGCCCACCCCTGCCCTGGGGCCACCTGGTTAGGCTGTTAGCAGGCCAAGTGCTGCCCCAGCTTGGAGTTAGCATGCAGCCTGATCCAGCTGTTCCCTAAGCCCACTCAGGGAGCAGTACACGGTGGGCTTCAGTGGGAGGGATCAGGGAACAGTTGGATCAGGCTGGGTGCTGCCTCTCAGCTGGGGCAGCACCCAGCCCACTAGCAGCCTTCCCGGGTGGGCACCACTGCCACGGAGGGAAGGGCCAGGGCCCCCCACAAATCAGGGGTTGCTCAGCCTGCTGGCAGCTTGTTCCCTGACTGTGGAGCCTACCCATCTCTCCTGCAACCAGGAGGTGAGCTGACAGCTGCAACTCTTCATTGCAAACTAAACTACATCCAGATCTAGTTTTTTTTTTGCAATGATGAAAACTCATCTAAACCCCTCAAAGCTGGTGCACATGTAATGTGTGATGCCATTAAGCCACACAAATGATATTTTCATCATGTGTACATTATGATAACCGTCATGTGTACAAACGCCTGTAGAGTTTTAACCCTGAATCTTTCAGAAAGAATTGCCCATCATATTGGTTGCAGCTACCTCAGTACAATTGTATTTATAGAGTCATAGATGCTAGGGTGATCTGTTTGCTCCTGTTTACACCAGTGTAATGTTAACTACACCAATGGAAGTGCTTCAGCTGTTCAACATTTATTTCTATTGAAGTGCACCTTGCTCTTTTCAGCAGTATCTTTATGGAAAATACTACCTTACAAAAAAGGTGGCATTAATTTGCCTTAAAGTGATCAACTGACTTTGATTAGGATTATACAGTGGTAATGCTGTATATAGGGCAGGGTATAGGTGAGAGCCTAGCCCACATCTGTACTTTTATCTTCATGGATATAATTCTGATTTACAATAATGCCCCTTGGCTGCCACTCTGACCACAGAAAGAGGGCTTTAAGTGTGTGGAAACATATCATATGCCCATCATAATGTACAACTAGACAAGGCAAGAGGAGTAAGGGAGCCTTAAAACCAGTGAGGACAGGGCCCTCTTTGTAAGTACTATATGTTAGTCATATGGAGTCATAGATTAAAATATTTCTGGAAACACAAGATTTAAAAGGCATTTAGGATAAAAGCCACATGTAATGTCAAAAAGAAAAACAAAATCGTCATAAAAACCAGCTTGATTGAGAAAAAACATTGTACCAGATTTATGAAAGAAATAAAGAGTTGCTATTTTCCGTTTGTAGGATTTTAATGAATAAATGGCATTCCTATTTATTATTTACTATTTTCAAATTTTAATGAATAGTCCTGGTGATAATTTCTATATTTCTATATTTATAGAACAACAGCACTTCATACATACTGAACTATGCTATTATCTACACATGTGCTGCCTTTCTGTAAATATAGAAATTTGGTGTTTGCCAGTAGAACTATTCATTACAATTTGAAAGTGGATAAATAATGAATAGTAATGCCATTTCTTCATTAAAATTCTACAAAAGAAAAATATATACTCGTTATTCCTTTCATGAATTCGGCCCATTGAAGGTTCATAAATAATTGTGCTTCACAATTGTGTCTAATTAGCAATGAACTTAATCCAGTGCATCCAAAAGCCTGGAGCAAGGGATTTTTTTATTTTCCTTTATTTCACACACACAGTGACACAGGTCTGATTTCAGAATGCACCTTTATTGATAACAGCTAAGGATGGATCTTCTAAGATTAGCATCACAAATGCCTTTTTTTGCTAAACATCACATATTACCACTTAAGAAAGTGATTCTGCAGCCACTCCATATGTTGAACTTACAGTGGGCATAATGGAACTCAGCAAAAATAGTAGCTATTTAATGATTTTTTAAAACGCTACTTTATAATACAAAGTTTTCATAATTAGATCTGTACATGTATTATTGCACTCTGGAAACTAGACTGTCAGTCCTGCTGTGATGCCATGTTTTTTCCAGAAGTACTGTCTCGAGGATTACTTCCTGGAATGAGGTTAAAGCATTAGCATCCCGTGGGAGACTGGGAGTCTAGCAAGAAGGGGCAGTGCAAAAGATACAAAATGGCACATCCCTCATCAGCGCCACTCTGGTGAGTCACTGCTCATATTTCTTCATTGTGCTGTGATAATCTGTACATATATATTCTGTGTAAATCTGCATCTACGTGGACATGTGCATGTATATGTATGCATGCCATACACGAATGATTATACATGCACAATTTTTACTAGAAAAATGTAGACATGGGTACATGATTTTAGGAAGAAGGAACAATTAAAAACATGAAGGAAACTTAGGAATGTTTCATTTTTTTTACCCTATTTCTTTTGTAAAAACCTAGGAAAAGCCTTCATCTTTTTACCCTCCATTCTAATTGTTTTTCATTTCAGGAATTTACTGCCTTCTACCTTGTAGCTGTCTCTTCCTCCCCTTGCTGTAAGGCAGGACTGTCTTATTTCTGATAGGTCAGGGACTGCAGGCACCACAGCCTCACACTGTGAGGGCCACTGTGGCATGCCATGCAGGCTGCACTGTTTGAACTGCCCTCTGCTACAATGCATAAGCCCCTGACACACCATGTGAGCTCCCTGCTGCATGGGCCCCCATCACACTATGTAGCACCTGATCCCACTGTGTAGATGTGCTGCACTACACAGCTCCCTGTTCACAAGGATGTGATGCACTGGCCCAGGAGATCTCCAGGTACCCCAAGCCCTCCAGCCACAGGCTCTCTCAGCCCTCTGGGTGGGGCAGGGAGCAAGCTGCAGGAGAGTGGGGGAACCTGGGGACCCTGGCAACCCCTTTAGGAGAGCAATAGGGGGAGCAGCATCCAGACCAAGAGTCCAGGGGAGAAACCCCTCAGGGACTACATGTGGCCAAAGGACTGCGAGTTGGACAGTTTTGCTCTAAGGGAACTTTGGTATCGATGAGCAGGTAGTGGCAAGGTCAGTGCAGAGAATCATATGAGCACACTGTTACATGGACAGGTCTCAACAGTGTGACTACAAGCAACAGCAGAATCACAGAGAATAATTACGATTTGAACATTTTTCCTTCTCTCTGGGTTCTGCAGTACTGGAGATGGGATGATGTGAAAATGGAAACAGAAATACAAAAAGTCCTATCTCTTTCATCTTTGAATATTTGTAGTTTCTATGGTGTTTGTCATGTGCCTGTAAAGCTGCTCCCATCTGCAGATTCCTCTGAAGGCTTGATGAAAATCCTAAATATAGTCGTTGTTTTTGTCTCTTCCCAACTAGTCAGTCATCAGTAATAGTGTTGTCTTTGTTCTTTGTACATTTTCAAAGGGGCTTAAGCTTTTACTCTCACTGATTTGATGTTATCTGATTCTTAAACCATCACCAGCTATGAAACATCTAAGTCTGTTATGAATAGTCATTTAAACAACCAGTACTTCTTTATGAGACACCAGCAGGTTATTTGATTACATTACAATTGCATGCCTTAGAGTTGAACTTTCCTGTTACCAATGAAAACCAGAGAAGGGGGAGGAGGAAAGGGAAGTGGATCTTTGCTTTTCTTAGTTTGCTTTGTTTCTTATAAGATGTATCCAGCAAGCACACTAGACAACGTCTTTGTTGAATTTAGACCATCATACTATTTAACACAAAACATAACATATTTTAACTGGCCTTATCTTGGAAAATAAAGACAGACTCCAACAGATTTCCTAAGTGAAAGCTTCTCATATCACAGCTTCCACTAAAATAAACATGACTTGTTTTTCTTTAATACCACATGGAAACAGCAAAGAAAGGGCAAAAGACAGATTCCCTGTCATTCTACTTCAGCCCCGAGACATGTAGATCTTCACAGGAGCAAAACCTTAAAGTAATGTAGTCAAATAACACTTTTTGCATAGGTATTGCATGAAAGATCAGATGGTGGTGGGGAAGATGTCCTTTAGTCAAGAAAATGGACTGACTTCATTTACTGACTTTTATATAGGAAATCTGTGATAACTTGGATAAATTACTGTACTTTTACATGATTCCAGGGTAAAGTGCAGTGGAGAGGGTTTTCAGGATTGCAATTTTAGATCTGTGTGTCTAAAATTACACCTACGCCCTACTTATAGATCTTAATCTTTTCTAGGCATCTAGCTTTTAGTGTCTGTGGGTGTGTCTACATGAGTGTTTACTGCAGAGTAGACTAATTAGATCTGCAGTAAATGTTTCACATCTACATGCACAGCCCTAAAAGGCCTCAGGAAACTCATTAACTGTGTAGCAGGGTAATACTTGTAAGCACAAGTACTATCCTGCTGTGGAGTTTTTTACTCCACAGCACCACACATGTAGACATCGATGTGGGTGGCCAGGGCATGAGGGTGCATTAGTGTGGGGGCTGCCTGCTGGCTAGCCTCACACTGGAGTACTCTCCTGCCCCCGCCAGCTCCTCTGGAGCATGCTGAGCTGGGCAGGAGCATCTCCAGGCTGGCAGGCTGACTCCTGGGGCCCCCTGCCAGCTGGGGCTGCTCCAACCCAGCTCAATGTGCTGTAGTCCCAGGCGCACATTCAAACGGCATGCCCAGGAGAAATAAACTCCAGCACAATAAGCACCAGAGTTTATTGTTTCACATTAATTGCATGTGTTGATGTACCCTGTGTGCCCCTATTCCCCATTTATAAAATTGATACAACACTAATAGTTCCTTACCTCATAGGGCTGTTACCACTGCTAAATGCATAAATAGGTGGAAGGTATTTAAAGACTACCTATTCATTTGGCTTTCATCAATATAGATAGAATCTTATACCATTTCACTCAGAACTTATTCTGACATCATCTATCACAGGTATCCAACATATCTGCACCAAGAATTCTGTACTGATTTGTACTGTATATGTTTTAAAATCTGTTTTATATATGTACCTACAGAAATGTGACAATCATACCACATGCCATCAGGGAGACAACATTTATCAGCTGTTGCCACAAATCTGTCATACCATGTTTATTTCCAATTCTAAATTTAAGGAGTACTGGAGAAACCACACTGAACATGGTAAATGGAATAGCTTTATATTGCCAAGAGGCCCAAAAACTACTGAGAAAGCAGTCACATATTTTAATCTAGATTTAGTTTACAACCCTGGATGTATAAATAACATAATTTCATATACAGAGTAGGTATACAAAAAAATCTCCCCCTTTTTGTGAATGTCATTACCTGGCTGCATATATGGATGTAATGTTTCCTTTCCTGTAGCTGAAGTTCAGAGGTTTGAAAATTTGCCCCAAGTGTCCAGTCATTAGAGCAACTGAAATGAGGACAGCTCCATGTAAGATGTTTTCTGAATTCCTTGAAATATACTCAGCACATTTTTAAATGGCTTTAATTCTACAGTACTTTTAATATAACCCTTTAAACATGAGGGAACACAAAGGGAAGGTTAATTGGAATCGCTAATTAAACATAGAGAAGTTAAAGAACTGGAACACTGGGATTTTGTTTTGATATTTAGCAACATCTCATAACCCTAAGGACATTGATTTAGCCTAAGGTCTGGTATCTTTATAAATTGCTATGTAGCCTGGAGACCAGAAGGAGAGACAAAAAGGTTGAGAGCTTGTAACAACAGATTCCCCAAGGAGAAGTAATAACAATTATAACCAACATTATTATTTGCATTAGTTAAAAAATAAATCCATCTCTCAGGTTTCAGTAATTTTATACTGATCAACTAGGATACAGAGCTAGCTAGACAAAGTTTGCAACTAAGGCAAACTGGATCTCAGGGTCCCAGAGACAGATTTTATCAGTCAGGAGACTGTCACCTTTGGAACATTACTGTTTTTTACTGAATGATTCCAGAATGATTTGAAAGTCTCCAAAACAAAAATCTAGACTAGCAATACAATTTAGCATTTATCAAGGCTTTTTCACAAGTCATAAGTTACATGCTTTACAGAACTGGGGAAAAATCATTATCCCCATTTTACAGATCAGGAAGTGGAAATGATATATAGAAGTGAAGTGACCTACAAACGATCATTCTGGGTCAGACAGAAGTAGAAAACAGGGCGTGCCTACAAGAGACGTTCACTGTGGAATAAATTAATTAGCTCCGCAGTAAATGTCTTGCGCCTACACATCCGGCCCTATTAGGCCGCAGGAAACTAATTCACTCCACAGCAGGATAGTACTTGTAAACATAAATACTACCCTGCTGCAGAGGCTTTAAAATCACTGGCACAGCTCTGTTGTCTTCAGTAGGATGGCATCTATTTCCATCAGCCATGGTCTGGCTCCGTTTAAAAATTCTGTTAAGATAAGCTCTGATCTAGTATGCAAAGTCAGTATTCAGATACATTTCTAGATCACATATATGGCATACCGAAATCTGAGATGACCTCTTGGTTTCATTTCCATCATCATCATCATGTAGACCTCCTTTTCCAAGCACAGATATTAAGAAGCCTAGATGTTAACTTGTTAAATATTCTCTAGGCAAGGATTTTTGCATGTGAAAGTTTTTATTGGACCAACTGTATAGGTAGTAAGGATAGAGACAAGCTTTCAGGTATAAAGTAATCTTACTTAGCTTTCTAATATCTAAAACTTGTCTGTATCCCTCCCAACTGTAAAGCTGGTTGAGTAAAGTTAGCACCCATAAAAATTGTTGCCTCTTGCATTTTTCCTGGACCATCCCAGCTACAACATCACCCTAAATACTCTCTAAGCTTTTACTTTCCTAACTCACAGAATAATTCCTTTAATAGGACAGAAATTATTCAATGAAAATCATGTACAGTCAGAATTATTTTGCTTGTTATTTTGCACATGTTTAGCAAATGTTTAGCATTGTAATTTAGTCTAAATCCAGGGATTTCACTGGGAAGTCTCAGTAAATTTACTTAATGTGAGCAATGGTGCTGAATGACTATAATGACCTTTTATGGGCCAAAGTGAGGTGCTACCCTGCCTGTGTATTCAGTGGGTGTGTCTACATGTGCACTTTATTATGCAGTAGACTATTTTACTGCTCATTAAGGCATCATGTAAAACCTGTGACAATATGCTAGTATGCAGTAAAATAGTTTGTTGCACATTAAGCGTCACTTAAAAACCATGCAAATGTGCTATTGTGCATTGGGGCAGATTAATTGAGCCTCCTGCATCTTATGCATCAGCATACCTTGCATCTTGTATATCAGCTTTCAGTTCAAGACCCCCCGCCATCATTTTTAAATTTGGGGACACTGATACATGAGATGGAGCCCCTCTAATTAAATAGCTGCCCCTTCCCACCCCCAGGGCATGTGTAAAAGTATCCTCACATTTGAGGTACTACATTTTATGTGCATTTTATCCCGGGCTCTATGCATGTGTAGATGTGCCTAGTGTGAATAAGAATATCAGTATTTGGCCTTAAAGGGTCAGGTTATATCAGTCTTACTCCCTCCTAATGGCAAATGAACAGCTGATATATAGTGATTTAGAAATGCCATCTGTATAAATTTGTAGACAATATGTGATCATCTATTTCATGTGCCAATACTTTAAAAATATTTGGGTGGAGATTATCAGATCTCCTGGACTTGACTGCATGAAACTCTTGAGTTTTTCTTGACTGTACCCTCATCTCCCTTAACCACCTTGCCTTTTCCCTTATTTTCCATAGTAGTGTCCATGTTGAGGTGGCTATTTATCTAGTTAATTCTGGGATCCTTTGAATGAGATATAGCTCCTTTGACCTGAAGAAACGCCATGATTCTACCACATTTAAGGTGCTCAGCTCCTCTGTCCAAGTGACTTCACTATTTCCTTTAGTTTATAGAAGATCATAGAATCGTAGAAAATTAGGATTTGAAGGGACTTCAGGAGGATGTCTAGTCCAGCCCCCTGCTCAAAGCAGGACTGTCCCCAACTATATCATCCCAGCCAAGGCTTTGTCTACCTAGGTCTTAAAAACTTCCAAGGATGGAGATTGCACCACCTCTCTGGGTAACCTGTTCTTGTGCTTTGCTACCCTCCTTGTGAGAAAGCTCTTCCTAATATCTCATTTAAACTTCCCTTCCTGTAACTTGAGACCATTGCTCCTTGTTCTGTTATCATCCAGCCTCCTCTTAAAGACCCCTAGGGTAGAAGCCAGCACCACTTCTCTTGGAAGTTGGTTCCAGATCCTAGCTGCCCTGACAGTGAAGTAGCGCCTCCTGATGTCTAGCCTGAATCTACCCTCTGCCAGCTTATGACCATTATTTCTAGTCACTCCTGGTAGTGCTCGGGGGAACAGGGACTCCTCCAATACCTGCTGGTCCCCCCTGACTAGTTTGTAACAGACCACTAGATCCCCCCTCAGCCTTCTCTTGTGGAGGCTGAACAGGATCAGGTCCCTTAGCCTCTGCTCATAGGGCCTGCCCTGCTTCCCCCCTGATCATGCGTGTGGCCCTCCTGTGAACCCTCTCAATGCTGTCCACATCCCTCCTGAAGTGCGGCGCTCAGAACTGGATGCAGTACTCCAGCTGTAGCCTGACCAGTGCCGCGTAGAGGGGGAGGATCACCTCCTTGGACCTGCTTGAGATGCATCTGTGGATGCATGACAAGGTGTGGTTGGCCTTCCTGACTGCGTCCCCACGCTGTCGGCCCATGTTCATTTTGGCATCGATAATGACTCCAAGATCCTTTTCTGCCTCTGCACTGACAAGACGGGAGTTCCCCAGCCTGTAGGTATGCTGCTGATTCTTCCTCCCCAGGTGCAGTACTCTGCATTTGTCAGTGTTGAAACCCATCCTGTTCTCATCTGCCCACTCCTGTAACCTGTCTAGGTCCAATTGCAGTCTATTCTTCCCTTCTAGTGTGCCCACATCCCCCCACATCTTAGTGTCGTCAGCAAATTTGAACAGTGTGCTTTTTACCCCCTTGTCCAAGTCACTGATGAACATGTTGAACGGTGTGGGTCCAAGGACTGAGCCCTGGGGGACCCCACTGCCCACATCCCTCCAGGTCGAAAATGACCCGTCCACAACCACTCTCTGGGTGCGGCCCTCCAGCCAGTTAGCGACCCATTTCACTGTGTAGGTGTCAACACCACAGTCCCCTAGTTTTTTAATGAGACTGGGGTGAGAGACAGTGTTGAAGGCCTTCCTGAAGTCCAGAAAGACTACGTCCACTGCTACCCCTGCGTCTAAGGATTTTGTGACCTGGTCATAGAAGGCCACCAGGTTGGTCTGACAGGACCTGCCTCTAATGAACCCGTGTTGATTGCCCCTGAGCATAACCTTCCCTGCTAGCCCCTCGTGGACGTGCACCAGGATAATTCTTACCCAGGATCAAGGTAAGACTAACAGGCCTATAGTTCCCTGGGTCCTCCTTCCTCCCTAGTCTAGCTTCATTCTCTCTGGAACTACTTTTGGTTGCTCACCTCCTCCCCAAACTGTGCTGCCAGATGCAGTTATCTGGGGGCTGACCTTGCCAGTGAAGACTGAGATGAAAAAGGCATTGAGTACTTCAGCCTTTTCTGCATCATCTCTCACTAAGTTGCCTCCCCCAATTAATAAAAGGACCCACGCTTTCCCCGATCTTCCTCTTGTTACTGACATACTTGTAGAAACCCTTCTTGTTACTCTTTATATCCATTGCTAGCAGAAGCTCCAATTGCACTGTGGCCTTCTTGATTTCATCCTTGCATGCCCAAAGACTACAATTACATTTCTCCCTGGTTGTCTGTCCAAGATTCCACTTCTTGTAAGCTTCCTTTTTGTGTTTTAGCTCAATGAAGAGTTCCCTGCTAAGCCAAGCTGGTCTTCTGCCAGACTTGGTACTCTTCCTGCACATAGGGAGGTTCATTCCTGTGTTCTCAGTAAGGTTTCTTTAAAATACAACCAGCTCTCAGACTCTTTCCCCTCGGATTGGCTTTTTAGGGAATTCTGCCCATCAGTTCCCTGAGTGAGTCCATGTCTGCTATTCTGAAGTCCAGGGTCCTTACTTTGAAACTCCCCTTTCTTCCTTTCTTCAGGATCCTGAACTCAATCATCTTGTAGTCACTGCTGCCCAACTCACCATCCACTACTGCTTCCCAGGCTTCATGCCTTTGTGTACAGACACCTGAGGTAACTAGCCAATTGTCTTAGTATCTCAGGAAGAATGAGAAGGCCTTCCCTGTTACCCCCTCTTGCTTGTGCTTCTTTCAGGTCACCCACTTCCCCACTTACTGCTAGGCTTTGGTCTCCATCCCCTGGCAAACCTAGTTTAAAGCCCTCCTCACTAGGTTAGCAAGCCAGTCTTCAAAGTTGGTCTTCCCTCTCTTCATCGGGTGGGTCCCATCTCTTCCCTAGCAGACTCCCCTGTAAGCCAGCGGGTTCGCTGCTCCTTGGTCCTGAAAGGTTCATTTTTCCCTGCTTCCTCTCACCACACTTACAGTGAAGGAAGGTGAGACAGAGTTTCCAGCCATACTCCCCAGTGAACTCCCCCTTGCTCAGGACTCTAGTTAAATAAGGGGCTTAATTATTGGTCTAACTGCTGAGTTTTGGCCACCAACATTAAAACTGTTTAGGACCCTTTTTGAATCATAAACCTTTTATGTATCCTTCCATTTAAACTAAATCAACTCATAATCACTCAATCTGAGGTTATGATTTATGGCCAGCTCTTCATTTATGTCTTCATTGCTTACAAAAATAGCAGTCTGAAATACATTATCTTTGGTGGTACAGTGACTATTAGGTGAAGAAATGTGCTGGCTATCACATCCAGGAATCTTGAGGCCCTATAATTACTGCTAGCATTTGATCTTTCTAACTATGAGAGTTGTTAAGCACTGGGCCACATGGCCTAGAGCGGTTATGGACTCTCCACCATTGGAAGTTAAGTGTAGTTTAGACATTTGGCTGTAACGTCTTAGACAGGGGTGGTCCTTAAACTGCGGTTTAGGCTAGATGACACCTGAAGCTCCCTCCAGCCCTATTTTTCTGTGATTCTTTAATAATATAATGGTGATCTCTGTCCATATTCAAACACAAAGTGTGGAGGGGAGAGGGGATGTCTAAATTGACTTCAAACACTCCCTCGGGAAATCTCTTCCTAAAGTGATTTGGTCCCAAACTAATGCAGCACCATTTACTTCAACATGAAGAATAATCTCCCTTCAAGATCGTTTTCAACCCCAGGTCCCTCTCTAATATCCTTACTCCTGGCAGACAGGAGATCATCCTACTTTTGGGACCTGTCAGTTCTTCTTAACAGCTATATAAGCCTGTCTGTTCCTGGTATTGATGTACATCTTTAGTCTTCTCCCTTCTTTTTTGCTGTCTCTTCATAGATCATAGTCCTTTCTGTTTGCTCTCAGTCTCATATATAATGCATTTGTTTCTTCTGAGGCTGTGGCCTCTGACTCTTTCCTTTGCCTCCTCCATCTTCTGCTCCTGCTTGTTTTTATTCTTTGTCAGCATAGAAAACCTGTTCCTTGGTGCTATTTCCCCTCCCACAGTCAGTCTCTTCCTTTGTCTTGTCCTTGTGCTCCTGTGCTTCCATGGTTCACTCTCTGCATCTTGGGTCTGCCCTTCAAGTTCTCTTGTCCAGCACAGCTAAACTCCAGCATTGTATCCAGGCGCTTCTTAAACCCTCATGTCTTCTCTGCTCTGATCTTTTCCGGGAGAGAGAGTTTCTGTCAGGTACCCATTCAAGAATAACATACATCCTGCAGCTTCTGTTACCAGTCATCTTTGTTGTCCTGCTATTTTTTTGTATCTTCTCTGTTGTTGCTTTAGCTGCCAATTACTTCTTTTCTTCTTTTTCACCTTAAAAACAGAAGTGCATACCAAAACCCCTTTATAAGACCTCCTGCTTGGTTCCCTGTTTGCTGATTCCCATGGTTCGCAAGGATTGATACTCATTCTGCTACCTTTTCAGCTGTTGCACATTATCTTACACAGCAAACAGTCCCATTCATGTCAATGAAATTACTCATGGTGTAAGGTAGCTCCCAACATAAGGAGGGGTTATTGGATAGCAGTGAACCTCCTCACACATATACATCTCAGTCCTGCAGTTCAATCTGCTTTCTGCTTCTAAGGACCCTTATGCTTATGCAAAGCTTGACTGAAGTCTATGGGACTCCACTTGGACTACCTGTTTGTATGTATGCCAGTAAAAGCTCTACCTGTTTGTTTGTATGCCAGTAAATTGTTTGCTGTTTCTCTGTTACATAAAGCAATGCCTAAAAGATAGGTCAAATTTAGAGGACTAGTCTAACCAGCCCCTGAGCTTTGTAATTATTTGGATGTGCATCAGAACTGTGAGGCCCTATTTCCTGTTGATCATCTGTGCCACAGTATGGGGTCCCCAGGCATGGCTGTGATGCCCCCAGGGCTCTGTGACCATGCCAGCTCTGCCCCAAGTGTGCCTACTAATCTCTCCTGCCATGTCTTATTGGTAAAAATGAGAAGTAGGGAGACTGCCCACAAGTTTCTGTTCAGCCACGGTCCTGTTGAACCCTACTAGACCCTGAGGGTCCTTGGGCCCCTTGTCAAGTCCCGCTCCACGTCGGTGCCTCATGGGACACCTTAAGGCTTATGGGCTAATTGCATGGCTCCAAAATGTTCCCTTTACCATGCCCCATGCCTTGCAGGTGTTACATGAATATTGGGGTCTGTTGGAGTCCCAGCCTACTCAGCCTCCACTCCTTTAATATAGCTAGGCCTTCTAGCCTAGACCCACTGTGTCAGGCCCGCCTAAGAGGCACTATCTCTAACCAATCTCCTCTTGTCAGTGAACACCTGGCCCTTGTTTGCTGGTCTCTCCAGCCCTTGTAGCTGTTCCCCTCTGGTGCTGGGGCTCTACACAATCGTGTGCCCCACTCTGGGCACTAATGAGGCCTTCACCTCCCCTAATAGCCTCATCTCAAACCACCGGTGCAAATGACAACGCAAACATCAACCCTTGGACTATAACATAGTAATGGTGGAGTCACGCTCTGCCCCTTTAACAAGTCAGACCTCTTCCCCAGTCAAGGGTGCCACTCAACCCTAGGTTCTTTTATGCTCCAGGAGCTATAGGAGACCTGCAAGTGGCAGACCAGACAACCAAACTTCTCAGGGTGGCTTTTTCATGCTGGTGCTCCTTCCTCTGGTCGCTGTCAGAGAACTAACCCCTACCAGCCCCAGACCCGGGGCTTACACGTACCCAGAGCCCTGCCTCCTTCCCGTCAGCTGACCACGTGCAGGTGCCAGCTAATTGCCTAATTAGCCTGCTGCTCAGGCAACCTGCAGCTGTGGGGCTCTGCCTAGCCTGCAGGGCTCTCTGGCCAGGCCGCTTCTGCCCTTAAAGGAGCAGGCATGACTTAGTGCCCTGTGACAATCTACCTGTGTTCAGATATGGTTCAAATGAACCTCTCTTTTACTTAATATAATTAAAATTCCATGCAAAGATAGATATCATTAAGTGGTCCCATGAAGCTGAAATGCTTTGAAAGATATTTGTAGTAAAAGGCAATCTGACACTGGATAAATTAATGCATTCAGCTGTACAAATATGGTATGCTGTATCTAAAATACTGTACACTTCCAGAGAATAGTATTGAGGCCTTACATTTTATGTGAGATATAAAACCAAGGGCATAACCTTACCAATCAAATATAATGTAAAATGAAGCCCAAATATGATTTAAAAGTCAGGAACTTAATCCTGAGATGCCAACTAAAGCCTTTCCCATTCCTACAGGTCTTGCAAAGTTTCTATTGCAAAAGATTTCTATGGAAAATGCAGATCCTCTTTTTAAAATTCTGCAGAAAAGGACAAACTTTCCAGCTGTCTTCGTGGCACATTTAAAAAAGAAGAAAATGGCTTCACAAGACGTACTTTCAATTTCATTTCCTCTTACTCTAATTTAAGTTGGAGCAGATTCGGCTCTTAAAAGAGCAGTATAAGCCCCGACCCCTTTTGCTTGACACTGGTATAAGTGAGAACAGAACCAGGTTGATTGTGTTTAAATGGATTCATCAGAGCAAGTTAAATGTGACAAAAATTCAGTACCCGTTTTATATGCAAGTCAGAATTTGGGGATTTGGTCTACTCATTTGCCAGTGTTTTAGAACTAGGAAATAATATCAGAGAATTCTTTTTTCTTTCTTGACAAAGAACGCTAGTCAAAAATTGAGAACCAGATGGCTGCTTATATATTTCTTTTTTTTATTTACTGCAATACTAAAGCCACCATAAAAAAGCAAAGTTGAACAGACAGAGCTAATAATATAATCATTCAAAACACCTGCAAACAGTGCAGATGGGCAATTTCTGTCTGCAAAATCATCAGTGAAAGACCGCCTTCCCATATGGGCAAATCTAGCTGCCTTAGAGCTTCCTAAGCTCTGTCCCTTACCTTAAGAAAACCTGCATTGAGCATATGCAGTCTTTTTATAGCAGAGCAGAAGTGTCTAGATCTGCCAGTTTATTTTAGTTAAATATAACTTACAGTACTTATAACCTTCTATCGGTATATTTGATTTGCCCACTGTATATCCTGAAAACCTGGAATTTAAAGGCAAAGAGCATGAAGTAGAAAAGCAAACAGCTTTTATCAGACAGAGCATTTACAATTGTTAATGTATATTAATGAATCTGACGTCCAAGTTTCATTTGGAAATGCGAGCAAATAAACAACTGGAAAACCAAGGTTATATCTTCTCCTTTTTTTGAGTTATCAAATTATTTTTTCACTTTTATAAAAAAATCCTGCCACCTCCTCCTGCCTTCCCTTTCACATTTCATCTCTGATATTAATATACATTGAGGGGTGGGAGAGAATAAAACACGGGGGTCCTCTGGAGATAATACTTGTGCCACCCACTGATCACCCAATGTGGAGGGGCTGATTACAAGCTACAAGATCTTTCTCACCTCCCAGCTTTCCTTCACTTGAAGTGTCAAACTTACTTCAAACCTCAGCCAGTGGGGAGCCTACTAGCTGAGCTTCCCAATCAGAATAGCGGTGACAGGAATGAACTCCTTTTGAATTCAGCATGATCTACAAGCTGCCTTTGTGGCCCTGAACTTCTTGTTTCATCCCTTGCCCTCTAATTTATATGAAATAGTCTGTTCCAATATCAATGTTATTTTTGAGTTTGCATAATTGAGAAACCTTCCCATTTAAATGCCAGTGTTTTACATGAAACTTTTATAGTTAAATTTGATTCCCCTCCATGATGCATTATGTTTGAAAAAGTATAATTAAATACTGTGAAAATGAAAGTAACAAGAATGTTCTGAGCTGAGTGAATAATTTGCCAGAATAATTTATTCAATGAATTTAATCTTTGTTGTGTCCTTGCTCTCTACACAACATTAAGAATATAGGGAACCCATAGTGATTCAGGTATGTTCTCAATTGTGTTCTACCATCATACAGACATACCAGGCCTAACTATTTGTATAACCTGCTGCACTCTTAGATGCAGGTGGCTTCTGCAGTAGAAGTCAAAGAGGCCAACTATTTAAAGAGATATGATCCAGTCCTTAAACACTAGGTTTTTGGGATACCCATAGGCAGTAAATATTTTCCTTGAATTTTTCTTTTATTCAGTTTTATTCAACATATACCCTTTTCTTATTTACTGTTTTCTCCACAGGTTGATTATGAATACTTAAAATTCAAGCTATGCAGCTTAATTACAAATGGTCACATAAGTCATAACTTTCTTAAAGGTTATTCGATTGGATTCGTCGATACAAATCCCTGCGTGTTTGTGAATTAAGGCCCAGGTCCAGCACTGAGTGCTCCTTGGGCAGACTCTACCCATCTATGTGTAGGGAGCTGTTGCTCACTAGAAGAAGGGGTCACTCCAGTTTCATTTTCTTGAAAAAAATGTGGCAAGGCTGAAATTTGCTTCCTGAAATTTGCTGCCAGTAAAAAATTATTCCTTTCCTTCTGTGTCCACAAGGAGACCACAAGAAATTCATTAAGAATGCAAATATCCACAGCAAATACTGAGCATTTTCTGCCTGGGTCTGGCGAGTATCATTATTAAGATAATTCACTGTGATGTGGAGTGTTGTCATTCACCACAACGGTTTTAACAACACTCTTAAAATGATAAAATTGGGGAATATCTAGCAAAGTGAAAGACAGACACTGTACTTGCCCCATATTGATTTAATCAGCATGAAAAACAAGTCTATTCTGCTTAGCAACATCATTGGAGAGTACATTTTACAATGCCAGTTCACGTAGGAAGTACAAAAAAGAGATGTAGAGACTTTTAGTGGGGCTTCCCATAGTGCAGTAGCTGTGTTATCATTATTAAATATCCTCCTTTCAAAGTTTCCCGGATTTTCCAAATGTAACAATAATTTTAATAATTACAAATTTGAGAATACTTCTTCTATGACTGACTGTGTTCACTGTTTTCCTCCAAGCTAAAGCTCTGCTTTCATGTAATACATAAAAGAGCAATATTGCTCTGATGAACTAAGACACATGAAATATCTAATTAGCATTAAAATATTGTCTCTTGTCATTAGCTTCATTTGCACTTTAAGTGTCAGCTCTTGAGAAGGAGGTTCAGAAGCAGTGACCTGGCCCTTGCAAAAAAATGTGAAGCAAAAAAAAGAAAAAGAATCGGAAGTACTGTATATGTATCATGTTACATTTATAGACAAAGCTGTTTTTATTTATACTGTTTTCTCCAAATTATTGATTCAAAACAAACTTTTTTTAAACAAAGGAATATGCCATTATTTTTTATGGCTTATGTTCCAGAAATTGTGCCTCCACTGGACCATAAGAGAATAATGATTTTTGGTGCTAAGAGTGGCATGTGGTCAAGGTGCCTAGTTGTGGGATAATATCCATCTCTGTTCACAGCAGACACTGTACAGCAGTTGGCCAGTAGAGCAGCAGCTAAATTTTGACATTAGATTTCTGCCATGAAAGGAACTATCCTGTCTGGCTGGAAAGGTGGATTTTATAGCCCACATTCATTGTTCCTCCTTGGACAGGCTGTCTGGGATTTTCCAGGGGTGATGCACCTCACATGTACCTTTGGGAACTGAATAGGAGTTTGCAAAAACACCTGCTCTGCATAAGCCTGAAAAGCAGAGCACTGAAATATTGTGAATACTGTTGTACCAGGCTAAATTCAATCTGTGGAAGACATAAAGGTGTATGCAGTGCTTAACCTGGTGTTGCCATGGTTCTCCTGGATTACAACAATTAAATCCTTAAATAACAGAAATTAAACTGGATAAACTATAGATCCCACCAAGCTCAGATGTAACACTGCTGGGTGCAGGAGGGGCAGGCAAATCCAGTTCAGCTTCCTCTTTCAAATAGATTTAGATAACTAAATGCCTGATGCACTATGGCATCACTGCTGAGCCTAATCCCAGGCTCCAGAATCAAAATTGGCCTATCTTTTGGATGAAATGCTTGTTAGATTTGAAGTATTTCAACAGTTGCGTGCTATGAATGAGGACCAAGACATAAACCAGGGTGAGAACTTTGTGGTTGGACTGCACTTCCTTGCTAAACAAACCAGCTTCTTGAGTCTAATTGATTTATTAAAACAGATAACCTTTTACGAGCATCCTTGATGGGAGCAGGAAGGCAAAGGAAGATCATTATTTTTAAATTGACTAGTTTGTTAATCAGGTTTTGCTTATTTATGCTGCTGGGAGGCTTATACCAAACAGGAGAAGTATCGCATTTTTGTAAGTATGCCAGATCTCTGTGCACATTGTTTTTTGTTATAACTTCAGGACACAGTGTTTGCAAAACAGTGGATGTGGACACTTCCCACCATGACAAAGATCAGACTGAATTACAAAATTCTCACCTGGATTTTCCACATCCCCAGATCTATTGGAGGTTTGGGGATAGCATCTGTATTTGTGCTGTTAAGGAGGAGAAACCTCTCTCTGGGTGCATCTACACATGAAATTAGTGTGCCAGAATAAACTCTGACACAGTTTGCACCTGAGTTTGTTGCTCCTAGGCAGAGTATTTACATATGCACCCTGGACTGTAGTATGTTGAGCAAGGGTGGTGTAAATCCAGCTGGCAGGGGTCCTGGGGAGGGTCAGCTTACCAGCCCAGGGCTGCTCCTCACCAGGTCAACCTACTGAGGAGGGGCTGACTGGGGCATGAGGTTGCCAGCAGACAGCCCCTACACTGTAGCACCCTCATGCCCCAGCCAGCCACAGTCACCATCTACATGTGCATTGTGGCAAAGTAAATAACTCCACCATAGGATAGTATTTCTGTCAGGGAGTACTGTCCTATGGTGGAGCTAATTTAGTTTACTCTGACCTAATAGCACGGCATCTGTAGATGGTGATGCTTTACTGTGAATCTAGTTAGTCAGCTCTGTAGTAAAGTGCACATGTAGATGCCCCCTCTGAAATTCAGGTCAGACTCTGAATCTTCCAGCCTGCTATTGCAAATGTTAACATCTGAATGTTTTCTTGTAGCCCATCTCCTGTAATACTTCCTTTAACTAAATTCTAATGGCTCACAAACAAGGAGATAATTTTCTTTTGTGGATGGGAGATAGTGAGCATAGAGTACATTTATTTGAACCCCTCCATCACCAAGTACACAGTAAAATATTCTTTTTCCTGCTAACAGAATTTAGTTCCATGCTGTAATAAAGTAAAGAATTTAGGAAGTTATTACTTTTGTCTTTGTGCTGAGATTGTTTTATGGATTCTCTTTAATCTCTCTTAAAATTTATTCCATCTTTGCTTGAAGTCGAAAGTCAGGAATTCAGAACAAGAGACGCTATGCTGTCCTCATTTACTTGGCCAGCAGAGTTCACATATGTTGTTCATTTTTAGAGTCAGAGAAATCTGTTACTCCGGGTGAAGGGACTCCATTACCCTGAGGGGAGGGAATCATGCTGTGAGGTAGCCAAGGAATGGCACTTGCACCAATTGCTGAGACACTTGTCCTCCTTCAAAGGCTAGAGGAAAGATGTTTGCTATATTGAAGGGGATGAAGAAGACTAGGGGAAAATATGCACATCGTAGGTCATTTAATTCACGCTTTTCAGTGCATGAAGATTTCTTTTGTCTAGACATTAAGATTAAATGCCAAGATGTTAAAAACTAATTGTGTCAATGTAATTCTCTCTCCATCTGCACACCCCTTGGTTGCGTTGTAGTTATTCCTTGCTGTTTATAGGTCAAGATTCTATGGATGAGCTTTTCAAGCCTGTTGTTACTGCACATTTCTCTTTGGTGTCCACTAATGCCTGAAGCAATTGCACCTAAAAATTGCCATGTAATTGCAGGCTTGACCTCTGACAACTGACCTTGCAAATCTATTCATTTCCAAGCCAGTTAAGATATGTTGGCATTGAAATGTTTTGGTGCACAGTATCTGTCTTCAAGCCACACACAAATCAAAATCACTACAAAGAATAAAATGCCAAACCAGGCCCTCTGCTGAATCACAGACACAAATGGAAATCAAAAGATATTTGTGATTCTTTTCTAAAAACAGTGATTTATTTTATAGCAAATTTAGCACGTGCTAAAAATCAATGGCAAAAATATCCCAAATATACCCTATGTTTAGTTCACACCTAAAATTTGACTTTGACCCTATGGTACCAAAGCAAAGAAATTCACAGTTAAGGCTACATGTCTAAGTGAGGCTCTGTGCTTAACACACTGTTTTTACAGGGGTCTGTGCACAATCTTAAGTACCATATGTGCCAAGGAAGAAAAAATAACATCAACAAAAATAAAAATCTGAGTTTTATTAATATGAAAATTTAAACTTTGCACAATCCAACACCGAGTCAGAGCTATGTCTGATTATTCCTCTTTATCTTGGTTGTTCAACGGTTATTCTTTTCAAGTATTATAGTGTGTGTCAAAGGCATGTTTTCCCATCCCCCCCCCCCCTTCACCATTTTTGAAGTATCAGCTATGGGCTTTAGGTCAAGTCCTGTGATCTCTTAGTTTCACCACGGGTGTTCATCACAGAAGAGAACTAGGTTTTTCATGTAGGGATTGCAAGGGCAGCAATACTATCAGCACCCTTACAAAGAAGAAGTAAAGCACAAAGATCTTAAGTGACTTGCCCAAGGTCAAAATAGTAAATCAGACTACCCAACCTGTACTTAGCAGCTCTGCCCCTTAGACTACAATGCATGGCCTAGCACTTTGCTCTAGTATTTGGGTTAGAAATGCTAGGCAAATGGTTTATCCTTATACATAGCTGATTTTATTTATTTTAACCATTATATGTGAGATACTTGTCAGAAGCTTCAAAATGCAAGTACAAATTCCAAAAACAATTTTAAAACAACAGATTGTCTCCAACAGAGACCCTTCTCTATATGGCCAAACCCTGGCTTGCACCCGTCGTTACTTGATGATCACTAAAAGCTCAGGGAAAGAGTTGATCCTTGCAGCATTCTCTGAACAGGTTGTAAAATCTAAGCTCAGGAAAAATGAAGTCAAAATAGTTTCCTACAATCTTAAATTCAGAGATTTTAAGGCCAGAAAAGACTATTATAGTAATCTAGTCTGACCTCTTACATAATCCAGGGCACAGGACTTCCCTGAATTAATTCCTGCTTTGAGGCTAGTAGCTATGGTTGAACTAGAGCAGATTTTTTTTGGAAACATCTGATTCTGATTTAAACATTTTCACTGGTAGAGGATCCACAGAAACCTTTGTCAGCTATTCCAGTGGCTAATTATTACTATTAAATATTAGTACCTTCATTAGGTCAGAATTTGTCTGGTTTCAGCTTCCAGCAACTGAAACTTGTTATATCTTTGATAGACTTCTAACATCAGATTTCTGTCCCCTAGTACTTATAGATTGTGATTAAAGCACTGCTTTTATTTTTATTTTTCTTGGGGGGGAGGGGTAGAGGGGGGATAAATTAGACTAAGCTCCTTGAGTGTCTCATGATAAGACATGTATTCCAATTCTCTAATCATTCTCATGACTATTCTCTGTACCCTCTCCAATTTTTCAGTGTTGTGCTTGAAGCCTAAAAGGAACATTCATTCATTGCTACCATATTTTATCTAGCAATAGATCAATAAAACTCTTATATTTCTTTCTGGTTCTGATACACGTAATATTCTTCCTTTTCCTTAACCGTTGTTCGTAGATATGTCCTAGAGTCCTATTGCTTCCCTTATCAGTTGTCTACAAATATCCTTCTCCCACCCAAAATAGCGGCTACTAATTGTAGCACAGCAAATCATTACATTTGTTACATTACCAAACAGAAAAGGAACTCAAGTGTACAGATACAAAAGTATATAGGGCTTCATAGTTTAATTTAACCCCTTACATTTATCTAGATATCAGTAGTCTATCACTACATATATAACATGCTTTCTCTTCAAGAACACCACTTATTCAGTTATAACCTTATTCTGAGAAGCACTTTACTCTTTTATATTCATTATTTGAATGGCAAGTTACGAGTAAATTTAAGTGTATCACGGTGTTCTCAACACAGGTTGCTGAATCCCATGCTATCTTTGATTTCTCAAATGTAAAATGTAGTCCCACGTAACAGCTCCCAAAGGCTCAGAAACCATGGTGGGAGCTATATCCAAAAGGTAATGCTGCCTAGCATGTATGGTAAAAAAAGCACTCTAACATAACTGCCTTCACATCCATTAGTATCTGGGGATTCAACAAGACCCATAGGTTATAAGCATGTGCAACAAACAGCAAACACGCTAATACTTCATAAATCAGACACATTCACATCTCCAAAATATTCACTAGGGCTGTGTTTCTCATATCAAATAAGTTTCCAGAAGGGACTATTTGCCCTCATTATGTTTGCTCTAGGAGAATAAATCAGATTTCACATGACTGAGTAAAATATTTGATCAAGAGAAACTTCCTTTAATGTATGGCCTTGACAGCATTACAATTTAGTTGAAAATGATAAAGGCAAGGTTTGGTCCATGTCAGTGCAACCACACACAGATCTGTCCTCCCCGATCCGCAGGAAAATTATCAGTACTGTGGCTTTTGTTAAGACTTTTCATACAAGATGTCATTTTTCAGGAATGTACAGTAGTTATCTTGTAGTGAATGCAAACAAAGTTATGAAGTCTACAAATTAAAGGAAAGATGAATATCCTATTCTCTGACTAATGTAATGTACAACGTTCTATACCTCCATATCAAAATTGCATCTATTTTAATATATAGTAATTACACCAGATAGGATTTCCATCTCCCAAGATGATAAATGTCTTGCGGCTACGCAATATAGCTTCTCATGTGGTCCTCATCACTGCACAATGAGCAAAAGGAAATGAACCTTTTTAGCTACTTGAAGTTGGGACATTCAAAAGCCCACCCTTTTAGAGGATTTAAAATGTGTGCAGAGGGTAGAGATATTATATGGATATTGTTTTCTTCAGACTTCATAGGGCTGAGAATTCAAACTGGTTCCAACTTAGTTTGGTTTAAAATAGTGATTTTGAATCATGAGCTGCAAGATAAACCCAGAGCTTTGAAATAGGACCCCACAGAATTTAAAACGTTCTCACCTGCTGTGGTCATTCTGGCCGCATCCACATGAGTGAGTACGTGCCTGTTGCAGCATCTCAAAGCAGTTTCAGACACTGCAGGAGACACACTACGAATGAACAAATGTTCCCCAATGCTGCAAATATGCAGCGTGGACTTTAAGTTTGATACCAGGTGTAACCTGGGTGGTATTCAGACAAGGTATCCCCTCTCATATTGAAGGGATTTAGCAGGTGCTAGTGCACTATGGGAGGCATAGCTGCCTATGGGGAGCAGCTGTCCTCCTAGTCCCCATAGAGTAGAGCCGAGACACCAGTTGGAACGTAACCACATACAACTTAATAAGGGAAGAACTAGGTTGGGGTATGAAATATGTGCAGGAGAGTATGGGGGATCATGGATAATAAGGATAAAATCCTCTGGTCACCTGGGGGTTGGGGGAGAGAACCAGGGGAGCAAGAGGAGATTCAGTAAAGGTTAGATACACATATACCTCTAGCAGATGCAAATCAACAACAAAGCTTGAGGCACAAGGTTTCACAGAATACAAGATGCAGGTTTTCACAAAATATGAAGTGCAGATCTCACAAAGTATGAGACACAGGCAACCCAGAGGGGCATAGAGGAGAGGAGAATCCTTCTCACCAGTGGTGATTCCCTCTTCCCAACAGCTCATCCTACTGGTGCCTTGGCCAAGGATTGAATGGGGGTCTCCTACAAGGCAGGTGGAAACTCTGCCACTGAGCCATCAATGCCTAGGCTGCTGCCTGCAGCTCCAGTGCTCTAGTCCCTCTAGGATACTCACATGTGCTGCCTGCACACTGAGCCAGCTGCCTGGCCTCACACCGGGGATCAAAAGAAAAGGGAAAAAGGCCCCAAGCTGCTCCTTGCAGCTCGGGGATTGGGTCCCTCCCAGACCCGCCACGCACTGAGTCAGCTACTGCCCCAGCTCCGAGGGCTTGGGTCCTTCCCTGACCCCTCTGTGCACCACTGCAACTGAGATGAGCTGCCTCCTGTTGCTCCAGGCCTGGGATCTCCTGCTGGAGACTTTTTGTACACCTCCCCATGTGCCGAGTGGCTGAGCTGAGCCAATCTGCCTCTTTCAGCTCCCAGGCTCCAGGTCCTCACTGGAGACTTGCTGTGCCCCATGCGCCAAGCGTGCAAGCCAAGCCACCTCCTGTGGCTTCCAGGGCTCTTCTGGGGCAACCCCTCTCCAGCCAGCTCTCACCAGCTCTTCAGGACTCCTCTCCTTCATCCCTTGTCATCTCTTCCTGAAGCCAGGTCTGCTGCCCCTTTTATTCCTGCCCCCACCCAGGTGGCCGGGAGACATGAGAGGTGAGTCTTCACTCAGGTCTGGTTTCTCTTCCTGGCCCCTGGGTAAGAGTGTGGGCTTTTCCAGGGGTCTGATTGGTAGGGAAAAGGGAATCCCCCCCACCAAACATTTTTTAACTTTTCAAAACCCTTGGGCCAAGCTGCCACTGGCTAGCCTGTCACTCGGGAAATCTCGGTATCAAAAGAAAACACGCTAGAAAAAAGTGGCACAGGGTGCACTCCTGAAGCATGCCCCAAGCAACTGAAGGCTGGGTCCTCCAAAGAGACTCTGTAGTGTCTCTATGCGTGCTGCATGCCCCTGCTGCTTCAGCACACTACCTCGGTGTGCTGGAGGAAGCAGAGGTGGGGCAAGGCTGGCATCAGTAGCTCGGACCCAGACTCTGTCCCCAGTAAGCAGGGATGTGGAGGTGGTGTGGGGAGTGTGTGTGGGTGGGGGGAACAGTGTGAGGGTGGGGGGACTGTGTGGGGATGAGGGAACCGTGGTGGTGGGGCGGATTGTGGGAACTGGGGAGATTGCATGGACTGTGTGGGAGGGGTGGGTCCCCTGCCTGCCCCCACCACAGTGCACAGCCTCTGCTGATGGTGGCAGAAGCAGCAGCAGCCAGCAGCAAACCCTCAGAGCCCGAGGCCCGGGGGCTACATTTGGCACATGGAGCCAGCCTGGCCTGCTGGTACATATCTTCAAAGAAGACCGGGTCAGCTCCTACCAGCACCTGGGGCTCCTGGCACTGTAGGCAGGAGCTGCACACGTGTCCACTATGTGGAAGCAAAAGTCAGCCCAACCTGATGGCACCACATGGAGGCAGGAGCTGGCCCAGCCTGATAACACACAACTCCTTCCTGCAGCGCCGGGAGCTCTGCGTAGTGGCAGGAGCTGGCTGGGTTGTGCCTGACGGCATGCACCATATGAAGCTCCTGGGTGTCAGGCAATGCTGTGCATTGCCTGGGGGCTCTGCCTGCAGTGGGCCATGAGTGCCCTGATGGTTGCTGCCACCAGCAGGGGGAAGGGCTCCTACTCCCAGGAACCACCTGGGGCATGTGATGGGCTGGGAGGAGGGGTGGAAGTGGCAACAGGAGTGGGTAATGGGCAGGGTGGAGATGGAGATGGCAGCAGGGTCTATGGGTGTATGTGATGGGCTGGGGTGGCAGCAGAGGTGTGTGTGTATGTGAGAGCAGGAGAGATGGGGTTGGAGGATGGGTTAGTGCTCCAGGTAAGAGAGGCCACCAGAGCCAGGCTTGGAGCCCCCTGCCCCCATTGAACAGCCAGTGCAGGGGGAGGCCAGCCTGGAAGGGAAGGGGCTTGCCCAGCCCAGTCCCTGAGCCCCAGTCAAGCGCTTCCCAGGAAATGGCATGGGGATCGCTGGGGCCTGGGCACAGGCACAGGGAGCAGAACAGTATGGCCTGGCACTGCTCAGAGCCACAAAGCAGCGTGTGGGACAGCTGGAGCTGGACCTATGTCCTGTTGCTGGGAATGAGCGAGCTGGGGACAGGAAGGGGATGCAGGTCAGGGAGTGAGGGACACTGGCAGGGCTGTGGGTTGGGAGTGAAGGGCAAGGGCAGGGGCAGGGCACTGGCATATCAGTGCTGCTCAGTGCCACAAAGGAGCTGCAGGTCCAGCTGCAGCTGTCCCCACATCCTGGTGACTGAAGGGAGCAAGGGAATCTCTGATTTTTCTATGATAAAAAAAACAAAAGCAGACACCAAAGTGTATAGATATTTAGAATTAATTTTATTATGATGATAGAGACACTGGTAGGCTTCTAAATTGCTTTAAACTTGTAAATATATCAATAAAACATTGCCCAACTGATCCTTCTCTCTCTCTCTCTCTCTCTATATATATATATAATGGCATTTCATTTTAATCATGGAAGAATGTGGATTTTGGATATTTTAATGAGAGAATTGGGGGGGAGGGGGGCGGTTATCAGAGGATTTGCTATTTTTATACAGGGAACACCAGGATCCCTGCTGGTGAGGCACGTGGTGGGACCTGGGCAGAGGAGCCCGCCCAGGGCCAGCACTGGGTATCCAGCTGCAGGGTAGACAAGGTGGCTGACCTCTTGGCCATTTAGCTCCAGGAGTACACACTTTGAAAGTTCAAAGTGGGCCACGGCAATGAGCACGTCGTCTGGGTGATAGCTGCTCGATGGCAGAGTGGGGGCACCAGAAGACATGACAGAAGTGCCACACAAAGTTCAACTATGCAGCCATGGCCCACTGGCAGCTGGCCCAGAACACGGTGCAGGGTGCTCTGCTGCAGTGCACATACCACAGCCCAGGCGGCCATGCAATCCCTGGCCCCAGCCTCTGGCTATCCCTTAACTGAAGATTCAGGAGGAGCTGGGCAGGGTCGGTTTGCCCCAAGTTGCACAATTTGCCCCACAGTAAAGTGCATGTTCAGGCATGTGTGCTGAGGCTCAAATCTCCAGCACAAATTTGTGCTGCTGCTCCTTGAGCTGCCACAAACATCTAGATGAGTGCGGCTGTGTGATATGTGGCACTGTAAACACATCTGCAGCACCACGTACCGTACATTTAGATGTTTTCCGCACTGCAAGGGAGCGCTGCCCATGCGTGTGCTGCTCCTCTTTTATTTTCTATGGGTCTTTTTTGACCCCTGGATATCCAGGCATCAAAAAACCAGTGGAAAAAAAGGTGGAGCAGGGCATGTACAGGCAGTGTGTGCCACTTAAAAGCAGAGCCGGGCAACCCGGAGCTGCACTGTGGCTACTGGCCAGGCTCCATGTGGCAGAATCTCTGCTGCTGCAGCCACAGGAGGCCCCCAGGACCTGAGGTAAGGCTGCTGGGGCCAGCCCAGTGCTGGTCCCAACCTCTCCTCTCCCAGGGTAACAACATGCCCCAAAGCATGTGTGGCACAGGTGCTCCCTGGAGACAAGTAGCTGCACTGTAGCTACTTGTCCTGGGGGAACCTAACTTCCATGCTCATCTGGATGTGCCCTCTGAGTTCTTTGCAACAGAAGAATTGATCTATTATTTTTTCTGTAGTCAAAAAACAAGGGAAAACTAAGAGTTGGCATTTTCCAAGAGGTGCCTTGAGTCTAAAAAGGTTGTGAACCACTGGTGTAAAACCTTCTGCCTTCCCTAAATGTATGTTCTGCTAGTATTGCCCTATAGTGTCAGGACAATTTTTCCTAAATAAAATTTGTTTTCATAATTCAGCTTAATAAAAGAGGGGCAAAATGAAGATCCCCTCTGCAGGCGGTACTGGAAGGCCAAACGACTACAGCAAGGTGTCACCTAGCCCAAATATGTGTAGTTTTACATGTAGGCAAAGCAAAGCAGATAGGTACTTCCCAGTTATTCTGCATACATACATTGTTCTGTTGTTGCTGTGGATCACTGATGGAAATTTAGAGTCTACATATGTGGAAATGTAGAGGCTACAATTAATAGTAATTCACAAACAGAAGGAGGAGGAGGAATAAATGATGAAAAAAGTAAAATGTATTGAGAAATATAACAACGTTTATCAAGGAAGAGCTTGTGATTTTAAATAATCAAAAAAACAAAGAAAAAGAGTAGCAAGCAATTTATCCATGGTCACACAAGGAGTCAATGGCATAGGTGGGAAGTAAATTCCAGGTTCCTTGAGTGCCAGTTTGACTCCTTCCCCATGATACCACCCTTTTTCTCTTCATGCCAGTGCTAGCTTGCAAAAATTAAAAATGGTATTGGATGCAGTGAAAGATGGTGAAAAGTTCCTAAGCATCTTTTTCCTTTCACTTATAGAATCATGAACTTCAAATTATGTGCCAGTGTTGACCATAAATCTTCAAGCAGCCTAACACAATAGGCCATTGGCTTTAGTATCTAGATTCTGGTATTGACTACTACCAGACATTTCATGGGAATATATGTTTCATTATACCAAGCTTGTACCTATGGTGTCTACCCCTAGATTGGGCCCTGAACTCCCCATATTCCCTCATCAAATCTGCCACTGACTTGACGCATGTGACTTAAAGCATTTTTTTAAACATTGTTCTTTAGTTCAACCATTTGAAAAATGAATATAATCATCCTTACCTACATCAAAAGGGGGTGGGTTTGACTTAATATTTGCAAAGCACATTCAGAGTTGCATACTTAAACTACTATGCAAGTGCAAAATATTATTACTGTGGGTGGACAGTTTCTGTGCCCTGGAATTGGATATTCTCTTCCCTGCCATTAATTAGGGTTGATCTAGTGGCTTGGTTTAGTTCTCTATGTACTTTTATATGTTCAGCCAGAATCCTTTTTATTTCTCACAAAACTCTGACTCAATTTCTTGTGGAAGTGAATTCCACAGATTAATTACCCCTTGTGCAAAGGCCTCTGTTTATCAGTTTGCTACCACTCAATTTTAATGAGTATCCCCTAGATCTAGTATGATAAGATGGAATGTAGAGCAGTGACCCATCTATCTTAACTGACCTTTTCATTATTTTGAGTACCTCTAGTATGTCTCCTCTTACTTCTCTCCTCTTTATCCTAAACTGTTCAAGTGTCAGGTTCAGGCATAGCCTTTTGGATGAGAGGCAATCAGAACTGGCTGCAGTCAACAGGATATGGTCATGACACTGATTCCTCAAAGACCATTGTAGAAGGGAAGCAATGAATCAAAGGAAAAGTATAGTTATTGCTCCTATTTCCAGGGGAAAAAAAACTGGCTCTTTCTCATGTTAAATGTTGCTCACTTGCTGATATTGAAGGCTTTGTGATGTGAGGGTGACTTTTTGAATATACTCTTCACCAAAAAAGCAATGTTTCTATATTTTTTCCATTTTATTAATGACAATTAAATGAACCTCAAAAATGAACTGCACTGAATGACAACAAAAATTAAAATTAGTAACAGCATACTCATTGCCTAGGGCAGCATAAAACTGATGGGTGATGTGATGATGACAGACAAATCCTTATTCCCATTCTAAATTCTGTCTACTAAATAAATAAGTAATGTCATCAATATCATTTCCAGCACTGCATTCACCTTCTGCATCAGCTACACTCTTGTGTCTCTCTGTTGCCTTTCCTTCCTAATGCTATGGCACCATGAAGTACCTTGGCTGAAAAAAAATGAATACTCTACCTAATAAACTTACCACTTGGGCCAAATAGTTGGTTTGGGTCAAAAAGGGAAAACTATAGCAATGGCAAAAGCTACAGCTACAGTATTCTCACTGGCATTCTAATATGCCCTTAACACTGCTTCCTGACTGAATCTTTGCTCTTTTTCACTAGAAATATTGAGATTTGGTAGTGAGGGTGATATTTTCTGCATCACCATTCACTTTCCTTTTTTTCCCCCCTCTATTCATGTCTTCTTTCTCTCTCCTGTTTTTAACTTTCCCATCTTCTGTTTAGCATAACAAAAGAAAAATGGGGAAAATGAATGTATAGTACTTGTAATTAGCTGCTTTATTGTATATAATAATAGGAAAAAATGAAAATTTAATAGGCCATGGGTTTGAAATACTTAAACTGACTAAAAGCAGATTTTGAATCTGGCATTGTAAGCTCAGCTTTTCATTCTTCTGAAGTTGAACCGTGTTTATCATTTGGGGCTCTTTAGTAGGAAACCTTAGTAAGTTTGCTCCACACCAAAATGCATGTTCAAGCATGTGTGCTGAGGTACAAATCTCTAGCTCAAATTGTGCCGCTGGACATTAGAGACCCCAGTTACTTTCTTGAAGAGTAGGATCTGGGTCTGGTGTAGCATGGACATTAAAGACCCCAAGTTACTTTCTCGAAGAGCAGGATCTGGGTCTGATGTAGCTGGCCAAAATTTTTCCGTCCATTAAAGTGCTAATCCTGTTAGCACTCTATCTTGTTTGTGACATAGCACTAAATAGACATAGCACTCTATCCTTTATCTGCTATCCCTTCATAGTAGTCCAGCTGCTCTAGGCTCCTGAGATTAATTCTGATGTCTAAGACACCCCAGGTCCTTAAGAATAACTTTTCCCTGAGCTTCAACTGTGTGATAACTCTGTTTAGCAGTTCATTTTTTCATGGACACTTGCTAGTTAAGATAAATGGACATCAGTGTTACAAAAGGGATTCTAAAACAGGTACTTATTCTGTACATAGGAAGCATAATTGTGTTGCAAACCATTGGGAAAAAGAGGCCTGAGTGCCCTCTCTCTAGCTCACCTTTCCTTGGGAGGTCCTTCAGCGTTCAGGTAAACGGGGTCCCATAGCAAGCTTCAATCCATGTCCTATACTACACTTCCTCTGTTTGAGCAGGTGTCATAATCAAACAACCAAATAGGAAAATTAAGTTGTCCTTATATAAAGTTCTTGTCCCCACTGTTATTTGATGCCCTGATCAGATTATCAAAATCCTCTACCAGGTGATCTGTTGTTTGGTTACCATCCTAACTAGTACAGCTGATTTTCTTTGTTTGGCTATCTCTTTGTCCAAAGGTGCTTTGATAGGTTTGATGTAGATGCAGAGTTCTTAACATCAAACACATTTTAAGATGTACAGAACAAGATAAGTAAATGAGTTACACATCTTTTTATAGATACAGAGGCATTGTGTGGCTACTCATTACACTGAAGCCATCTTTATTTCCCTAGCCCAGCTCAGCTATGAAATTAAGTCTCATGCCAAAGGCTTCCCTCGGTATACCCACATCTCAAATGGGGCAACCAAAAATATTAACATCTGCTGACAGTTTGCTCAAAGCTAGATAGCATGCCCATTTCAGTATCCAGGAAGGGAGTGATGTGGCTAGCATTGTGTTTATTCAACTTTGGTTCCTGAACTTGAATGACCAGTGTGGATACACTGAGGAAAGCCATTGGCATGACTTTTGTGTCCAATACGTACAATATATCTGGTGTAGATCTAATAATATATATATATATATATATATATATGTGTGTGTGTGTGTATACACACCCACATGATAATTAAATGGGACAAATAACTGGATGGATGATTGGGTAAAAAGGGCTGGCCAAGAAATGGAAAAAGGCTAAAGAACCCTAAATGATTTGCTCTGTTGTTAGACCAACCCAAATGGTTGGAGAATAGTTATTGAGCAAGCTTTCGGGTTCAAAAACCCTTTGTCAGGCTAAGGAAGCTTCAGCAGTGGGTGTGTGCTCTTCCTGGATGGAATGAAAAGTAAAGAAGCCAGGGGCTGGGCCGGGCTGGGGAGTCAGTTGCCAGGCAGATTGTAATGTATCAAAAATCCAATGTCTATGTTTAGTCCCTGATCTCTAGTATCCAGCAGGTTGATGAAATGGAGCTCATAGACTCATCTCTGGGAAGTGTTGTGTAAATTTCTCTTGAGGATCAGGACTGAGAGATTGGAGAGAGAGTGGCCCTCCTGTGAGAAATGTGCCCCCACCGGTAATTGAGTATTTCTGTCTTTGATAGATTTCCAGCGTGCATTCATTCTGGTGCGCAGTTGTTGTTTAGTCTCTCCTACGTATTTTCCATCAGGGCATTTGGTGCATTGGATGAGATATATTACATTTCTGGAGGTGCAGCTGTAGGATCCAGGGATGCTGATGGCTCTGTTGTGGGGTGTAGTAATAGTGGGGGTGGTAGAGATGTGTTGGCAGGTTTTGCATTTCTTGTCCTGGCATGGTCTGGATCCTTTTGGTGTGTTCTGGGCTTGAGGAAGTTTGCTTCTGGTGATGAGGTTGGCGAGGTTTGGTGCTTGTCTGAAGGCTAGGATGGGTGGCTCTGGGAAGATTTTTTTTTGACTACTTCAGGGAAAGAATGAACAATGAAATAATAAGCAACACGCACCACCACAACAACCTCTCTCTACCAGAGAAAAAGGCCATAGAATCTCTAAGATCTAACCACCAAATAGTAATAAAACCAGCAGATAAAGGAGGAGCCATAGTCATCCTAAACCGTGAGGATTACATAAAGGAAGCCAACAGACAGCTCTCTGACACCACCTACTACAAAGAACTACAAGAAGATCCTACTCCCCTTTTCACCAAAAAACTCAACAATACCATCAAATCATTTCCACCAAGATTACAAGAAAAAACTACAGACCTTGATCCCCCCACTACCTAACCCAGGGACTTTTTACATGCTCCCTAAAATCCACAAACAAGGGAACCCTGGCAGACCTATCATATCCAACCTTGGGACCCTAACTGAAGAAATATCAGGTTTTGTTGAATCCATCCTAAAACCGCTTGTCACCCACAGAGCAAGTTTTGTCCAAGACACCACAGACTTGCTACGGAAACTTAAAAACATAGACCACCTTCCCAGCAACACACTCCTAGCCACCATGGACGTTACCAGCCTATACACCAACATCCCACACCAGGATGGCATCCATGCCTGCCTTACATATCTACAGGAACAAGATTACAACCCAGAATACAGACCCAAAGACATCACTGAGCTTATACACTTCACCCTCACACACAACAATTTCACTTTTAATAATCAACACTTCCTCCAGATGATGGGAACAGCTATGGGCACTAAAATGGCCCCACAGTATGCCAACCTTTTTATGAGCCACCTGGAAGAAGACTTCCTCAAGAACTGCACCATCAAACCCTTGCTGTACTTACGATATATCGATGACATCTTCATCATTTGGAGTGAGAACCGGGAATCTCTGATTGAGTTCCACCAGAAATTCAACAGTCACCATCCCTCCATCCGACTTTCTTTAGAATACTCCAACACCAACATCCCCTTTTTAGACACAATGGTCAGTATCCAGAAGGGTAAAATACAGACCACAGTATACAAGAAACCCACAGACCAACACACATATCTGCACAGAACCAGCAATCACCCGAAACACACCAAAAAAGCTGTGATATACAGCCAAGCCCTCAGATACCACCGCATCTGTACTGAAGAGAACACCTGGGATCGTCACCTCACCAATCTTAAAAAGGCTTTCACCCAGCAAGGACACTCGTCTGGAGAGGTAGATCGCACGTTTGAAAGAGCCACCTGGATACCACGTGAAGAACTGCTGCAGTACAGAAGCAAAACACCCACAAATCACACACTGCTGGTTATGACATATCACCCATCCCTTAAACCTGTACGGAAAATCCTCAAAAAATTGCAACCCATATTAGAAAAAGACCCTATTCTTAAAAAAATCTTCCCAGAGCCACCCATCCTAGCCTTCAGACAAGCACCAAACCTCGCCAATCTCATCACCAGAAGCAAACTTCCTCAACCCCAGAACACACCAAAAGGATCCAGACCATGCCAGGACAAGAAATGCAAAACCTGCCCCCACATCTCCACCACCTCCACTATTACTACACCCCACAACAGAGCCATCAGCATCCCAGGATCTTACAGCTGCACCTCCAGGAATATAGTATACCTCATCCAATGCACCAAATGCCCTGATGGAAGATATGTAGGAGAGACCAGACAACAACTGCACACCAGAATGAATGCACACTGGAAATCCATCAAAGACAGAAACACCCAATTACCGGTGGGGGCACATGTCTCACAGGAGGGCCACTCTCTCTCCAATCTCTCAGTCCTGATCCTCAAGGGAAATTTACACAACACATCCCAGAGACGAGCCTATGAGCTCCATTTCATCAACCTGCTGGATACTAGAGATCAGGGACTAAACATAGACATTGGATTTTTGATACATTACAATCTGCCTGGCAACTGACTCCCCAGCCCAGCCCAGCCCAGCCCAGCCCAGCCCCTGGCTTGTTTACTTTTCATCCCATCCAGGAAGAGCACACAGCAACTGCTGCAGAGTCCTTAGCCTGACGAAGGGTTTTTGAACCCGAAAGCTTGCTTAATAACTATTCTCCAACCATTTGGGTTGGTCTAATAAAAGATATCAAATTCACCCAAGAAACCTTGTCTGCCTATATCCTTAGACCAACACGGCTACAACCTAAACCCTTGCTCTGTTGTTAAAGTTGAGGGTGCATTATCCAGCTGCTGTATTGCATATATATATCCATATAGGAGGCTTCACAAACATCTAGTAGTACATGGAAAGACTGTGAAATTACTACCATTCACCTTCCTATTTGACATGACTGTAAGATGTTGGATGTGGGGTTACTTACAACATTAACCCAATTGCCAAATAATCAATTGCAATAGATCCCAAAGGGTTGTTACTGTGCTGGCACCCAAACACCACATGCTTCTTTCAAGTGTCATTTTGCACAAATGATCCAAACCAACTGTCAAGTAATCACCTCAAAGAAGGATGAAGAATTGACAGCAAAAAAACCAAAGGACATCTCTGTAACAGAGGAACTGAGAACTAACAGCCAGGGAGGGACAGAAGCCTGGACAATTTATATTTGGACTCTCTGAAACTTCTGGATAAGGAAGATGCTTCAAGAGAGTTATTGGTGGATGATGCTTGCTCCTTCTGCATAAGAAAAGAGAAAATACAAACTGATTGGGGCGGGGAGAAGACCTTGCTTATTCACAACATCTTGAAATAGTGCCTTTGACTTGTGTTAACATTTTCATTGTACAACTGTGTGGCAGGTCAATTCTGCATATACCCACGCAGTCTTTGGTAAAATCATTTTGGTTATTTCCTGCTTTTTTGAAACTGGAACAGATGTTTTCCCAATACAATTTAATCAAATATATAAAAGTTAACATGGAGATCGCACATTCCTCTTTGGCAACTGGAATCATAGGGCCAATATAGTGACAGGCAAAAATACCTAGATGTTTCAATTAGGATTAATTTTTCAGATCTAGGAAGCGATACATTACATTAAATAACACAGATGTTGCAAACCTGCAGGTTATCAAATTGCCTAGTGATGGAAAGTCAAACTACTGAAGCAATTTCACAATAGTGTCCAATTCCATCTTAGCTGGCTAAATGAGGCTAATGGAGGATTAAAAAAAAATTCTATAGGTTTATCCTTCTAAAATAAGGTTGTGGCAATTAGATGTCTATGATGTACTATCCTTCTACTTCCCCTCGCTCTGAGTTTCCTCATACTGGATCTATACTGATTTTCCTATTTTATACTAGTAGGGAATACCTGACACTATAGTCTTGTCTAGTTAAACACTAAATGGTGAAAACAAATGCCAGTAATTTTAATTTATGGTAGAGAGCAGGAGGGGTAGCTTAACCTTCAGTGGGCTCATCATTTTCAGTGGGTCTGAGATATTGCTCATGATTATGCATAAGGAGAAGATCCCTAAACTCCTCCAGCCCACTGACCACTACCCTATGCTCCTTATCCATGTGGGCACTAATGACACAGCTCAGAGCGCTCCCAGCCAGGTCATGAAGCGCTACAGGGATTTGGAAGCAGGGCTAAAGGGTCTGAGGGCGCAGGTGGTGTTTTCTTTGATCCTCCCAGTCTTGGGCTACGGGCTGAGGAGGGAGAAGAGGATCCAGGTAGTAAACCAAAGACTGCGGCGCTGGTGTCATTGGGAAGGCTTTGGTTTCCATGACCACAGTCTGCTCTTTGGTGAGAGAGGCAGCGAGCTGCTGGGAAGGGACGGTCTATACCTCTCTCTGCTGTGAAGGAGGCTCCTCTCAGCCAGACTGGCTGCCCTGCTCCACCAGGCTTTAAACTAAGCCCGCTGGGGTATGGGGGCACTACCGCCACTGCTGGCCCGCTGAGCAACCCTTGCAAAGCCAGCAGGTCAAGGCACTTAAGGGAGCCCACCCCTGCCGCAGCCCTGGAACAATCTGCAGGCAAGGCTGGGGACCCCAAGGGAACACTTGTCTGCCTGTACACGAATGCCAGGAGCTTGGGGAATAAACAGAAGGAACTTGTCCTCCTGCTTAACACAAATAATTATGATGTCATAGGGATAATGGAGACCTGGTGGGACTCCACCCATGACTGGACCACACGTATAGATGGCTATACCCTGTACAGGAGCGATTGAGTGGACAAAAGGGGCGGGGGTGTAGCTCTCTATGTCAAGGAGAGCTATGCGTCCCTGCAAGCCGATATTGGTGACCAGGGTGAATGACTGGAGGCCCTCTGGGTTAAAATCAGTGGGGAACATGGCATGGGGGACACAATGGTGGGAGTCTACTACAGACCTCCCACCCAAAGCCAGGAGCTTGACCAGGAGTTTGCCAGGGAATTGACTGAGGCCGCATGCTCCCAGTCCATGGTTGTCATGGGAGACTTCAACTACCCAGACATCTCATGGGAAGAGCGCTTGGCTAAATCTGAGTGGTTGCAAAGCTTCCTCTTGTGTGTGGATGACCTCTATCTGACACAAGAAATCTATGGGCCAACGAGAGGTAAAGTGCTGCTCGACCTGGTACTTGCTATCGGGAATGACCTAATCGGTGACCTAACAATCAATGGGAAGCTGGGTGACAGCGACCACGAGCTGATCACCTTCACCATCTGCCGCAAAGCTGGCAAGACAGTCAGCAATACAGAAGTCCTCGACTTCAGGAAAGCTGACTTTGACAATCACAGGAGGCTTGTTGGTGAGGCCCTAAGGGACCACGACCAAAAGGGTGGGGAGGGGAGTTCAGGAAGAGTGGTTGCTCCTCAAGGGAGTGATCCTTGATGCACAAGTTATTGCTATTCCATCTCAGAGGAAAGGCAGCAAAAGGGCACAGCAGCCCCCTTGGCTCTCCAGAGATCTAGCAGACTTCCTGCAGCTAAACAGAAAGACCTACAAAGGATAGAGGATGGGATCCACCTCCAAGGAGGAATACTCTGTACTGGTTCAGACTTGCAGGGAGCAAACAAGGAAAGCCAAGGCTGTGAATGAACTCCAACTAGCTACAAGTATCAAGGATAATAAAAAGTTCTTTTTTAGATATATGGGGAGTTGGAGGAAAAGCAAGGGCAACATTGGACCCCTGCTAAACCAGAAGGGACAACTGACAACTGATGCCCAGGAAAAAGCCAACCTACTACATGGGTACTTTGCGTCAGTCTTTCATCAATCCCACAGGACGCCCATGCCCGCTACAGGAAAGGGAGGCCCAGGTGAGGAAGATTCCTTGCCCTCCATCAATGCTGACCTTGTGAAGGAACACCGTGAGAGGCTGGACACCTTCAAGTCAGCCGGCCCTGACAGTTTACTCCCCAGGCTACTCAAGGAGCTGGCTAGCATCATAGCTCAGCCCCTGGCATGGATCTTCGAGAACTCCTGGCACTCTGGTGAAGTGCCTGAAGATTGGAAGAAGGCCAATGTGGTGCTTATCTTCAAGAAAGGAAGGAAAATAGATCTGGCAAACTACAGGCCCATCAGCCTGACTATCCCAGGGAAGGTCTTAGAAAAAATCATCACAGAGGCCATTCTGAATGGAATGGCTGATGGCAACATCCTGAGGGATAGCCAGCCTGGGTTTGTTGCAGGTAGGTCTTGCTTGACCAATCTTATTTCCTTTTACAACCAGGTGACCTATCACCTGGACAAGGGAGAGGATATTGATGTTGTATAATCTTGACTTCAAAAATGCCTTCGATCTGGTATCCCATCATCACCTCTTGGCAAAACTGGCCAACTGTGGCCTCGGGTCCACCACGATCCGCTGGCTGGAGAATTGGCTCCGCGGCAGGACTCAGAGGGTGGTGGTTCAATTGTCATGGTGTCAGAGGGTGGGTCAATTGTCATGGTGCCCTGTGACCAGTGGAGTCCTTGGGCCTATATTGTTCAACATCTTCATTAATGATGTGGACATTGGAGTCAGAAGTGGACTGGCCAAGTTTGCCGATGATACAAAACTTTGGGCTAAAGCATCCACAGCTGAGGACAGGTGATCCAGCTTGACCTTGACAGGCTCAGGAAATGGGTGGATGAGAACCTGATGGTGTTTAACACCAAAAAATGCAAGGTTCTCCACCTTAGGAGGAAAAACCTGCAGCATCCTTATAAGCTCAGCAGTGCTACGCTGGCTAGCACTATGAATGAAAGGGACTTGGGGGTCATGACTGACCACAAGATGAACATGAGCCTTCAATGTGATGCTGCGGCTAGTAAAGCGAGCAAAATGCTGGCTTGCATCCATAGATGCTTTTCAAGCAGATCCTGGGATGTCATTCTCCCCTTGTACTCGGCCTTGGTGAGGCCGCAGCTGGAGTACTGCGTCCAGTTTTGGGCTCCACAATTCAAAAAGGATGTGGAGGAGCTTGAGAGAGTTCAGAGAAGAGCCACGTGCATGATCAGAGGTCAGGGAAGCAGACCCTACAATGACAGGCTGAGAGCCATGGGACTCTTCGTCCTGGAAAAGTACAGGCTCAGGGGTGATCTGGACCCTGTCAGGCTGGACATAAGGAACTGTCTGGGCCCCCAAGGTCTGGAATAGCCTGCCATCGGAGGTGGTTCAAACACGTACTCTGAATGACTTCTAGAGAAAATTGGCTGTTTATCTTGCTGAGATCCTGTGACCCCAGCTGACTTCCTGCAGGGGTCTGGACTCGATGATCTTCCGAGGTCCCTTCCAGCCCTAATGTCTATGAAATTTATGAAATATTTCCTCTGGTTTTTACTTCAGAGGAGAGTACAAGTTGCTTGGGTGTGCCAGCAATAGTAGCACCTCACTACTGGTTTAGAGATGAAATCTTAAAGGACTGCAACTTGCTTTTTTGGCTGAGAACAAAAATGAATGGTAACCATTTGGTGTATATATTAGAGTTATCAATACCAAATAAATCTAAGGTGCATTTCAAAAGATGTCTTTGTCTCATAATGAAATAAAAGGATCTCTGTTGTCTTCGTGCTATATTTTATTACAATGTATGGGTATGGTTACTCCTCCATAACAGATCCCTTGGAAGGGAATGAGAGCTATTGTTAGATTAAGTAGAGCCATATGTGTGCAGCATAAATCCATATAATGAAGGGAATCTTACACATGGGAGAGTGAACGGATGCCCTAAAGAGACAGAGAATGTAAAGAAGATAGTGAAACTAGTACTCTCAGCCTTCCTTGTGTCTAAATCCATTTCAGAATGGATTTATGTAAAACTCTGCTGCTTGGGTTTGGTAAACATTCATGGCAGTTTATTTGAAGTTTATTATACCGTTCCAGAAAGAGTCTCTGTATTACTGTATAGAGCAGTGGTTCTCAACCTTCTTAGACTCAAGGCTTCCCTTGTTAGACTGAAGGTGGCTCTCAGAAAGTGTCAGTGCCTAGCTTTTACTCATTTTCTTGACTAGGGAAAAAATAATAAATCAATTCTTTTGTTGCAAAGAACTTAGAAAGCCACCAAGAGGTCAGAATTGTTTTGATGCTATGGATTTCTATTTGGAATCTCTGCATTTATCTTGTGAATCATGCTTGCACACCTAACAGTGTAATATTGTGCAGCACCCCTAAAAGGGTTTCTTGGCACCCTTGTAGAGAAATCACTGGCAAAGAGCTTGGAGACAGCTGGGGAAAACTGACAGCAGATCTGAGGCATAGCCTCTGCATTGTTCAGACCCTTGGGTCAAAACAACAAAGGATAGTCACAGTCCCAATTCACTACACCTCTCTGCAACTTCCCTTACTAGGTGTGATCTAAGTTTTCAGAGAAGCTGATTAGTTGAAATGGAGAATGCCAGCTCTAATGTCTTCCTCTTGCAGGCTTTATTTCCAGGTGTTAATCCTCATTTAGGATATAACTGTCTACATCAGTGGTTCTCAACCTGTTTGGACTTATGGCACTGGTCCATAGGTTTTGTGAATTGAGTAGCACCCAATTTCAAAAACTAATGTATATGTTACAGCACTTACCTACTTGCAGAGGGGCTGAGAGGTGAGGGTAGAGGATTGAGGTAGGACTAGGATTCAGAGAGACCTCAGCAAATTGGAGGATTGGACAAAAGGAAACCTTATTAGGTTCAATAAGGACAAGTGCAAAGTCCTGCACTTAGGACAGAAAAATCCCATGCACCAGGACAGGCTGGGGGCTGACTGGCTAAGCAGCAGCTCTGCAGAAAATGACCTGAAGGTTACAGTAGACAATATGCTAAATATAAGTCAACAGTGTGCCCGTGTTGTGAAGCAAGCTAACAGCGTACCGGGCTGCATTAGTAGAAGCATTGCCAGCAGACCGAAGGAAGTTATTCTTCGCTTTTATTTGGCACTGCTGAGACCACATTTGAAGTATTGTGTACAGTTTTGGTGCCTCCATTACAGAAAGGATGTAGACAAATTGGGGAGAATCCAGTGGAGGGCAACAAAGATGATTCAGGGGCTGGGGCACATGACTTCTGAGGAGACACTGAAGGAACTGGACTTATTTAGTCTGGAGAAGAGAAGACTGGGGGTGAGACATGGATTTAACAATAGCCTTCAACTACCTGAAGGGTGGTTGCAAAGAGGATGGAGCTGGATTGTTCTCAGTGGTGGCAGATGTCAGAGCAAGGAGCAATGGTCTTAAGTTGCAGCAAGGATAGATATTAGGAAGAACTTTCTTACAAGGAGGGTAGTAAAGCACTGGAACAGGTTACCCAGAGAAGTTGTGAAATCTCCATCCTTGGAAGTTTATAAGACCTGGCTAGACAAAGACTTGGCCGGGGTAATATAGTTGGGGATGGTCCTGCTTAGAGCATGGGGTTGGACTACATGACCTCCTGAGGTCCCTTCCAACTCTCATTTTCTATCTGTGATTGGTCTAGCACAGACACGCCTGAGCCTGAGATTATCTGCTTATCTCCTCACAGCTGACTTATGTCCTCACACTTCATGCCACCCTTCAAAGGATCTGGCAGCACCCCAGGGTACCATGATATTCTGGTTGAAAACCACTGATCTATACCATATTAATTTTTTAACCCTTCCTTTTCATATTAACTAGTGCCGAAAATTAAGTTTGAATGCAGAAACAGTGTTTTTTGTACCAACCAAACAGAAAATGCACAATGAGAATGAACTTGTAACAACACACATCCAAACAGGGAGCGTGCTGTTCTGCTTGGATTTTCTCGGACTTTCCTGTAAATGAATTTTTGTAGGGAGGGAGGGAAGAGTTTATTGTAAATCAATTCTGGCACAGAACTTTTGTAAGTGGTGCCCAACATTCATTACATTCTTTGTTCTATGTTTTTCCTACACATAAAGAGCTGACAACCTGCTACTCTATGATTGATGTACTTATTTCATCTAAACTATCACTAACCAAGCATATCATTTTTATACAGTAAGTGTATATTCAATTTTCTACAGTTTTGACTACTAAACAGGCTCAGTAGTGAAACAAATATACTGATACCGTTAAGAAGGTCCAACTTAAAATCCTGAAAAAAAGTTTCCTTTCTTTTGAACAGAAGTAAAAATCCTAGCAGAGGTGCAGTTTTTAAAAATATGTATCAGTATGTTTTAAAAGTTGTATCAGTGTTGGATTCAATTTGCAACTATTTTAGACTTTACATGTTGTTAATAGGAATATTATGATTCATATATTCTTCTGCTGTAAGACAGAATGACATATCAGGTTTGCAGGCCCTCCTGACACAGTAGGAGGTATTTATCGTGGTTTTTATACCACATTCTTATCGGTTTAGTATCTGAACAACTAGCGACATCATTACTATTTATGTATTCCTACTGTTGCATATAGGGCTTTCTCTTACATTATACTGAGTATCAAGATACATCTCTGTACAGATGCATGAAAGAAAATATAAATTAAAAAACAAATTAAAACTTCCATTGACTTAGCATCCGGTCTCTGGCACTTTTGGACCTGTCATGAGGATAATGGATCTGCTGGAATTTGCGCATGTTTATGATGTACGAGGCATTTCAGCTGACATTGAATCAGGTCAGTGGGTCCATTGGACAGGATGCAATGTCAATGGAACCGTTATGTATTATTGATGTCAGTCACAGAATAGATAAAAACATTATCAAAATAGCTTTGGTTGCTATTTAAAGGCTTCTTTTTTTCTTAAATGGCAAAAGGCACCAGTCTATCCTAAGTGCAAAGTGACTGCAAAGTTTCAGTTTTTCAAATAATTTTGAATTTCAGAAAATTAGGGAAGTCACTAAAGGCAACATGAAAAAAATGTTTTAATATGTAAGAGTGGCTTAAGTAATTTGGGATATATATTTGCATAAGCATTTATAGGATCACACTGTGAAGAGACCAGAATCTTTTGTAGGCTAAATTTATTCCATGGTAAATATATATATATATTAGGCACATATATAAGTATGTGAGTAACTTTATTCACATAAGCCAATATTTGGGGCTGAAATGTAACTTTAAAATGTGGGAGCTTTTTCATTTAATTCAATAGGCTAGTCACACTGCTTTGCTAATTAAAACAGAGGCTTTACAGTGAGTATAAGCCATCAGTAGTAAAATGGCCTGACTCCACTTGCAAATCAGGCTCAAAGGGACTATTCATATGTTTAAAATAAAAGATATGTAAAAACATTAAAGGACAAGTATACAAGTTCAGCCTGTTGATATTCCCATTGATTTAAATGGGAAATCATATGAGTAGGTTCCCACTTGTCTAAAAGCTTGCAGGATTTGGCCCTGCATGAAATTGACCTTCATCCCAATACAGAAGCTGGAATAAGAACAATGCAAATTAATTTCTATTGGCATGGTGAGTTCCCCGGCCCTGCAAAGTGTACAAGCACATGTTAAATTTTAAGCACGTGAGTAATGCCACTCATTTCAATGGGCTTATTATGCTTAAAGATAATGACTTAAATGCTTTATTGCACCAGGGCCTACGTATATAAATCCTGTACCTGTATAAGCCAATTATACATAAAGACCTAGGTATGCATGCCTGTACATTTGCATATTTAACTTTACTCTTTTTTGTACTACAGGTATGCATGTAGCTTTTACTTACTCTCAGCTGAGATCTAACTCCCAAAATTTGCCTCTGAGGTAAAAAGCCCAGAATAAACTTTCAGAAAGTATGAGGAGTAGTTTTAAGAAAAGAAGCATAGGACCAAGACTGTGCCTGGCACTGCTACATAACACAGAAACAAATGGAAATGATCTCTGCCTTTCTAATTCCTTTGCATTATTGCCTAACTCTGCCCTTCTGTATGGATTTTTCTGATTGCTGAAGGACTCTTACCATGATGTTAAGAATACCACATTCCAGTTAGCCACTTCTGTGTCCAAGGAAAAATGCAACAGTCATAACTGTTAGCCATTAAGGCATCTACCAGCAAAACTGCAAGGGTCATATTTTGAAGCTTCAGGAATGTGGGAATTGAGAAGTCAGTCTTATTATTGTTTTAATAGATATAATTGATGTTGTGTTTGCTTTAGAGATAATCCTCTTTTACTTCTTGCTCTTGTCCCCTTCAAATTATCTTTACTTCTTAGTGCCCTGCTTTAAGCTAGGAATGCTTATTGGGTCATTAAATCATTAGTATTGTATACTGAAAGTGTTCCCAAAGATAGGGTGCCACTTTATCTATACATGTTATCTTGAGAACTGGAGAGGGAGGAAAACAAGATAGCATTAACTACAGGTTCTCTGATCCTAAAGTCAGTGAGCAGACAATTTGTGAAAGCAAAGTTAAGAGCACCCAACAGAAGTACCTATACATGACCAGTGTCACAAAGGAGGTTTCTCCAAAAGCCCAAGGCAGAATCAATCCAAGTTGTGCAGTGGTCTGTAAGTGGTGTAGTTAAATTGGTAGTTGCAAACAGAACACATATTAGTCCTTTGGTGGAGGGAAGCAAATATTAGACTGGGTTCGGCTATTTTTAAACCAGGCTCTGTGCGCCAAACTTCTGTTCTGTTGCAGGTGTAGACTGGTTTCATTTATACTAGTGAAAGTATAATGTCTGTATTTAGCCTATGTATTGAATAGGTATTATTTTTTTAATTCAAATGCGGAATTTTCTAAATGTACAAGTAAAATATATATATATATATATATATATATATATATATATATATATATAATTTGTATTTGTATTTGATAGATAGCTGGTGATTTATGTAAAATGAATTTGTGGGTTGAGCCCTGATATATAGCAGGCAAAGGGAACACTTCCAATTGTCTTTGCTGACAGCCTCAATAGAAAGACTAATGATTAAGAGCCTTTTTCTGCAAAAAAATGAAGCGTACAGTAGTCCCAGTGAAGTCAGCAGTATGAAGTTTTTATCTGTGTTGTGCTTTTATCAATGAGGTATCTGATTGAGATTATAGTGAGCTACTTGCATGCTTGCAGGCCTGGAGTCCAAATGGACATGAAACCTGAAATGTCCTCTGACTTTCCGTCCTATAGATAATCCCCCTAGAAAAGGGTTGATTCATTAGCAGAAGAATGGATAAACGCGTATACTAGTGTCTGGGCTGCACTCATTCTATGGCTATTATAGATGACATCCCTGTGCAGAGGGCTGTTGATTCAGTGCCTTTCACAAGCACTATATTCATTCAATATTTTTATGACAATGTACCATGAAACACACACCACTTCAAAAATAAAGGCTGGAACCCTTGTTGTTCCCTCAACACCCTTCCTTTCCCACGTTTTCACATCCCTGAGAGTAAGTGGCTGTTTATGTTTATGATTAACCTAAAGAAATTCCTCCCAACCTCTCTGTTCAGTGTTTCTCCCTCTTCACAAACTGAGCTAGCCTTGTGTAGTAAAACAGATAACTGAACATTTTTACGAGCAGGTTCTTAAAATATTTTTAAACTCCCCTCCTCCTCCCTCCACTCCAGCCTTTTGAAGTAAGGAGAAAATCTCATGCAGTGCCTACCCTTATCTCCCCAAGAGAAAACAAAGAGAGTTAAAGGAAAATGTCTTCTGCAGAGACTGCCTTTTCTGTGCTTCTCTCCCTACTGTGTGCCAAATAATGGCATCTGTTCCTGCTGTTCTTTAGTTCCCCCATCCAGTGTGTTTTCTACTTCCTGTGAAAATTTGTGGCTTTTAAATCCAAAGGTCACGTTTCACATTTAAGTTCTATTCACAAGATTTGGATTTGTTTCTTTTAAAAATATTTGTCCAGCACTTCCTTTAAAATTCACATAATAGGCTTTAATTTGCTTCCTGTATTGCATGGACTTAAGGCACTTCAGTCTACGTCATTGGGATTCTGGTTAATACCTTGGGAAAGATCCGTTTGTGTATTGATAAGCATTAAAGGATTTGCATTCTCTTGTCTGCTGGTAAGGTTCAATGTGCAGTTAGCAACACAAGCACAAGCTCCGTACCCACTGCCTTGCCTTGTATCAGTTTCCAGTATGAAGGCAGAACCTTGACCAGGGCTAAGAGGGAATTCAAACTGCATGTAAACCAAGCCAGGCTTCTTCTAAGCAGAGGCGATTATTTAATAAGGAGTCAAAATTCTACTGAATTATGTATGATGGCTTTGTGCAAGAGGAGCTGAACTTGCATCACCAAATTCATTTTTCTTAGTGCTTCTAGTTGGACTCAAACTGTGATCCCAGAGGTAAAATGCCAATGCTCTGTCCAGTAAGCTAGTCAGCCCATCTGTTTGCCAGCTTTGTGCATTTTACAGTAGGCAGCCTGAGACAGTCTGACCATTGATGTATTGTATGCAATTCAGGACTCCACTTACTCAGTATTTCCCCTCAAATACATTTTAAAAAATGAAAGCTGAAAGGGCAGACTGAGAGGTTGGCAAGAAATAATTTGAGATGAAAGGAGAGAGACAGAGAATTAAAAGCAAATAAATAATTTTGAAGGATAAAAATTGCCAAGACTGATGTCACTTTTTTCCTGATATTCACAAACAAGAAGCCTGTGCATGTTGCTGCACATTTATCTTGGTCCTAAGGAAGTCTCAGACTGTGTGGTCTAGCGGACTGAGCACTGGCTTGGTATGTAGGAGCCCTGGCTACTAATCCTAACTCTCTGTCCAGACTCCTGAAATATCGTGAACTAGCTGCTTCTCTGTGACTCCATATCCCCATAGGTCTCAGTAAGATAATGCCATTTAACTTCATTGAAAAGCTCTTTGAAATATATGGATGAAAAATGCTTCAAGCTAGGCATTATTATTTTACATAGATGGGTTTCTTAAATGAACATGTTTATAAAAGCAGTGGCAAAGGAAGTATCTTCAAAGATACTCTTTTAAAAAATATGAAAGTCCAAATAAATGTATACATCCTTTTCTTTTTGAAACAACATGTACTAATGCCCTGCTCTGAATGTCCTGGTCTAGCAATGAATTCATTCCCAGGTATAAGCTCAAGACTTCAGGGCTTGACCCTTTAGTTCTGACACCCTGTGGATCTGCAATGTTCTCTCTTGTTTGGTTCATGAGACAGATATTATTTCAAGTCTGAAAGCTAGTCTTAAGACATTTGTTCTCAATTGCATATAGAGTTCAATGAGGTTTTAGGGTCCATTTGTTATGGATTGTAAAGCTCCTTAGGTTGTATCATATGAAAGGGTCAATATAAGAGCAGTGTGTATTGTATATATCATATGTTGCTTTATAAGGATGTCTCAGTTCAGTACCAAGCATCACACAAATCTGGCCTATTTTATGAACAATTGTAGATGCCTTTGAATTATCTCAACAATGTTTAATGATTTTCACAAAGATCTGAAACAGCAGTTGATTTTTCTCAGGTCTTCTAGTAGCTATCAAAAACCTAAATTCTGCTGGATAATTGAAACATTCTCCCCACTACAAAAATAATAAGTGTAAGAAGAATGCTCACATCTTTCTTTTGTAATATACACAGAGGTTGGTATGAATTCACTACCTGTAAGGTGTATTGAATTTTTAATCATCTATATATTTATGGTAAAGAGTAACACATTACTTATAGCACACAAAAGCTTATGGCATACGATTATCCTTAATTAATGGGTAAGTGCAAGGCTTTATTATTCAATGAAACTGATTTATTATCTTAATTCTCAGATGTTCTGCTTCATGTTTCCATTGAAACCATTGTTTGCACCATGGTAACCAGCAGCCACCATATGTATGTGATCTCTTTTATGACCTATACGTAATTAGATTTTATTGTTATCTTAAAGCTAAAATGTAAACTGTGCAAATAGTCCAGTTGTAGTTCCCGATACCTATTAATAAGGGATAGGTCACTGTGCTGTTTTGTTTCTGTAATAAGCTGAGCATGTTTTTATGTGTTATTATGTCTCTATGTCTATTTTTCGCTCATGCTTTTGTATGTTTCCCTGTTCTTCCTTCCTCTGTGTGACGGTACACTTGCCTACCTGTCCCTTGTCTCTTCTATTAGGCACAGCTAGTTAACTGAAAGGAAGTGAAAAGAGCTGAAAGCTAGTGGGTGTCGGAGCTGCCTAGTCGAGAGATCCCCAGCTAATTGCTAGTCCTAACAGGCACAATTAGCCGCTACAAGCCCTTTGAGATGGCCCTGGGCTTCTCTCAGGTAACAGCCATCACTAGATAAAGGCTGAAATATGCTCCATTTAGAGAGACACTTGCAGACAGGGATGTCACAGGCTGCCAATTATGTTCTGCCTGTACACAGTCACTTCCAAGAAATAGGCAAGACACATACACCTGGAGTTAAAGGAACAAGATGTGTACTATTTTGAACTACACAAGTGCAGGGCTTGTGATTCTATAACCTTTCACAAATTAGGTTGTGCCAATTTTTCAATTATCAGTTTTCCATCAATTTCTATAGCTGTTTTTAAACTTTAATCCAGACACTATAAACCATACAGTAAGCAAATGAAAACTGTGGGAGATTGGTATGTATTGTACCTACTGTACTTGATGTTGCTTTAAGTAAAATACAACCATTGCTGCAAAAACAAATATGGCTTAATAAGCCTCTTCTAAACAGAATACGTACACCTGTGATATTCATTGTTGTAAAGATAACTCTTCTGCCAGGTGTTCCTGACTTCCAAAGGGGACAGGTTCAAAAAATGAGGGCATCCTCTTAAAATTAGTGATCATACAGTGCCTGAGCATACGCTCCCAGTAGGGGTGTACGAAGCAGGCCCTATTCAGAGTCACCTGAATCAGGGACAGTGATTCGATTAGTTGATTCGGATCACTGTCCCTGATTCGATTCATCCGAATCTGAATCTGAAGATTTGATGCGATTCAGAGAATCAGTGATTTGGACACAGACACAGCTTCAAAAGTTATTTCTACATACCTTGAGGTAGCAGGCGTGGCTCGTGATTGCTGCAATGCTGGGGCACATGGAGCATCCCACAGGAATGTGCGGGGGAGAGAGGGGCTATCCATGTGCTCGGTGGAGAACCCAGAAATGTACCGGAAGTACTTCTGGCCCACTTCCAGGTCTGCCAGGGAGTACACTGCCCTTCCCGCCACCCCGTGCCTCGCCAGCTCAGTGATCAGCTGCAGGGGGATCCTGGGTACACCCCCCGACTCAGGAGGCACCAGTTGTCGAGACAGAGGGGCATGGCGGGGGTGGAAGGGGGCCCAGCACCCTCCCCAGTGGACCTGGAAGTGGACTGGAAGTGCTTGTGGTCCACTTCTGGGTCTGCTGCCAAGCACGCTGGGGAGCCCCCCACGCTTCTGTGGGATGCTCCATCTGCCCCATCATCACAGCATTCATAAGTCCCTGCTACCTAGAGGTATGTAGAAAAAACATTTAAAGCTGTCTCTATGTCCAAATCTCCAAATCCTTCCAAATCTCTCTGAATCGATTCAGAGGGTTCTGATTCAATTCGGAGAGATTAAAGGGTCCTCTGATTCAATTTGGATTTGGAGATTTGGCTACTGAACCTCACATGGGACCAAAGTTTCACACAGCCCTAACTCCAACCCAAATACTGAGGAGAAACTAGATAACTTCCATGGGCACTTTTAACAGGTAATATTTCCCTTCCCTGAAATTAATTTGTGTATAAAGCAAAACGAGAGGAAAGAACATGGCATACACTTGGGAATTTTTTCTCAACTTCCTCTATGCACTCTACTTGCATTTTTTTTGTCAGCAATTAGTCCTAGGGCTGAAGAACATATTCAAACCGGTCCATCTCCAACCCCTGTGGTAACAGATAGCTGGCTTCTGTGGAGAGATCATACAACTTCTGACTACTTTACTTATTCTGTGCCATCTCTCACTGCCATGGGTGGATCTAGGATTTTGAAAAGGGGTGTGAAGATGGTGTGGCTCATTACTGCATATAACACAACAAACAGTTAAAGAGAAACTAGATGCTTAACTAATATGCTAGAGGCCTCACACTACAATTTAAGATCAAAGCAAAAACAAATATAACTTTATTGGAATGTTTATTAATCTCTTAGATAATATATTAAATTAAAAAAAAACACAAACTAGGCACAAATAGTCAAAAGATATGGTTTCACTAGTCCTGTAATCATTATAGTTAAATGTAGATCTCTTATTCAGATTCATAAAACAAAATCTATTCTTCTTGAGATTTTTGACAGTGCCTCCAATACTTCAGTGTCAGTTGTTTTTACATTTGAGTTAAGATTTTCACCTAGAACTTAAAACAACCTGCAGGATATGAAACAGAAGAGAAACTTTACCAGGAATGGTTAAAAGACAGCAATACTGCAGAAGAAAGGATAATTTAAATATTGAGGCATCAAGACCATTAAAAAGGATACAAGGTTGCTAGCTCCTGTGAAGTGAAGAGAGATTAGAAGGAATCAGGTAGATTATAATGAGCCATGAAGTCAACTGATGCTTTCAGCACTGCCTGAATAGAAAGGCCACTGCCTCTCCTAAGAAGTTGGTTTTAAAGTTTAGGTGGAGAAGGAACGGGGGAGATGGGGGGTGAGGAGGGGAGCAGTAACTGCACAACTGCACCCCCACCATCTTTACCTGCTCACTGCAGTACTATTTTACCCTTATCCCTGGCTGCTATATTACCTCCAGCTATGATGCCAAGTATAGATCCTTAGGCTCCAAATACACCTATAGCAATTATATCTTCAGTAGCACGAAATCCAAATTACTTCTTATCACAAAAAATAAAATCCTTCTTCCCCTCTGTCCAGCTGTGAAAAACTGAAGTTACATTAAAGCAACTCAGGGCATATAATTCTTTGGCACATCCGTCACACGATGAGGATAACAGTGTTTTGATACATATACATCATAAACATAAATGAATCATAAGCAAAACAGCCAAAATACTCAGACAGGAAAGGTGGTAAAATACATGCAAATATGGCCCACTTCATTTGTTCTTCTGGTTCATCATTGGTTGATGGCAGAGGGCTCCTTCCTTAGAGGTTCAGAACAGCCATTTCCTTACTTCAGGTATTCAGAACAATTAGAAGGAAATGAACATTTTCAGGTAGCCTCTATATCCTACAGACTGTCATGACAGCCAAAGTGCATAAATATTCACTCTAACAACTACACATTACAGAGGTTTATAATGCCAGTTTAATAGAATATAGATCCAATTCAGAGACAATGTTATTCTGCTGTTTCCCTTATGCACAGGAAGCACAGACTCAAGACTACATTTTCAAATGCCAGTAGGAAATTGGCATCCATCCTGCATCTATATTTAGGCACCTATTAAAAAAATTCCAAATTTTCAGGATAGCCAAGCACCCAGCATTTCTATTGAAGCCGCCTTTTGAACATGAAGGCTCTTTCTTTAGGTACTTAAATGATATAGTTGCCCAATTTCAGACATTCAGAATTATGGAAATCCTTACTTGAGACCCAAAGGTACTAATTCCTTCATTTTTTGTTTTTGTTTTCATGAGATTGTGCCATAAAACTTTATTGGTTGCATGTTATACTGTCAGTACTGCTATTAGCTTCTGGAAAGTTCAGTTTGTACTTGTACTTCAAGAAAACTAGAACATGATTATATTGGAAATGAAGTCCAGTGACATGCCTGGAAATAGCCAGATGGTATGAAATCAAGTACTATTAAGTGATTCTGTTGCTGCAGAATACTGCCCCAACTTCTGCAATGCAGTCACAAGGAGGCAACTGGGAAAAAAAACCAGCAATAAAAGAAAGAAAAATGTTGTCACAGAACTCCAGGGCTAAAACCGGAAGAACAATAAGAAACAAGGATAAAATCTTACCGGCCCTAATTAAATGCTACAAAACTTTCTGTTTGTATATGTACCAAAATGGGAAAACTACTGAATTACCAATGAGCATAACAAGAAAGACATAGAAAGAGGGGGATAGGAAAAGAACCAGTACATAGTCAGGTAACAGAGAACAGCCTAAACTATTTTAATCGGGACTCAAATGTCTCTTGGTCTACCTATGGGCCACACTGTGTTATTTGTTTTTAAGCAGACACTTCTGTTGATGCAGGTCTAGTATGGTATTAATAAAATATTAAAGAAAGACTATGTCACAGTTTTTAGAGGGTGTGGTCTTTTTTAAAAGTCTGTTACCTCATTCACTGTCTTCAGGGGAAAAAAAAGAAGCTTGGGACCTATGGGTGGTGCTAGAATTTAGGGTGCGGTGCCAAATTTTTCCTCATAATTTTCATGCTTACTTATGTATACATGCATACATTTTCACATTTAAAAACTGTATGTTACATTCTCCATATGCTAGTGACAAAACATACATAGTTCCATGGCAATGACAGTCTCTCTATTAACATAGGAATCATAGGAAAGTGGAGCTGGAAGGGTCCTTTAGTCCAACCCCGTGCTCAAGGTAGGAGCATTCCTGACTAAACCACCTGAGTCAAGTGTCTGTCTAATCTGTTCTTGAACACCTCCAAGGATGTTTCTCTATGGAGTCTGTTGCAATGTTTGACTCTCCTCACAGTCAGCAAGTTCCCCCTAATTTCCAACCTAAATTTCCCCTATTGGAGCTTGAGCTCCTAGTCCTGTCTCCCAAGGTCATTAACTCCTGTTAATATAGCCCAATAACAACAAGAGCACACTTTTAGCTCATACTCAACCTATGGTCTACTGAACTCCCAGGTCCTTCTCTGCAGTATGGCAGCCTAGCCAGAAATTCCTCAGTCTGTATTTGTGCATGCAATTATTCCATCCCAAATGCAGGACTTTTGATGTGTCCTTGTTGAATCTTATTTGATTGATTGTGGACCATTTCTCCAATCTATCCAAGTCATTCTAGGTACTAGCCACAGCCTCCAGAAAAACTGATATTCCACCCAACTTGGTGTCATCCACAAATTTGCAAAGTAGGTGCTCAACCCTATTGTCCAATCATTGAGCTGCTGAGCCACTGATAAATGATAATTACTCACTAAGTATGATGATCCAACTGGTTACATGTACTTTAATCTATTCTGTATTTCCTTAGCTTGTTAATGAGAATGTCCTGGGAGAAAGTGTCAAAAGCCTTGCTAAAGCCAAGGAATAACACATCCATTATTCTATCCCCATGCCTGTCAGGCATAACTTGCTCTTGTTGAATTCATCCATTCCTGATCACCTTGTTCTTCACCAGGTGCTTCCTAAAGAAAACACATAGATTCCTTGATGACCTATTCCATGAACTTTCCAGGTTTCAAGGTCAGCTTGGCTGGTTTGTATTTCCCTGCAACCTCCTTCTTCCCATTCTTAAAGATGGGTGCTATATTTGCCCTTTTCAGTCATCCCAGACCTCACCTGACCTCCACAAGTTTCCAAAGAGGATAGCCAATAGCCCCAAAATTACCTCACCCAATTCCTTCTGTACCTTAGGATGCATCCTCTCTGGCCCTGCCAACTTGAAACCCTCTAACTTCTCTAAGGAAGCCCTAACCTGTTCTGTTATTACTCTGGGCTATTTATCTCCTTCCCTATCTTTGTTGCCAACTGCACTTATCTGGTAGCTGCCTGCATTTGTGAAGATTGAAGTACAAAAGGCATTAAATACTTCAGCCTTCTCTGAATCATCCATAATAAGGTTGCCTTCTATATTCCATAAAGGACCTATGAAAATTATCTTTGTTCTTGCTATAGATAGAAAGGATAACAGCTTAATATTTAAGCAATGTATGCAATATGTTTAGAATATGAGGGGAAACTAAGAGTGTTTTATTTATCAAGAAATTAAATAATTGGTACTTTCCCCCCAAATAACTCTATGTTTTTTATAAAGATTTCAGAATGCATGATGTCCTTATGTTGAAAAAGTATTTCTATTTTTTTAAAGAAGCTTGCAGTTCATCTTAAAAGTATACATTTGGCTCCCAAAAAATTGCAGTTTAAGATTCAAAAGTGTTGAGCCCTCACCACTTCCCAGTAACGCCAAATGGGTAAAGCTGTGTATTCTGTGCTTTTGACAATCAGCCGATTTCTTCAGGAATCTAAATCAGATCCTGGAAACTTAAACTTAAGTGCCTATCTTTTGAAATCTTGGTTTAATTTTTCTCAGGAGCTTTGAAATTCTCAGAGGAAAAGTGCCACTGAAATGAAAGGTATAATTGTTATATTATTATGTTTTTTGAACAGATGAAAATGACTTGCTGTAGTTGGTGCTACCTTCTAGAAATCAAAAGTGAGTTTCTTCTTTTTGGGGTATAAAGGTAAAATAAAATCTTGTCAACCAAGGATTCTCAGGAGGTTGTTTTCCAGTGAAGCTAGGGGAAGAGGAAAAATGCAAGGATTAGCAATATATGAATAATTTAGCCTGCACTTATTCTCCTATTCATTTTATAATCTAATTTATCATTTTAATGATAGTTTTATGAACCAGATTCCAAATAGAGAGATCTTGGGAACTTGTAGTTATCATTTATATTTTGGTTTTGGGGTGTGGTTTTGTTTGTTTGTTTGTTTGTTTGGTTGTTTTCTTTTCAGGCAAGGTGTTTTTAGTACATTTTTGACAAACAAAATAGTACATTTCTTATTAAGCACATGCATCTTTCTTATTTTTTATTAAAGATATGGTTATAAACACATTAGAATAACAGTACGATGCAGACTAAATAGTTAGCCCAGAAAACTAAAGAGAAAGCGAAAGTGTTTTTACTATTAAAGTAGAAAAGTGAAGAGACACATTTTCCCCCATTTTTACACATATATTTGCAACCATATTGGTAAGATTTTCTCCAGTATAAATAAAAAAAGCTTTGTACTTACCTATTAATTAAGAATAATGGAATGCCATAAGCTTGTATGTGCTACTGGTACCATAATTTGTTACTCCTCACCACAATAAATATATAGCTGATTAAAAATTCAGTATACCTTACATATATTAAATTCATATTATACTGTATATTGATTCAATTTACTCATCCTAGCAAGCTCACTGAATTCAAGGTAGGCACATTTTGGCCTTATTTATTAAAACAAAGATGTGTGAGGAGGAAGTGTTTTTCATTATCCAACAATTTGGATTTAAAATTTACGTTTAATAGTTCTAGCTAGGTATATGAACAGAGAACATTAATACAAAGACCAAACTTGAAATTCTAATTCTATTTCTCTTGCAAAATATGGCATAAGCTTTCATGTCTAATGGCTTAGAAGGAGTTTTGAAGGAGTTTCAGACTTCTGCAGTGCTTTAAAATTTATGACATGTAAACCCCAACCCCAGAACAGATCTGTATAAATGCATATACATATATATATAGCCCGGGTGTACCCAGGGTATGTACTCCCCTTTCTGATTGAAGGGGATTGGCAGCAGGCTGGGGTGCTGTGGGAGAGAATTGCAAGCTGAGAGCAGTCTCCCCACTCCCTATAGAGTCAGGCCAGGAGAATATTAAATGATATACAAATGTATTAATATTTACAGGGAACCCTAAACAATAACTGTTAATATAAAACTGATACAGATATTTACATATAATATAGGACTAATAACCTTGATTCTCTACATTTGATGACCACAACTGAGGTTCAGGTAAGTTACAAGTAAACACAGGTAAGTAATGGGGAGGGGTCCTAGCAGGACCTCAGTGTAGATTTTACATTCTAATGTTAGTTTTCTTACTGATACGGGAGCGCACAATTCACAGGATACAATATCACAAAACATAAAATATAATATCACAAAATATAAGGTGCAGTGTAACAAATTATAAGGCACATAAGCGTAGAAGTAACCTTAAACTATTAAAAAGGTCCCCAAGGCCCCGCCACATTCTTAGGGCCTGGATTACACTCTAGTGACCCGTGAGGGAAGATCTTATTGCCCATTGGGCCTCATATCAAGCCCCCTAGGCAGGCCACAAACTCAGAAGGGACCCTCCCTGGACCTCCTCTTCAGGAACTGCTTTTTAGCCAAGAAGGACTTCCTCTCCCCTGTGGGAGCCCTATCCCCCAGCAACTCATGAATCCGATGCCCAGATGGGGGTCCTTGTCCCCTCAGGTGGGTGGATCCCTGTTTGGATAAGCCTCTGGTGCCTCTGACTCCTCCTGGGCCACTCCCTGTTCAGACCCTCAAGCACCGTTGCATGCTCTTGGGGGCTTTGGCTTTTGCTCAGGGTTGAAGGTCCAGACCACCTTGCATGGCTCCAGGGCTCAGTCCACTCCCAGACCCTCCATACGGTGTCTGCTGCACTGGGTTCCCTGCCATGTGCCGGGAGACAGAACCTTGAGCCTCTGTGGATGGCTCCCAGAGTCTCGCTGGCTCCGTGCACCCAGAGCCCTGGCTGCATGCCAGGGGTTGCAGACCCGAGCCTCTTGCTCCCAGGTTCTGGCTCCATGCTGCATGCACTGAGTTGCTGGAGACCCAAGCTGTCTCACACAGCTCCTAGGGTCTTGCCCCATGCGTCACACTGTGTACTAACTGGGGCTAAAGCCATCCGCTGCTTCTGTCCAGTGAGAGGCGTCCATAGGAGCTCTTAAGGCCAGCAGCATCTGCTGGCTGGGCAGCTGTTCCTCAGCTCTTCTTAACCCCAATGCGTCTGCTGCATGCTGGGCACACAGCTCCTTCTATTGTCTTTGGAGGCTCTGCCTCCCAAAGTTTTGCCAGACCGGCAGAGTGCAGGCTTAAACCAGGTCCAGGGCTCTCTGCTCACCCCAGATAGGGGCGGGGCAAGCCCCTCCCTGCCATTACCTGATTGGTGGATGGGCTCCACCAATCATACTGGAGATTCTCCAAGCCCGGATGTCTGGGCTGTATCAGTAAGTCTGCCACACACACACATGCACGCACGCACACATGCACGCACGCACACACACGTGCACACACACACATATATATAATTTTTTTTTTTTTTTGGTCAAGTTCGACTGAAAACTCAGATTTTCTGTAAGCCTAATGGCCTGGGTATGCAGCACTCTCTGAAGGAATGATCCAAGGATATCTGCTAATTGATTTAGGTCACAGCTGTCATGTGCAGGGGCTGAGCAAAAGCCAACCTAACACTGATGCTTCACTGTAGTCTTTAAAATAAGCTTTGAGGAGATATATTGTTTTAATGAAACTTAAGTAGCCCTTCTGCTAACCCTGTTCACTGAGGCAAGTTTCCCCTTTGGAAGATAAGTGGACAGTAAGCTAGTGAAGTCTACAGCTAAAACAGTATAGTAAAAAATAACAGCGAATGATAACATACTTCAGTTGGTATTAAGGTTAAATCTATCTCTTGTAGGCACCTGAGTCCAAAATGGCTGTCTTCAGAATCTCCACTCAGCGGTACCCTAACCTGGAGACACCTAAATTCTCCCAGGGGGTTCAGTTTTTGATATTAAAATTTCCCAAGTGCCTAAAGCTTTGCTGGTGGACATGCCCAGAAGCACTTCAGTCTCGACAGTGCTGAGCAGGTCAGCACCTAAGCTCAGTTGCAATACATGAAGTAGGCCTTTCTCTCCTTTGTTATATTTAATATTCATGTTTAATACATTTATAATTAACATTTTATGTTAAACAGCATTTATTCATTGAAAATCACTGGGTAATTGACTTTTTTGTAAAAAATATTTTCATAGTCATGGAAAACAGAGATTTGGGAAGTCACTCCCAAGTGAGTGCCCTGACCACCAGGCTAGAGTCATATGGCTCCTATAACAGGGAGCCAGAGGCTCTTGTTAAAGACTTTAAGCAATGAGTGGCAGACCAAGTTTGCTGTTTGGGGCTGGCAGCTAGGCAAAGGCCAACTGCTAGAAAGTAAGCAGGCCAGAGACAGCAAGGGTAGGAGCTACCACTTGAGGAGGGACTATTTTGGAGCTAGTTGCTCTGCAGTAAGCAGCTAAGGGGCCAACTTCCAAGTAGCACAGAACTAAAAAACTGCAAACAGCTGAGCTGAGCTGAGTTGCAGCGGAGAAGGTCAGGCTGGTAAGCAGGCCAAAGTAGAAATCCCTGCCTGTGGCTGGAGAGCTACCTGACAGGAAGGGACGGAGCTTTAGGCACATAAACCCAGTGGCTGGGATTAAGCAGGAAATCTGGCCATGCAGGCTGCAGGGAGAGGGGTTCCTGAGGGAGATGCCTGCAGCAGACAGACTGGCAGGCACCTCATTGAGCTGCCAGGGGCTTGTGATGAGGCAATGGCCCAGCGTGAAATTTTAGTTGAAGCAGTTTGGCTTGTGTTTACCTTCTGATTAGGTTTGATACTGGAGGACGAGGTTGCAGCTACAAGAGTGGGGTGGAAGCCATGGAGGGGTGACATAAGAGATGAGAGCCCCCAGCTTGCCCCATGCCTTTCTAACTAGCTCAGATAGTGGCAATGGCTCCTTCCAGCTGCCACCACTGTACACCCCTTCAAAAGCCGGTGTATAATTTGAACTCTGGTGTGGTCCATGGTAGAGGCTGGCACACGATGGCAAAAGAGCGCCAATCCCTGCTCCAACTCAATGGGCTACCTGGACTTAGATTAATTTTAAACCTAGAGGTAGCTTCCTACTCAATATGTTGCAGTTCCCATTCAGAGGTACCTAACTCCCTCTCCACTGCAGTGCACAGGGTGTCTGACATTGGCCTTTTGGTTCCACTGTTGTGGACTGGTGCCTAAAACATAGGTGCAGCAATGCTGAGTTGGAGACCCTAAGTCCTTTTTTGGATCTAGCTCACTGTGACAAGATAGGATGATATCCAATTTCACCTGCTACTAGCTAAGTATATAATTTCATAAGCTTTATGGCCAGAAGGCTCCATTAAATTATCCAGTCTTATCTCCTGTATATCATAAGCCATTTCATTTTACCCAGATACCCCTAAATTGAGCCACAAAACTTGAGCAGGCTAAAGCATTTCAACCCTCAGAAGGTTAAATAGTATGTGTGCCATACGCAGAGCCTGAGGTCAAACCAAATCCAGAGGTTACTGAAATGGGAAGTGATTGATTATGTGAGATGCACCCTGATGGTCCTGGCAAGAAACCTACACCCCCTGTGGCAGAGGAAAGCTAAAACTCCCCTGTATCTAAACCAATCTGGAAAGAAAGATTCCTACCTGCCCCCAAATCTGGCTTTGGGTTTGACCCTGAGCATTTGAAATCCAGCCAAGCAAAGGCAGGAAGAGGACTATTCATGCCACCTTGGCTCAGAACACTTATCTGCCTTTCTTAGTGTCTCGTTCCTAGCTGTGGCTAATATTTCAGAGAAAAGGTAAAATAGAGTACATCTGGGCATGAGGGGAAAAAAATCATTAATTTAACAATGTAATACTTAAAATAACGCAACATTCTACATTATTGGATAATTTGATAGATGATGAACATGTGGGATCCTGTGAGGTAAAAAGATTTCAAGCATTATTGCTTGGTTCAAATATGCAGTTAGGGATACGGAACAGTAGGATCATCTAATTGCATGTGCGCACTGATCACAAACAGAATTTATACACCCAAATACAGCACTGAAATTTGGCTAGATACACTGTAGGGCCTTCTTACAAATTGAAGTATTAGGTCTCAGTGGGCACATCGACATGTGCTATTAAGGTGACACATTAAACGCTGGTGCAGTTTGTGCCAGTGTTTATTGCTCCCGGGCACAGCATTTACATGTGTGCCTGGGATCTCAGGACACTGAGCCAGGGCAGAGCAGCCTTGGCTGGCAGGGGGCCCACGGGGTCAGCCTGCCATCCTGGAGCTGCTCTGCCCTGGCTCAACCTGCTGTGAGGAGCTGGCTGGTGCATGTGGGTGCTACAGTGCAGGACTAGCCGGCAGGCAGTCCCCACACTATAGCACCCTCATGCCCCCACAAGCCCCATCACTGTCTACATGTGTGTTGTGGTAGAATAAATAACTCCACCATAGGATAACACTTGTGTCTGGCAATACTATCCTACAGAAGTTTACTCCAGCCAAATAGCACCACGTGTAGACTGTGATGCTTTACTGCAGAGCTAATTATTTGACTCCACAGTAAAGGACGCATGTAGATGCCCCCAGTTATTTTTGCAGTGAACATACTAGATGGACTAACTGTCTTGTCCATTATGGCAACTCCCATGCTCTTAAAAATTATCTTAAATTTACAGGGACCATTGAAAACTTCAGGATACACAAGCATTTTAAAAACAGTATGAACAGCAGCATTCGTACTGCAGCAGAGTAAAGCAGAAAGCCCAAGGGCCAGAGTAGTGCAACTCACTGTACAAATGTGGTACATATTCAGTTTATTCAGATTCCAGTATTTTAAGCATTTTAAATGTCAAGCCCATGTCTGATGATAATCTCTGCATGTGAACTAGTAAACAGGTGGACTGCTGTTTTCTCACATCTGCAAAAACCAGTCTGAAACAATGACTCACTCTTCCCTTACCCACCATTCCAATAGTTGATCAGCCCATGTCAAAATTACCTATTTCCTTGCTAAGAATTTTAGCAACTGAGAAAAGAGTGTGATGGGTTGATTCCCCCATGGCGGGTACCAGAAGTTAGTCATGGCAAGGGAACAGAAGGAAGAAAAATAAAGAGAAAGAAAGGCGTAGAAACAGAGAAGAGATGCTGAAGGAAGAAAAGCAAAGGGCAGAAAATGTGTGATATTTTCCCACTGAGTGATACCAAATGCAACACTCAGGCACTTAAAAACAAATAATGCTAATGACTAAAAGCTTATTTACTACATAAAAGCCATATGCCTCTAGCCTTGATCTTTTTTTTTTGTAAACTTCTCATTAATATTGGTGGGAGAAGGTTGCAGATTGGAGAAAGTGCACAATCCTAAACTGGACCATAGACCATAATTATTATTAGAATTTGGTACTGTTCACAGGGGGAATTCAATTCTCCCAATAAGCAGGCTAAGAAAAAATACCATTTGAGGTAGAACCAATAACGTTAAAAGTAACACTGCAACAAGCAGTATTTAGCTGAGGAAATAAGTATACAATATGTGGTCAGAATTGTCTGGGAACTTTTAAGCATATCAAACAAGTACATAAACTGAGATATAGTTAAGACATTAGGAGTAACTTCTCTCCTCTAGCAAAAAGTGCGATGGAACCTTTAATGGTCAAGTCTCCTGTTTTATATATAACCTGAAAGACAGCACCTGCAACAATGCAGTGCCAGATAACACCCTGACGGGGCATTTGTCTCAGAGAAGAGTGATACCTACCTATTCATTAACAATACTTCTTGTCTTGCACTGGAAGGGTTTACGTATTGACCATTCTGGATACAGTTTAGTTTGTGACACCGGATAAGATCTTGGCCCAAAACGGTATGGCTGCAGACCATAAAGTAAGATGTCTGAAAACAGAGAGCAAAGGATATAAATTCTGGGAATCCACCTGACCAGTCTAGCACAGCAGAGTATATGTTTCCTGAATCACACTGAACAAGTATGTAAAATATCTGTTTCTCAATGTATCCAGCAGATGTGGTGCCAGAAATAATTTTGCCCTGATTTATTTTCATAGCTTTACCTAGTTCCCTACACTAAACCTACAACCCTAAACTAATTGTAGGGCCATTTATTTTTATGTCTACAAACAGTAGAATTACCCAAATGTTAAAAGGCTACATTCATGTTCATATGTCCATAAAAGCACTGTCAGTAAGTCTGTTACATTTCAGATTTTAGTTTTCAAACGCTGGCACTTTGGACAGTTTCTCAAGCACAGTATACTTACATGTGTGCCTCAACTTTTTTAACCATTTAGTCAGTAAAATTTATATCAATTAGACACCATAAAAATATAAAAATAAATTAAGCAGACATCTGGAAACTCTTTGTAACTGACTTCTGCTTATGAAAATGGCTGAACATAATTTTATAATATGCATTAATTCAGTCATAGACAGCAGCCAAAGGAATCAAATAACACGGTGTCACAAGATCCAAGTCTAGATTTCTCCTTGTGTGTTAAATTCCATACTTTATCTGTCAGTGCATACCAGTCATGGCTCTAAGTCTATAAAGTGGCATCAGAATCTGCAGCAGGAGTAGTGGACGCAGCAGAATCTGGATGAAATATTTTAATGTTCACCTTTTAGAATGTCATTGTTCTATATTCCTAGTATCAAATTCCTTAGGTAGTTAATAGTAATAAGTCTAGCAATGCTACATAAGCTAGCTTGAAGCAGTTCAACTGGAGCCATTGTAAAGGGAAGTTTGACCCTGTTTTGTCATCAGTAATCTGTAGAATGCCTGGATATGGTAACTATTACGGGTGCGTGAAATGGGCCTTATGCGATTCAGATTCAGCCTGAATCAGAGACGGTAATTTGATCTGTTGATTTGGATCACTGTCCCCGATTCCATTTGGCCAAATCGAAATCTGACATTTTGGACACAGGCATGGCTTTAAAAGTTTTTTCTACACACCTTGAGTTAGCAGCTCATGATCGCTGTGATGCTGGGGTGGATGTGTCCCACAGCAGAGTGGGGGGCTCTCCAGCATGCTCGGCAGCAAACCTGGAAGTGGACTGGAAGTACTTCTGGTCCACTTCCGGGTCTGCTGGGCAGCATGCTGGGGGGTCCCTCCATGCTTCTCCTGCTTGGCAATCGGCCACAGGAGGAGTCCAGGTGCTCCCCCAGACCCAGAAGGCACTAGTCACTGAGCTGGGGGGCCCCCCAGCACATTCCCCAGTGGACCTAGAAGTGCTCCTGGCTCCCTTCTGGGTCTGCTGCCAAGCGTGCTGGGGAGCTCCCCGTGCTTCTGTGAGACATTACATCTGCCCTAGCACCACAGCACTCAGAGCCCCTACTACCTAGAAGTATGTAGAAAAAACATTTAAAGCTGTATCTACATCTGAACTACCAAATCTTTCTGAATCTCTCCAAATTGATTCAGAGGGTTCTGAATCGATTTGGAGAGATTAAAGGGTCCTCTGATTCACTTTGATTTGGAGAGTCAGCCACCAAATCGGTATAGGTACTATAGGAAGAAAAGCTTACATTTGTGTACAGTCACTTTTCTATATTATATTTATCAGGTTTAGGCCACAACGGTACATTTGAAATGATAATGGAGACATCATCAATAGATATGTGCAGAAAGAAAATTAGGGAGGTCTTGATTGATAACAAACACAGCAGAAATGAATCTGGAAAAAAAAAGTATGTTTTTTAAAGATGCCTATACTTCACCCTTTCCACTGATATGCCATTATCATTTGAAAATGTATGCATGGGTTTTGGTGAGATGAGGGAATTGCTGCTAATATGTAATAATGCATGACTCAGTCCATCATTCATTAATTAAAATCTTTATCCTCTTGCAAAACGTGACTTAATGTCTAGGCAAAATAGACCTTCAGTAGTTAGAATAAAGCAGTTGCATCTACATGTGCAATTAGCAAATAGCAATAAACTCCAGTGCAATTTGTGCTGGAGTTTATTGCTCCTGGGTACAGCTTTTACACATGTGCTTGAGACCACAGCACTTTGAGCCAAGGCAGAGCAGCCCCAGCTGGCAGGGAACCTGGGGGGTCATCCTGCTAGCCTGGAACTGCTCTCCTTCTGCTCTGGCTCAACGTGCTGAAGAGGGGCTGTCTGGGGCACAAGGGTGCTATAGTACAGGGCTAGTCAGCAGGCAGCCCCTGCACTGTAGCATCTTTGTGCCCCAGACAGCCCCAGTCACCATCTACACATGCATTTTGGTGCATTAAATAACTCCACCATCATATAGTACTTGTCTCAGACAGTACTATCCTACAGCAGAGTTAATTAATTTATTGCACCCTAATAGGGGCACACGTGTAGATGGTGATGCTGTACTGTGGAGCTAATTAGTCAACTCTGCAGTAAAGTATATGTATAGCTACACCCAGTGGATAGAAGACTTCAAACTATGCTTGATATTCCCCATCAGTATTCTGAATCTTCTGTTAAAAGCCAGAGTGAAAAAAATATCAAACCTCATGAGCCACCATTATTACACTGACACATTACAGATTTTACTGGGAAAACTGCTGCCTGGACCAGCATCTTGAGAAAGATTGCTCTGGCTGAACGGGAAACTTATTCTCCATTCTTCTCTATAATTGTCCAAATATAAATCAGCCTCCCCTGATGAACTCCCCCTTGAAAGAGGGTAGATCATTTAGCTAAGATTCACGATAGTTTATAATTCAAATTGCCTTTCATTTGAGGATCTCAGAGCACTTCACACACATCGCTATTTAAGTATTGCTATATCCAATACAGATGCTAAGTAAATTGATCAAGACTTAGGAAATTCATCAAGGCCATACCAGGTCTGTATGGCAAGCTGAAAACAGAACCAACGTCTTCTAAATTCCAATCTTGTGTTTTAAGCAGAAGACCATTTTTCTATTTGTATTAGCATATTACTTACCTCTAGTTACTTTGTCAGATTACAGAGGACATACTGCTTAGAGAGGATTTTAGCTAAGGGAAATAGAATGGGTGTCTTACATTGTCATTTACTATGCAGTTAGGCTGGTAAACCAATCAGATACCTGGCCTGAGTGAAAATTCCTACCAAGCCATTTTGCTTCCAGGGTAACTTATGATTTGGAGCGTCAGCATGCTGTTCCTGTTTTCCATTATTCTATTGCTGTGCAAGTGCTGGGCTGCCTCATTGTAAGGTTCACCCTGAGGGGGAGAAAACATTCCATTTTCATAAAATAAACTTCAATTCATTATTTCTTTCTTTCATTAGTCACTTTTGTCAGTTTATATTTCGGTGCTTTATAATTAAATTGTATGGAGCCCTGAGGATCTGTGTGTAATAGAGTGGGTCTCATATGAGGTTTATCTGGGATAGAACCATTCACATCCGCTTCACATTTTTTAAGCCCAAAGAGAAGCTGTTCCTAAAGACATACCATTATGCATTGTAAATACAGGTGGCCTCAAAAAGCCATACACAGCAGAGCCATGCTAATTTGCATTGACAAATGGGTGTAGATTAGTGAGGTTAGCAGACCAGCAAGTGATGGAGTGGAACCAGCGCTGAAGATGAGAAATTTTCCACAGGACATGGCAGGAAAACAAGATGATCACTTGTCCTGCCCTGGCACCCAATAAAGCCCTAATCAATTTACAAATGGCTGCTCCTGCTACTGCTCTAAGAACTGGACATGGACAAAGGGTTTCATTATTTCCAGGAGTTTTGGTGGAAGCAATGGGAGGAACAACCTGGTGGCCTCTCAGAGGGCTGGATGGTCTTGAGAAAAGCTGCTGCCAAATGCACCACTGCATTTGCACCCTGCTCCCCATCTGCAGTAGTATTCTGGAAAGCCAATGCCTCCTCCTTTCTCCCTTAGCATTGGGAAAAGTCAAAGATAACCCTAACTTCTTGTTGCTGTGGGAAAGATGGGGAACCTCCAGCTTGAAGTGTAAGAAGTGCAAGGAAAATAACAGCTCTGAGGACCACTGCAAATGAGGTGGGGATCAGGATGTCCTTAGTGCCGTGGCTATAGAAGAACTGCAATAAGAGAAGTGAGATGCCACACCCCACCCCACTCTCTTCACCCCTCAAAGCAGCAACAGCAGCTGCTATTTTTAAGATTATTATATTTTTAAGTAGATTATATTTGGAGTTTTCAGTGACTAGGGGGAGAGGAAAAGAGAAAGAGAAAATATAGTCTTGTCTTTAACTTCCCATGGGGTGTAATGGGCCCACTCACATTGTTGCTCTGGATTCCAGTTATCTGCAAACCAGCAAATTCATCTTAATTTTTCATCGTAGTTTTGCAAGCTTCCAAGTGCTGATAAGCAGGTCCTACTGAACATTTACAGAAGGATTATTTTTAACATAACAGCAGCTTTTCATTGAAAAGGTAAGTGAGCTGTACAGCATTTTCTACATTAGGAGCATGTCTACATATGCCCCTGAGTGTGGAGTTGTTACTGCACAGTTATTTAGTACTTGCTAAAAGAAGTACTTAATGACCGAGTGGTAACAGCTGTTACTGCACAGTCCCGGCAGTGTACAGGTCATTTCCAACCCTACTGTGCAGTAGCTTGTTACTACTGGAAAGTAGCATCAGCATCATGGTTCCTGCTGATGCTATGTTGCCATAGTGAGGAGCTATGTTTATGAGCTCATCGCTATGGTGATGTAGAGTCTCATGTAGACATACTCTAGGACTACCAATTACCCCAAGCCAATTCAGGCCATTATGATTTTAGTTTTTTTCAGTATAATACTAATTCTAGTGATGTTTTCATTGTTTCATTGTTTATTAAAACTTTTTGCATACCAACAGATTCTATATTATTCATCAATAATATGGGCCAAATTATCACCAATGGCACGCAGCCTCCAAAACCACACTTTCATTTTTTTGAGGTCTGCAAAACCATCACAAGAAAGATCTTGACTCTGAAAGTATTTAAGGAGATCCATTCACATAAGTAAAGTCAGGTAGGTGTGCATATGCATCTACAGAACGGGAGTCCTCTGTTTTAATGAAGTCATAAAAAATATTGCTGACTATAAATTTATTTCCACACAATTCTTTTTTGTTGATCTCAAAAGTACTATTATTGGGCAATGGGGAATGATGTACTGAAGCACAGATCCAAATATTTGAACTTCTTCAAAGAAAAAATCTAAAGGCACTTGTACATGCGATTATGTGGGGGGGGGGATGTGGTTAGTTCCCCTAAATTAAAATGGTGGGTCACAATTAAAAACCCACAAATTAAAAACCTGCTATTTCAATTTAGGGTTCACCCTGGGTGGAGCCTGCCTGCCTCCCCCACAGCCAGGGGGAGAGCTGCTGGTGGGCCCTGAGCTACGAGGGGCCCCAGTCTTTCCTGTTGTGGTAGCACCCCCCCCCCCCCACCACCAGTGCTACCAGGGCAGGGTGCTAGCAGGCAGTTGCTCCCTGGGGGGTACCACCACTGTGGAGGGAAGGATGGGGCCCCCTGTAGCTCAGGCCCCACCGGCAGCCCACTCCCCAGCCACGGGAGAGTGACTCCCCTTGTCACTTCCCCCCCCCACCCCCCCAGTAGAGCCTGCCCATGGCAGGGCTGGGGAGGTGGGGGTGGTGAGCTGCCGGCCGGCTGTCACTGTTCCATCTTTTTTTTGAACATCCGTATTTCCTATAATAATGAGCTAGAATACTGTGGTAATTCTGAAATATCCAGAATTCAAGACCATTAGTCAATAACACCATACTGGTTGCGTTTTTTTTTAAGTGGAATTTCTAGGATGAGAGGAAGAAAAATAATCCCCTTTTGTAATTTCCTAGTCTCTTGTCTGTTATGGATTATATTAAAATGACATTATTGCTAGCTTAATAAGCCTAAACCACACATTTCTAATCTAAACCATATATTTGCATGAAAGTATCCTTGCACTATAAATCTGGTATTAACCCTCATCAGGACTAGGGTTGTGTGATTAATTGATTTTTCAATATGTTGGCTACTGATTTTTTGGATTGCTAGCCAAACCAGAAATCCTGACAATAACAGTTTTGTATGAAAAATGTCACCCATCTCTAATCAGTGCTATTAAATAATGCTCTTAGTGCTTTTACAGCATCATTTGTAATATTTTACAGTGCATCATTCACCACTTCAATGCCCTTCCTTGGTCCTTTATCTGCTTTATTCATTGTTACTTTCTGTGTGCACAATGTCCTTCTGAAAGCCTCCAAGCCCAATCCATCAGTCGTAGCCAACTCTGCAACATTCTTTTCTGCTGGCCATCCACCAACACAGCATGCTAACTTTATCACTGCAACATTACACTGTGCCTAAACAAGCTCTCCTGATTAGCTACTTTGGTCAACATGAATAATGGATTGCCAGGGCTGAGTCAGGCCTGAACAGACTGGATAAGCCCTTTCCCTGGACCTACAGGATGGTCTTTAAACATGCTCCCAATGTAATTTTAAACTTCACTTCATCATATTGATAGGCTACAAACTACCCTCCTATGAACACAATAAACACAGGGAAAAAGACAAACTACTTTAAGAAACTCTATGACAAATACCCACTTGCTATGGGACAGAGAGCAGGAAGGGCACATTTTCAGCTGCCCTCTACAGCAGCCTCTAACAATTGTCTTTCCAATTGTAAGTAGCTGGGTGGGCAAAACACATTTGCTTGGAGAGGTAGGCAAAGCTAGGTAGTTAGGCATGTCACCCTGCATGTTGCATGGCTCATCTCTCGCTTTCTCTAACAACTCCTATTGTCAACTTTCTCGAACTCTAAAGATAATAAGGCATCTTTTAAAAAGATTTTGTTTCAAACCACAGTGTTTCATATATTAGTGTCCACTGTATCAACACTTTGTTTGCTTTAAAACTCTTACTATGAGAACTCAGTTTGATTTAATGAATTTTGTTTGTATAGCTGGCTGGCATCAGGTTAGAGCTGGTGTTGTGATGTAATGGAACAACCTAATCAACAGTTAGTAGGTATGGAAGAAGCCCCGACCAGGAGCAGCCTGAAATCCACGTACAATGCAATTCTTCCTGGTAAAAGGAAAAAGAAAGAAATGTAGGACCAATTTATGCATAAATTGGTCACATTTTCACACATAGCCCCAATTATCTAAAAAGGGTTTAACATTATATTTATATTGATAAGCTTAACAATGTTGAACCACGACTCTCAGATGATCTGTTACACTTCACATCCAAAGAGACCAGAAGGAATAATTGGAAACCCTCCAGCATTTCAAGAAATAGAAGCAGCCTTGAAAAAGATGAAAACTGCTGTACAAGGTCTGGCTTTTGCTGAAATTACAACATAAATTCCGAATGAAGGATGGCCAAGAATAATTCAACAATTACAAATTCCCTTCTAAAGACAGAAGGAATGCTATGAGATTAGAGGAATTGAGTCATCCCAAATGTCTCCAAAGGAGGGGGAAAAAAAGATATTGTAATGACTACAGGCTGAGTGAGACATTTGATAGACAGTATCGCTGATTGATTGTAGGGGTTTTGAGCCGAATAATCTGCCTTTATATCATGAGTTTCACTATATAAATAGTGAAAATTCTTTGCCAAACAATTATGGAAATATCTCATAATAATCACCACTGTTTAACTTAACCTCAAGGTACACTAGACATTCCTTAATTGACTACAATCCTTTTGACATCTCCAAGGCAATGGCATCCTTAAATGCCTAACTGATTTTACTTATGAGCCAGAGCTGCAAGGCCACCAAAACAAGTGTAAGTCTCTCAAGCAATCAGTAACTAAACTTCTCTCTCCAATCCTTGCGTTAGCTGATGAGATTTTGATTCTTTTTTATGAACCAGTTTTATTTCCAAATCAACTCTTACTATAAAAAGGAGGAAACTATATTCAGGGGATTGCCTATAAGCATCAGAGAGAGCAAGGTAAACTCATCCACAGGCTTTTTCAAATGTATTATAAAAGAAGATAGATAATAACACCACCTATAAATCAATACTATATCTTAGGACAGACACAAAGATTGTTTCTTTTTTTTTTCTCATCCAAAAATTTAACAAAGAAGCATAGGTGTCACAGAAAGTCTGCTTTGGTTGCAGCATCTAATAAAGTGTTCCAGCTGTTGCTGTAGCATTTAAAATGAAAAATGATATTTTAAAGATAATTTCTCAAAGTCATTTTAATACACAGGCATCCTCTTTTGAATCTAAAATTAAAAGGGAAACATTTTTAAAATTGGTTACTTAAAGGTAGAAACTTAAATAGAACTATGCAAGTTCCTGAAATTTTCATTCACTGAACAGTTCTGGAAAAAAAATTGTTTCAGGTTCACCTGAAAACAGACATTTGAAAATTTGGTTGAAAATATTTACTTACAGAAGAAGAAAATGTTTCATCAATCTAAAAGAATCAGTTTAATTTAGACTGAGTCTTTTAAACATTTTAAAATAAAATTGAAATCCATCTTATAATGAAATTAAAAGAAAACTCAAAATGTTTCGCTGTGACACTGTTAAAACTGAATGTTACAAATAAAAAAATTGAGAATTTTAGCATTTTAAAATTGTTCCAAACAAGTTGGCCAAAAATAAATAAATAAATAAATAAAATAAAAAAAAATATTTTTTATGTCTGGTGCAACCAAATCTATGTTTTTCTTCTAAACAAGTTCATGGGAAAAAGTGTCCAGTTCCATTTCCATACCTATAAACAGGCACTTAAATAAGACCCCCAGCAGACGTGCAAGTACAGGTACAACGGGATCTGATGCACAAGCCCCACAATCCTGTTTCCTTCTATGCCATGCGTGCAAAGCAGGAGCTGCAATTGTGGAATTAAGCATCAGATTCCATCACACCTTATTGCTGGTGCAGGTAGAGCCTGGGCTCCTTCCCCTCCCCTCCCCTCCCCTCCACCCCTGCTCCAGCAAGTAGCAGGCTCCCACAGCTGGGAGCCTGGCCAGTTAGCTGATAGGGCTTCCAGCCATGGGGGTGCACCATGCGTCTCCAAAGCTGGGAGCCCAGATCAGCTGTCAGCTCTTAGCCACTGGGTGCACAGTGCACCGCCAAAGCTAGAGGCCCAGATCAGCTGATGGGGCTCCCAGGTGGGAGCCCCAGACTGGCCAGGCAGTTCAATTGATGGGTGACAGGAACCAGCTACGAAGTTTTTACACGTATTTTGTGTAATAGCATTGTGGTTTATTCCTTGTTTTATCATGCCATTTATTTCATTAGCATGTGGCCAGGTAAAGAAAGACATGAGAAACTGGTTAATCACATCCTAAGTGCAATGTGTGCCAGGGGCTGAAGTGACCTGCGATAGGGAGGAGTTGAGCATTCAAATTTCCCACTGGTATCATACTTATAGGCTTAGGAACATAAGCAGTTCTAAAATTTGTGGTTCAGGAGTAGTTGTGACCTTATTGGCTGCTGCTTTGTTGGGGCCCAAAGAAAATCCTGAAATAAACTCCATTTTATTCTATACTGGGTCTTATCCCATAGTCGTCATTGTAACATCCAAGCCCCTTCCAGCACTTACATTAAGTAACAGGACAAACACCTGTCATATGTTGTTTGCTCTCTCACTCTTCCTCCCAGGGGAAGAAGTATATGAAATATTATGCTATCAATGGGTCCTCCCTAGTCTTGGAAACACCCCAAGTCCCAGGAGGGCTAACAGGGCTTTGCATACCATCCAAGAATCAGATAACATCATTTTCAGCTGCTTCATCAGCCTTCATCTCCCCCTGTACTCGGCCTTAGTGAGGCCGCAGCTGGAGTACTGCGTCCAGTTTTGGGCTCCACAATTCAAAAAGGATGTGGAGAAGCTTGAGAGAGTCCAGAGAAGAGCCACGCGCATGATCAGGGGTCAGGGAAGCAGACCCTACGATGACAGGCTGAGAGCCCTGGGGCTCTTTAGCCTGGAAAAGCGCAGGCTCAGGGGTGATCTGATGGCCACCTACAAGTTTATCAGGGGTGATCACCAGTATCTGCGGGAACGTTTGTTCACCAGAGCGCCCCAAGGGATGACGAGGACGAATGGTCACAAACTACTACAAGATCGTTTCAGGCTGGACATAAGGAAGAATTTCTTTACTGTCCGAGCCCCCAAGGTCTGGAACAGCCTGCCGCCGGAGGTTGTTCAAGCGCCTTCATTGAACACCTTCAAGATGAAACTGGATGCTTATCTTGCTGGGATCCTATGACCCCAGCTGACGTCCTGCCCTTTGGGCGGGGGGCTGGACTCGATGATCTTCCGAGGTCCCTTCCAGCCCTAATGTCTATGAAATCTATGAAATTAATTAGCTGTTTTCTTGAGCTCTCATTTGTAGAGAGTGCAAGACAGAGCCAGGCAGTGCTACCCCAAAGTGCTAGCCCCAGGACTGGAAGCTGCATAACAATATCACAGTGGCACCATGCCAAGACTACAGGTGTAGGCGCACCTTGATGGCAGAGAGCTTTAGCCAGGAGGTCCTGAGCAAGCTGCACAGAACCTGCTTCCACTCACAGACTCCAAGCCTGGAAATACATGAGCGAGGCTGCAATAGGGCATTGCTCTGCAGCTGCTCTTGAGACCTCAATCCCCAATGCTCTATTACTCCTCACAACAACCTCTCTGGGAGGTATTTATAAAAATATTATTATCCCAATTTATAGATGGGAAATCCCAAGACAAAGCCATCAAAAAATCTCATTATTGATTCTGTGATGTTGAGAAAACTTAGATTAGATTTCAAAATTACCATTAGATTTCAAGAATTCTTTGCTTCTTATTGGGAAGTAATGGGAAGCTAATAGGATGAGGTGGGAAAGGGATACCAGGCGACTTGCAAGGGGTAAATGAGTTTTTCATATCAAACCACTGATATGAATAGGATTAAAACTAGTAAATACTGTTATGTCTAAACAGGGTTCTTTAGCCTTTGTGAAAGTTAATTTGTGATCTCATTACAAATAGAAGGCTTGATTAGTCCCTGAAGAGGGCCCAAATTGTGAAAGCTCTTTTTTAGGGAAATATTTCTGGGTAAACTACAGGCCCTGTGTGACACTGCCCATCTGTAGATAAGGAGAGGATTCCAGGGTTAGCAATTTTGTTCCTTGCACAGCCATTAGATTTAGTTGTAATTAAAAAAAATGTTCTACAATTAACCTACTGAGAGAATCAGGTCACTTAGGTCAAAACAGCACCCTGCGTTAAAAATGGTTGAGTCCAAGCTATGGGACATAAATAAAGAATGACCAGTAAGAAAGCAAATGAGGGATCTATGAAGAGCAATGGCAAGAACAGTGAGCTGAATCCACATAATAAATATCTTTCCTATAAGTTAATGTCTATTTCAGCTTTTAAATCTATCCACACAACTTATTTACTAATGTTCTACAGCCCTTGCAAATGCCCATCAGAGCAAGAGTTGCAAAGATCTCCCTTCATACATTTTCCATTTCAGTGCAGATAAAACAGCCAGAAATGACATGGGAAACTGGACATAGTTGGGCCAAGACCATAAGCTACAGATCCAATTATCTGTTAGAAGAAAGTTCAGGGTTGGGTTCAAAAGGTAGAGTTTTGCCCCTGTAACTATAGAGACACAAAACAAATACCACCTAGGCCTGAATTGTGTGGCCTAGACACTAGACACAAATTAATCCCATCCAGAGATCTGGTACCGAAGATCAAAGAATGCAATGTTCAAGTCACCTTTACTTAGATTATCTATGTTGGATAACTGATAAATAAAATGCATACCTGATTAATATATGCAATAGGCTGTGTCCATCAGGCTGGTAACACCACGGACATCTTGTAGAGCTGTAAATGGCCTATGGTTGCAGAACACTTGTTGTGTATTTGAACAATTCAGGAATATGAAGTAAGTCAAGACACACTAGTGGTTCATCTTCACAAAACATAATGTCATTTATGTACAGACTCTTAATTCTATTCCTCCTCCTATTTTCCTTTCAAGTATATGTTTTGTGTGGAGTTATCCATCAGACAGCTCACTGTCAATGAGATGTGTCACTGCTGTGTGTGTGTATCCTGATAACATGAACCTAATACATATGTAAATCTGCCTTCGCAAGAAAAATGTGACTTGAAATCTTTTACTGAAAAAAGGAATGAAGAAGTGGGCAGAGAAAATCTTCCCTGGGTTAAAGATGGAAGCTGTGATTCTTATAATCTGAAGAAATATATGAAGCAATTGTGAAAACACTAAGGGCCAGAACCTTGTCCACAGGTGAAGTGAAAAGAGCACTAGCCAGAGGACAAGTGGGCAAAGGCAGCTTTAAGGGACTGTGAGCAAGCCCAATCACTCTGTACCTAAGCATAGACCAAGGACTACAATAAATACAGGCAGTGGAAATAATATGGACCTGGTGCCCCACTGCCTCCAATAGCAATTTCTATTTGTATAATAGGGTTCCTCTTATACTGATGGGATGTTATCAGAGCCAGTGAAAAAAGGAGCTATGAAGATTGCATTAGCAAGGCAGTACACAGTGAACAGGTTCCAAGTCTGGCATGAACTTGATCTAATGGGAAACCACACCCACAGCTTTGGACATAGACAAGAAAAAGAAAAGGTTAACACAGTGGGCACCACAAATCCATCTCCAGCCTCTTTCCTTATTCAACAAGGCAAATGGCAGTTTTCAGAGTACAGGACACATTCTCTACCACACAACTATATATGTACTATCTAGTACAGACCCTTGTCTTCAGGGACAAAGGGTGCATCTACACATGCAATCAGCACATAGTAATAAACTCTGGCACAGTTCCCACCAGAGTATATTTCTCCAGGCCGCAGTGTTTACACATGTGCCCAGGACTGCAGCACATTTAGCTGGGACAGATCAGCCCCAGCTGGCAGGGAACCTGGTGGGGTCAGCCTGCCAGCCGGGGGCTGCTCTGCCTTAGCTCAACGTGCTGCAGAGGGGCTGGCTGGGACACAAGGGTGCTATAGTGCCGGGCTAGTCGGCAGGCAGCCCCTACACTGTAGCACCCTGGTGCCCGAGCAAGCCCTGGTCTATGTCTATACGTGTGTTTCAGCTCACATAATTACTCTGCAGTAGGATAGTACATGTCCGAGACAGTAGCATCCTACAATGGAATTAATTAGTTTACTGCACCCTAATGTAAGTGTATATGTAGACGGTGACACTTTACTGCAGAGCTAATTAGTCAGCTCCGCAGTAAAGTGCACATGTAGATGCACTGAGAGTGCTTTATTTGACACCAAAAGAAGGCATCAATTGGCAATCATAAGCGTGAAACCAAAGGCTGGTAGCTTATTAAAAGCTGCGGGGAATAAAGCATCCAGGCAACAGCTATACAACCTCGTAAGGGTGATGCCCAGACACGCTAATAAAATAATGCAGGCTCACATCATATGCTGCTTTCAAGATACTGTGCTGCTAGGAATTAGTACATTTTCCTGATAGAAAATTGATCATGGAGACATATGTAAAAAACAAATGAATCCTGATCATACTAACATGGATTTCACTCTTAATTGATTTTATTTTTAAAAAAGGCAAAACCATCAGCTGTTGTGAATGGACTCTTAAATATAACCATTTACAATAATTTGTAAGAAAAACAATTTGGGAAAAGAATTTAAAGATATCATCTAGCAAATTGCTTTGCTGACAACAGATAGATATTAAGTGCAGCTTATCCTGGCCATAATTAGGCACCACTTTTCTAGCTTTGTGATCATTACAGCTTTTTTTTTTAAGAGTTTAGAAAAATAACATAACATTAGTGGATACCTTTGGAACAGAAAACATAGAGGATAAGCAAATAAGAACAATAAAGTTCATTTGTAGTAGTAGTAGTAGCAGTAGTAGCAGCAGCAGTAGTAGTAGTAGTAATAAACCGTTAGCAATAAAGCAACCATCAATAGTGTCATATTCCTCATTTAAAACAATATATTCAACCATCTCAAAATGCACCTGTAAACTTACGCACTGACCCAAGCACTACATATTTGAAAATGCAGCTGTCCTGCAAACTAGAATTTACATGAGTGATGCCTGCAGTTACAAGTTTAGAGGTACACAGTAGAAAATAAGATTTTTTTGTATGTCATTACACACTAGCTAGCTAGTTTAAAAAAAAATATTACTCCTTAGCTTTTACAGCAAACTGCTTCATCTTTAAAAAAATATTTAAAAAAAAGATTCAGAATATGTATATAGTGGATTCTTTCCTTTTTATAAAGAATCAGTTGGATGGGCATAGATATATCTGCTGGCTTTGAGATGACAGAGGGCATCCTTTTTAGAAGAAAAGTGGAATCCAAAGCTGTCTTTTTATAGAATATTTTTTTATGAGAGCACAACTATCTCTTTGGGTGGAAAGTGGAAAATATAAATACAAGACCTCTGTGATTTGAAAATATAGTGCATTTTACCTGTGCCTTTTAAAAGGGTATCACAAAAATGAAAACCTTTTGCTATATCTTCCTGTTTAGGGGGAACAAGGTGCATCTACTCTACTGCATGTAATACAGTAAATCACTGGTACTGCATATCCCTTGGAATATGGCTTGTCTAAGTTCACTGCACTGTTCTGTTCCTTTCAAGAGCATTTGTGTTTATTTGAAATGACAGTATTTACATCTATAGCTTATTAACTCCAATCACCCACTTCAGTAATTAAAGAAGACAAGACTTGTCTATTGACATTGATCAGAAAGATGCAGTGAAATGACACTAATGAAAGATTTTTGTAAATTTTAAGAGTGCATAATTATGGGAACTGGAAAATTAAATGTATAGGCTCTTTTGATTAAATCAATATCATATTGTTCAATTAACCTAGTGAAACATAACTGAGGGATTACATAGATTGATGTGAAATTGATAAATATTTTAAATGATTTTGCAAACAGACTTTAATGGGATGGTACCTGAAGTAAACTTGTTTGTTTACAAGGTCCACCATTTTACATCAGTGAGTTGAAAAAGAAAAAAGTCAAACCATCTATTCTAAAATAGACTTGCTGAAAACTGAGAACCACACAGCAAAGTTCATCTACTGAAAAAGGTGACTATTCTTCATTCAAAGAAGCTCCTTTTCACTTTAATGGTATCTGTTGATTTTATCATTTTTATGAGATTATTTTTTAAATGGAAACTCAATATATATTATGGCTTTTCCCCCACATGTACATTGTTCAAATTTCAAAAGACACTGTATTTGATAACTAACCCTTATTACTTATTGCCCTTTACAAAATATTCTTGGCAGAAGGTTAGAAACTGACATTTCTAGCTGAAAATAATGCATTGTCAAATAAGAAAACTGCAGGCTATAATTTTTAACACATCTATCTATTGTTTTAAACATGAAACATTGCATCAGTTTGACATTAATTTATATAATAGGGACAGAAAAGGATAATGCAATTTTAGTGGCTATCTACATTTAATTAACTAGCAGCAGTAGCCTGTAACAAAAGAAAACTCCATTACAAAAAATAAAGCCTGTTTGTACACCTTCTATCATGCATTATTGAAATACACAATGTCATTAGGTGAAATAATAAGTGCTCAAATAGAGTCAGCAACTAATAAATGCAGACGCAAAACTTTCATAAAAGTTTGTAAATACAGTATTGTATGGAAATTCTGATGCATATTAGCTCTCATATGCACTGTAAAATGTTTTATTATGAAAAAAGTGGGGAAGATACTTATCTTTTAAATTGGAGTTTAATATTTTATTAGTGCCAGGCACATAATTCTCATCAAATGGCAGAAAACTCTTTTTTGTATGGATATAAATGTCTAGAGTTTAATATTTCAAAGATAAGTACCTACTACTGCATCTATCACATTGCAGCTTAATGGGATTTACTTTTTCTTAAATATTTATACTGTATGTGTGTTTGGTCATCAGATGATGGTATAACTACTGAGGTAGAACTGATACACCAGTGCAACCACTTTGTGAATTATTATTATTATTATTATTACTTTTTAAATCTACATATTTAAAACGTTGAACAGAGTATGGAAATGTAGGCCCTGACAGTTTTTAAGTACCAAAAAGGTAGTGCTGTATAAAAGACAAATAAAAGCAAAGTTCTTCTAAGTGAATCCTAAATTGCTGAAATCATCTAACTTTTCCCAAACAAATCACATTTAAAGAAAACTAGAATGACATTAGTGAGAAATATTTCCTGTGAATCCAAAATGCACAGTAGTGAGCAAATTAAACTGAGACCAGTCTCTGATATTTCCAGTGTAATGTACAGACAGCATCATTCAGGTTCTGCAATACTGCAAACTATTTCATCAGTTCTGAGAAATGCTTTCTGATCCATGCTGATACAATTACCTAGCCTTTATTGGCAATTTAGACCTGCTTTTAGGGACATTTTAGAGCAAATGATGTTTTCTTGATATTTTAAAAAAGCAGCACTATTTGCTATACCTTTGGGATAAGGTAGAAATGGAGTTAGAGGCTCATTAAATATCTGATTGGTACAATGTGGTGGTTTTTGTTACTGTGAACTAAACTACCAAAAATGAAGATATGTTCTAGGAGGTTCTGTTCCCTCTTGCAGTCAGAAAGTATTTTTATTTTGAATATTTCTATAAAATATTAACTGGCATTTACTACTGCTATACTACTTATGAGGGTCTTAAAATCTGCCCATTAATTGTAGGATGTTGAAACTTACCTAATAAATTTTTTAATATGAGCATATGCGAAGGGCGCACTGTATCTTTCTTTGTTCCCATAAAAATGTGGATGTCCAGTTTATGATCCTCTGAGCATGGATTCCTTCTGCTATTCCTATGCATATAAAAAACTGAATGGATTACACTGATGAAAAATAACACTGGATATTGTTAAAAGCCTTTATATAGGGATTTAAATGAAGCGACTGCTCAAAATACACAAAAATCTACTGAATGATACCAACTCTTCTCAGTGCTCTGTCAAAACTTGAATAAACTTTAACCAGAGGCTTAAATCTAATTGTGGTAGCATTTAATTTTGGATTTTGATTCAGAATCTTTCTGACCCTTAGTAAAATGGCAAAATTATGTTCTCTTATTCTGTTTGGTTAAAATAATATACAGAGATGAAAGTGAATTCAGAATTGCTAAAAAAGGTCTGAAGAAGTCCCTCTGAATTTTGTAGTTCTCAAAGGAGGGTTTCAGCAGTTCAGCAGTTATTCCACTGCTGGACATTTCACATTTGTGTTGCCGAATTCCTGGTATCACATGGTGCTGTTATGCCATACTGGTCTGGGTAAATAACATAAGAGAAAGTGTGATAGCTCAAGAGCTTTCTATTGTGATAAATAAAAGCTGCTAATTTAAAACTCTTTTAGAAAGAGGCGAGATACCTCACGAGAATACCATTGTGGTAAATAAAATCTGCTAATTTAAATCTTTTAAAATAATGTTTCCTGCTGTTAGCGTCTGACACAAAATGTAGTACTATAATTATTTGGCAGCCCTATAACTGAAAAGACAATATTGCTGAAAATGTTATGATGAGCAAACTTTTGTGTTACAAGCTACTTAAAGGAGATGGATCCACTTCTGCCAATGCTTGCATGGGTGAGTAACTTTACACCTGTAATCCCTTCAGATGAATTCAAGTGCATTAGTGTTTGCAAGCATTGGGGCCTGCCCAATCTGCCCTGCATCCCAGTGGGAATGCAATCTGGTTCAAAATAGGCAAAGAGATGGGCTTGGACTCCAGTGGCCCAAGCAGTTAATGGGAGGGCAAAGCACAACTTCAGCAATACTGAGATCAAACACTGTTCAATAAGATGCAGAAATGCTGAATGCCATTCATTGAGAAATATTGTTTAAATGTTGAATTTTGGCAGCACATTTTTTCACTTGCACATGCTGCAATCCACTGAAAAATTCCTGGGTGACTGGAAAGCCCACCACAGTTAATTTGTCCATGGAAGCTACAACAGAAAATCCTGCCAGAGATGCAATTTAACTGCAAAACCCAGGGAGACCTAGTGTGGATGCCAAATTACAAAGGTCTCAGATAGAATCCCTAGCAAATGCTATATTCTGCTATGCAAAATGATATCTTTCAGAAAAAGACACTGAAAAGGCCACCGTGCTTGATACAGTAAGAAGCGGAAAAATGCATGCGCACAGAGAAAGCGCAGCACGTCAAACTTGGTTCAGTCAGTCCAGTTCCAACTGGTAGCAAATTATTACTGATTAAAGCTAGCGCAGACTGATGCTTTGTATTCTTTGACCCTTCCCTCTGTTTTCCTCTAAGTATAGCCCTTGAATAACAAACCTGTGGTACAGCTAGACTGTATCTGTCAGTGGGCACTGATTGCCCACTGTATCTCTTTATTGTATGTGTGCAATAAGGACTGTATGCACATGACTATCTCTTGTCTTTTTCTCTTTTTTTTCTATAGCCTCAGCCTAGCAACTGACTGGGAAAAAGGATCAAAAAACTCTGTAAAATACTAGCCTTGATTCTCTACTGGCTAGCACCACAGGCAAGGATTTATACTTACGTACAAGGAGCACACATTACCATTCTATGGATCAGTTTACATCTTCTTTGGCAACACATGAACAATTGAGAGTTCATAGAAGTGCAAGACAGTGAAAGTGCAAGACATTATTTTCCCAAAACTATTAATCTGAGGGGGTGGGAGGGGGAGGAGTAAAAAAGGAAAGAAGTTCATGGGTAGTTAGTGCTACACGATATTATAACATCTTCTCGTTATGAGCCTGATCCTGGAATCCTCAGTCAAATATTCACCAGCTTCATTAGACATTATACTTAGGCCTTAATTTTTTACATATTTTTTACGTATACAGAAAAACACTTAGAATCAATCTAAGTTATGCAGTTTGCTGTAAGCAATGTAGTTTAGTTCAGTACTAAACAGAACACATATTTGCCCTTCAGGGGGTAGGGTGCAACTCTTAGACCAGGGTCTGTCATTTTTAAATCAAACTTCTGTGTGAGCTGAACTTTTGTTCTGTTATGAATATAGAGCAGTTCCTGAACATTTATACCCATAGAACTGTGTCTGTACCTGCCCTTCGGGTTTTTGTCAGAAAATGCCTTTTGATACTCAACTTTCATGCTCAGCGTTTTTCCTTATGCCTGAGAAACGTTGCATACTTTACTTACCTTATACAGAAGTCCAATTAAAGGCCCCCATAATGAAAAGCACCGAGTCGGTACTGAACTCTAAAGAGATCGTGGAAGTTTAGTAGAAGTATAAATTTTACAGTTGTTCAACACCTAGTAACATATATTGGCTTTCAAAAGTAACATACCATGGGGCAAATCCGGATTCATCTTGTTAAAAAGTGCAGGATGTGAAAAGCAACAGAATTGTCTTGCCTCCACTGTTTGGGTAAGGGAACCAGAGAAGCAGGGTATGGAGGGGCTACAGTCTAAGACAGTAGTCTCTGGCAGCAGGCTCTATGCATCTGTGAACAGTGGGCCAGGTGAGTGTTGAAGACAGGACCACTGGAGTAAACTGCTCCATATTCCACAGTTAAGTTGGAGGGAGAGAGCCCACAGTGAGTCAGAGCATTCCCTCATAATGGACAGCACAGTCCTCCTTGCACCACTAATCCAGGAACATGGGAATGGATCTTGTACATTTAGGGAAAGGCTGCTTAGAGTAGCAGTTCCTGGACTCTGGAAATCATAGTCCCTGCTCACTGCTGCCCTCAATCGTATAGGAATTGGCAGGGTCATGGCTCTTGTGTTGGTCCTCAGGGAAGGGCTGCAATGATGGGTGGAATGATCTGTGCACCGAGGAGCAGCCAGAGAAATAATGCCTCTCTGAATCACACATGTCCTAGTGCTCCCCCCAGGGCAATGTGGCTCCTATCAGCACCTACACTGTGCAGAGGCATCACTGCCAGAATCTAGCAGGCAGTCTTTATTCATGGGGACAGGACTTGCCTCTCTAAGCAGATATTAGACCAGTACCATAGAAAACTTTGACATAGTTAAGAGATAAAGACAATGGAGTAATTATTGAGATGCCATACTGCATCTGTATTAACATGAGCAAATTATTTTGGTAGAGATTCAATTTCATAAAAGTGGTTTCAAAAGCTGTTTCGTGAGCAGTATAATGCTTTTTTCTTCTCACCAAAATGAATAAAAACTTTATGATATGTTCAGCACAGTACTTAAGTATTTGTTTTGTTAATTTCTTAAAACAAATTGGATTCCCAGTAAATACAAAACTTGGACAGCTGCATTAAGCAAGCAGTGGGGAAGCAATCTCATAATGATTATCATGCAAAAGCGGCACTACAGAAGAATTCCCAGAATTTCATCCAAACTGTTATTTGCTCTATTATAAAACTCCAATAAAATCCAATATAAAAAATCCTGAAGGAAGTGAGAGAATTTCTAAATATCTATAACTATCCTCAGATGATTAAAGAAATATGTAAAGAATGAGGCACTATTGAATGACAAAAGAAATAGCTGAAACCCCCTTTTCCTGATGTTCTTTTATTTTTAGGGAATTGAAGCAGTTGGTTTTCTTTCCAATCATGAGATTGTAAGGACTCTTTTCTGAATGTCCGTGTGTGTGGTGTGTGGGAGGGAGACAGTAGCAAACACTGGGGTGTATGACTTGCTGGAACATTAAGGTGATGGTCAGTAAATGGTAAGATTATAGGTGACTTCATCCACTAAGTATCTGGGCCTACAATTAAGTATCTGGAACTACTGAGTTCAAATCTGGGCTCTCACTGCCTCTGGGATCTTGGGCAAGTTGGGTAAATTTCCTTACTCAAGTTTCCTCATGGAAATAATGGCACTTTACCTATCTACATCAATAGGGCATTTATTGTTAGCATGTATAAAACATTCTGAACAAATATTTATTACTAGTGAATTACCCATCAAGAATGATAGGGGAGGGGGGGCATGGACAGAGCGCTGCCACCCACCACCCCGCACTGCCGCCGCTGCCTCCCAGGAGCGAGGGGGTGGGGAGGAGGGGAAGCTTACCTCTGCTGTCCCCTCCATCCCCTCTGCCAGCATACCACGCTGCCACTGCTTCGAAGGAGCAGGGCTGGGGCAGGGGGCAAGGCCAGCGGCCTCGCCCCGCACTCTCTCCCCTCCATCATGCCAGTACTCTGTGGAGCATGCTATCTGTGCAGAGCACTCTGATTAGTTGTTTCAGTAAGCATTGTGGTTGGCTGCTGAGACAATCAATCAAAGTGCTCCAAGAGTTTTACAGATGGACAGACAGACAGACAGACAGACTAAGCCTTTTTTATATATATATATATATATATATATATATATATATAGAATTATTGAAAGATTCTGACCTTTGGGTACCAGAAAAGATATGGATTATGGACCAGGGCAGTTAAGTTCTTACCCTTGTACTGCTTCTGTCTTCTAGAAATAAAAAGCTGTACATAGTAATTTTCATCTTAATGTTAGGGGGCTGACATTTATACAGTGATATATAAACAGACACCCTCATTGCTGCCATGATGGAGGCCAACCAGTAAATATTCCATGCAGTTGATTTGGCTTAACAAATAGCCACAGCTCTAATTATTATTTATTTATCCTGGGTAAATTCCCTGTTTCCGGGAGGAAGGGGGCGGTGGGGTGGGACAGAATCCTGCCTCACACTCACTTTATGTATTGATTCTCAATAAGTTCAATGGCCATAGCAGCCTACCAGGATGCAGGGCTTAGCTCTGACAAATAGGTAGACCCCAAATCCCCATATCTCACTTCCATGAACAGACTTGCACACAAAGTACCTCTCCATAGCCTCTTATTCTTTGTATAAAATGGTCCCATTTCTGGGCCTGCGCTTAGTTTAAGACCAACTACATTGCATCTAAAAAATGACCACTGTCAAAATGAGCTCATATGAAAGCTGTGAAAAAAAGATTAAACAACTGACCATAAAGGAAACACATCTACTAGCCAGAGCCTGGGTGATCCAACATTTAACAATCTAATAAAACAACCAGCCCAGCAGCATATGACTGAGGTTAGGGAGAAGATAAGAACCACCAAGCTGTCAGTTTGCAGCAGAGGCTCTTTTCATTTGGAGGGATGACCCAAGGGGTGGATTGTAGCTGGACTTCAACTCTTGCCTTTTGGGTCTATAAATCATAATCCCCTACTGCTTGAGGTCTGTGAGCTGAAAGCCAGTAGCAGACTCAAGCTTGACATACAGTCTAGGACTAATGAGGGGCAAAAACTCAGGACCTTGTTACATGTTGTACTTTGAGCCACACTGAGGTTGATTACTTGGTGCTGCCTTGGAATTTGGAGCACATCTATGAGTCTAAGAAACCATCTCTGACTGTCTGCCACCTGCACAGCTGTGACTTGCCATGGAGGCATGTTGAGTGGCTTCCCTCAAAAGCAAGGCTGTGGGACTCAACAGGGTGCTGCAATGGGAGGTCACTGCCTGCCCGGGTCCTGGCTCACATATGCTCTGGGCTCACTGTTGCACATGTCCTGGGCATGTTTCCCAGCCATGTGTGTCCCCAGGCTATTCCCTGTACCCAGGCAAATTCATCCTGATGGGCCCAGCTGTTTTCCTGCTGCTCCCCTGCCTCACTTCCTCCCTACCCCCCCGCCACAGCTCTGCCCTGAATCCACCTCATCCCTCCCTGATCTCTCTTTAGTGTCCTCAGGGCTGGCAGGAGCAGCCCAGCAGTGTGCAGGGCATGTGGACAGACACCCTTATGCCCCAGGGTAGGGGAGGCTGAGGTAGTGACACATTGAAGACAGCAGTAGAGGCAGTAGCAGGCACAGGGCCGGGGCTGGGGTGGCAGTGGCAACTGGTGCAGCCAGCCTGCCCCCTAGGTTGGCTTCACTGAACAGCTGGGCTCCCACATCCACACAGGCAACAGCAGAGCCCCACACTATCAGAATGGATCCACCTGAAGCAGTGGCTTCCACTGTAGTGGGCTGCCTCCCACCCCCCAAGCAGCCGCTGCCAGCTCTTGCCAGGCTGCATTTGGATTGGGCACATAGAGCAAGGTGCTATTGGAGCTGCAGGGCTGGAACTCAGGGTTTACCAGAGCCCTGCTATGTCTGGGGGCTCTGTGGGGATGGCCACACTCTCCTCCACTCTCCAGGGCTTGACAGGGGGCATGGAGTCCAGCAGTAGCTGCCCATCCAAACAGGTTTAGTGCTGGTGAAGAAAGATGCCCTGGGCTGCCATTCCTGGACCAGGGGGATGGGGGAAATAGAAAAGTTGTGGCTCTAGTCCCTGGGTTGCTCCACTAATCAGTGGGGAGTGTGAGGGCTTACAGAACAGGAGGGTGAGGAAGGGGCCACTGCATCTTGGGATACTGGAGGACTTCAATTTAAGTGGCACAGCAGTGGGGAGTGGACACATGTTAATGGAACAAGAGCTGGGGTGTCCAGAGCAGAGAAAATCCTGCCCTGGAGTGATGTAAGTCTGAGTTGCATAATGAGTGCTTTAAGCCACTTAAAGGCATTAACATGTGGACAATGCAGGTGTTAAGAGCTCTAGAAGCCACCCAAAATTAACATGCAATAAGGTCCTCACACTACATAAATATGTGAAGTTAACCTGAAACAGTGCTTGGTTAGTGAAAACCCAGAACACCACCCAGCAAAGGAAAATCATGTTCCTGGAACATCCAAGTACATTGTCATGCACAAACTCATGTATATGTGTTTTTGAATGGATGGAGGACATCATTCACCATCAGGGAACTAGGAACATGCTCCTTGACATAGGTAGTGGTTAAATACTACTATATGTGTGAAGACCAAAGACAGTTGATGGGCTTCCACACCTCTATGCTGAGGATGACAAATGGATTTTCTTGTCTCTGCTGGGACAAAGCAACATAAAAAAAAGGGAAATAAAAAGTCTGTTCCCTCCAAAAAGTCTGTACCCTGCTCATCTCCAAAATGGAATAAATGTAAGGAGACATTCTGCTCTCAGTTGTAGTGGCATAAATCCCAAGTAACACTACTGAAGTTAACAACCAGCAAAACATTATGCAAGGAGAGTATTAATTTACCCACAGGTTATATGTGTCTACAACTGTTTCATTAAATAGTAATTCCTGTAAATGTGAGAGCATAACTGTAATCAACCCTAAGGACACAGTGTTTCTATTGTCATTGTCACTAAAACCCCATACTTATGCCAGCATCGTCCATGCTGCATTTAATTTTTCTTATTCACATACAACCTACCTGCTCTCAATGCTACAACAAAAGACCCACAGGGAAAGTCACACTGTTCTCTTTCAGATATAATATATATGCCTACACATTTGTCACAGTTAAATATAGTATTACTGAGCATCATGACCAATGTTTTCAAAGGTAATTACCTGTGTCTCAAGTTTGGGGTGCCTACTTTGAGACACACTAAAGGACCCTGATGGTCAGAGTATGAGGGCAATGGTTAGTTATAAAAAATGGAGGTAATAGATTTTCAAAACCATTGGACCTGATTCATTACTGTGCTGTACCTGTTTTACCCTGATGCAACTCCACTGGCATAAGTGAGCATATCTACAGATGCATTTATGCTGGATTAAATTTACTGCACAGTAAGGTACTGAGGTGCTGAGGGAATTGGAGACAGTCATAGCGGGGCCCCTAGCATGGCTATATGAGCACTCATGGGGCACTGGCCAGGTACCAGAGGATTAGAAAAGGTCCCCATTTACAAGAAGGGGAGAAAGGAGGACCCCAACAATTATAAGCCACTCAGTCTTACCTCGGTCCTTGGGAAGACCTTCATGAAAATTATCAAGGAGCACATCTGCAAGGGCCCAGCAGGGGAGGTAATGTTCAGGGGCAACCAACGCAGGTGCATTGAGGGAGATCCTGCCTGACTAACCTGGTTTCTTTTTATGTTCAGGTCACAAAGTCCTTGGATGAGGGTGTTGTGCGGGCTGGGTGCGAACCCGCAGCCCTTGTCGCACTGCACGCGGGCTGTGGCCGGCAGCCCGGGCACTCCGGGTCGGAGAGGGCGGGCGCCGAGCTAGAATTAGGCACAAACGCTTAACGGTTGATTTTAAGATTGTTTACTTACACCGAGACGGTCGCGGTGCAGGCTGAAAACTTGCTTGAGTTGCGGTTACAAACAAAAGAACACGAACAATCACGTGGAGTTTGCTAGGCTCCACGTAAACAGAACTCCGGATGTCCAGGACAAGCGCGCCTCAAAACTCGTAGATACGTCTTATAAAAGGTTACCACACGAAGACGGGAAGAGGTGGGCGGTGGATCAGGCCGCCAAACTCCTCTGAGTCTCACACAGGGTTTCTGTTACCCTGCCGTGTACCCAGAGTCCCCACGAGATGGATGTGGAGTCCTCTTCGGCTTGGGCGGAAACCGCTCAAGCCTCTTATACGGCTAGCAGGCCAATCGCTAGCCGCCACGTGGGAATAATTTAGAACTAGCCAATAGCGGGGAACAAATTTGCATTCGAAGAGTGGGAACTCTTTGCACCGTGCATTTCTGTGCTGCAAAGAAAACGCACCCTGAAAAGACAGCTGCAAAGTGGCAGGAACTCTCTCCTTTGCACACGGGTTCTCTGTGCAGCAAAACTCCTCCGTAAAATGAAGCTGTAATCCCACGGGGATAATTCTAGTGCCGAAGCACACACAAAATCAGACCTTTGGGTCATGACATCCCCCCTTGCTGAAGGCACAATAGAATTATACTATATGTCCATCATCCGGGTTATTAGTAGCTCTGTTAACTGTTTGTGAAACTAAACGAACAAATACAAAATTAGTTAACACTAAAATTTCATCCTCAAGGGATCAAATCAAATAATAGCCGGCACACACACATATACACATAATTACATTCGTAACAAAAAACTGGACGATCATGGCTTCAGTGGGCGTCATGGTGGAATCGCGCGTCAGGCCCTCGCTCCTTTCGGTGATGTTGCCCCTCTCGGGGCCTCTCTCCACCATGCACTTCGAATCCTGGATCTATAAAAGAACTTTCTTAAAATGGTTATTTTACTATTATTTACAAAATTACATGGGACCGCACAATAATGCAGTCAATTAAACTTACTACCACTATTAAATACAGATATTTAAACACGGCTCTATACTGGACAGCTCTTTCTCTCTTTTCACACTCAACAACTCGACGAAATCGTCGAGGAGTCGTCGTCACCTTCTTCTAGGTAATGAAAACCTAACTCATAGGCTAGTTGCCATTGTCCCGCATCCCCCAAAATCCGAAGCTGTCGCTTATTAAGTCCAGAATGCTGCAGGAGGAATCCAAACATGTATCGCTCCTCTTGCGTTCTCTGGCGTAATACTGGACGTTCAGATTCGCGGCGTCTTGTGTTCTGAGCCTCAGTTGGGCGTTGACACTCCCGATCACTGGGCAGTTTTGGCTCCATTAGGACACGCAATCTCGGCAACTGATGAAGGAGACTACTCACAGGGTGGTCGACCATTGGGTTAAGCACAATTTGCAAAACCACTATGTTCCTCTGCCCGTAGACCTTAAGACAACTGTCTATGCTGTCGATGGTCACCGGAACAGTTCCAGGGTCTCGCAGGTGACGATGAGGCCATGGTCACATTCGCTGGAGCGGTGTCAGTCCCAGCGTACATACTCTTGGGTTCCAGGCGCAATACGAAACTCCGATGATAGCCAGTACAAGCTGTTCTGCACCGGTGTGCTCTGGTCGTCCATCATGCCATGCATGGGCCTTTTGTTTGATTACTCCTGCCACAAGCGCTGGAATTGGAATAGGCCAGTGGATGCTAAACGCCACCATGTCGATGTTAGTGACATGTCCCCTACTCCATGAAGCTTGTCTCACCAAGAAGCTTGCCTCTTCCTGGTCCAGGAGGTCGGACCCAAGCTCCACGACCAGACGTCCCAACCACACAGCCAGAGTTTCCTCGGGTTGGATCCTGGACTCTCTACACAAATTTTGCAGTTCGGCTCTGGAGCGAGCGTAATAGGTAGTAGCATGAACTGCACTCTGCGGATTGATGACTTGGCTGCTTGATGCTGCAGGCTGATCAGTTTCTTCACGAGTCGTTGTTGTTGTTTCTGTTGGAGCTGTAGTTATTGTTACAGTGGGGGTTGTCGCTGTTTCAGGCGGGAGGGGCGGATGCACTCCTCCGCTTGACTGCCCCTCCCGTCGGCAGAGGGGTGTGGTCGGCAGAATCGACACTACATCGCTGGGTGGAGTCACTGGCTGAACCCTCGCGGGTTCCTCCGAAGCTCCATCCCTCTTTTCCGGCTTCTCCACGCGGTCTTCTTTCTGCTCGGCGCCATCTTGTCGTGGCATTTTAAGATCCCCTCTCTCAGCCGTTTCTCTGACCGCCCGAAAGGCCATACGCAGCTGGGTCTTCAAACTTAAAGTTTTATTCATTAGATCCGTCATAGTTTGAAAAGTTGCATTCAATTCTCCCCCCTTGTCGCACTGTAGGACCACTCTCTCATCTACGGCGCGCTCCTCCGTCTCCGGGTTTTTGCGGAGCTTGGACGGAAGATCGCGACCCCTCAGTCTAGGTATTACCATGCAAGGGGAGAGCCAGCCGATCGGCATCGGCTCCCCCATCTCCCGGGCACATCATGAGTAACGGACACACTCCCGGGTGAGGGTCGGGTCCACTGCGCTCACCAGGTCAACTTCGGCGAGGGAAACAGTATCGAGGGGCCTGTACAGGACCCGCTCGTCGCTCATGATACACCCGAACGCCGCAGGGTGAAGATACACCTCTCTCCCTTCTAGGGCTCCGTCTTCAGAAGCTCCCTCTTCTCCCTTTAGCGAAAGGCGTCCACTGACACATCTCTTACCCGTTCTGCCCGCCTGGTGGTACGCGATGTGCGCCTCCGGTTTCGCAACACTTGCTACGTTGCGTCTCCCACTTTTCCAAGGGCAGTTTTCAACTAATTCTAACTCTAGCGAGCCCTCTCCTGATCCCATCCTCGTTGCCATGTGTGGGCTGGGTGCGAACCCGCGGCCCTTGTCACGCTGCACGCGGGCTGTGGCCGGCAGCCCGGGCATGCCGGGTCAGAGAGGGCGGTCGCCGAGCTAGAATTAGGCACAAATGCTTAATGGTTGATTTTAAGATTGTTTACTTACACCGAGATGGTCACGGTGCAGGCTGAAAACTTGCTTGAGTTGCGGTTACAAACAAAAGAACACGAACAATCACGTGGAGTTTGCTAGGCTCCACGTAAA